>NC_138773.1:205883798-206006298 GCF_965119305.1 Pelophylax lessonae
AAGACATGCCTGGGTTCACACCCAAGTACTGAAGTCAGCAAGACATGCCTGGGTTCACACCCAAGCACTGAAGTCACTAAGCAATGCTGGGGTTAACACCCAAACACTGAAGTCACTATGACATGCCTGGGTTCACACCCAAGCACTGAAGTCACTATGACATGCCTGGGTTCACACCAAAGCACTGAAGTCACTATGACATGCCTGGGTTCACACCCAAGCACTGAAGTCACTATGACATGCCTGGGTTCACACCCAAGCACTGAAGTCACTATGACATGCCTGGGTTCACACAGGAGCGGTGGGGGGAACCACATGAAATTTGGACAGGAATCACACCACATTCTGTTTAAATACATGTGATTTGAGGCCGTTCATTTTGTATAGGCTCAAATTGCACTGCAAATGTATTGGTTTCAGGTATTGGAGCTTTTGCACTAGTTCTCATGCAAATGCTTAGTATTAGCAACGATATTGGTATGGGTATTGGTGCAGCCCTAACATTTCATATTCTAAAATAAAATTCTGAAACAATAAAGTTTCAGTACTTTTCAGTTTCAGGGGAGCTGAGCTAAAGCTTACTGTTCTTTGAATAAAAACCTAGTATAAATAATTGTATTATACTATAAAAATACCTGTGGATTTTCTAGTGAATTCTGGTGAATGTTTAAGAAATATGTCCTTCCACTTTTTTTTAGGCAAAGGAATTAAATCTATGTTTTCCAAATCACCATCGGCCGGCAAGAGAGAGTAAAAGGGCTGCTCTTAACATCTGGTGTGCCATATTAAGGTTTTTAAAATTATTTTTTTACTGAATGCTCTATACCTGCATCTATTGGCAGCATTCATATAAAATGGAGGTTCTTCTTAGCAGGGTCAGACGACCTAACACTGTTACTTCTTCAGATCATGCTACTTGGTAGGTCTGAGAGGACCAATCTGGCCAGTATGGGATTTTCTATAGGCACAATTTCACAAATAAGGGCTCCTCCATATGAGCAGAAAAAGTGATACGTTTCGATGCGCACAGAACATAGTTTTGTGCACATTTAAACACAGCACTATTGTAATCAATGAGCCCATACACACAGTTGAATCTACAGGCATAAATCTGAGCTGTGTTTAGCCATTCACAGATCTGCAGAGAAGCACAGATCTGCAGATTTTACGCACATATGTACATAAGTTCATCTAAATGCGCATAAACATTCCGAAACATACAGTATAGTGCATACACATTTAGTCATTCATTTGAACGAAAGATGAATTGTACGTGCTTTAATGCTGTACCCATCTAAACGCTTTTAAATGTGAGTACTTTAGATGCATATTTTACGTAGGCTCTTCTGCCAGCTCTGCCATCTGGATTCATGCAGAAAATACACATAATGGGCCCTAAATCTACACACTCAGCTGAATTACTCATCATTAAATTTGTAAAGAGGTCTTTGGGATCTTCACAGTTTAATAAAATGCTGCTGCCACAATTTTCGGTGAGCTTCCCCAAAAAATGTTTTGCCTTGCCAGCAAAAAACATCTATTTTGTTCATTTTTGCAAAACTCTCTAAAATCTGTTTTCCCAGCTTAGATGCACTGTGATCTGAATATCTCAGTCTCTTCCCTTTTCTGGTAAAGCAGTACCCTTGCCAATATTTCTGCTTCTGTAAGCCAAGCTCATCGCTATTTTTCCTGAAATTACCTTCATACCTGAGTCAGTACATTGTACCTGGAAATATTACTTTATATTTCCTTGATCAACAGTACAATGTTTCTAGGAAAACCACTTCAACTTATTGTATGAGTTCATCCGTGCAGTATTCCTGGAAATATGTATCAAGTCCTGCCTTAGTTGTATCAGTTACCCCTTTCCTGATAGCATAGTGTTCTTGAAAATATAATTTTATCCAGCTGTAATTCAGTAATTCCCCTGTAAATATCATTTGTTTTATATCCCTAGCTTTGCAAAACAGTAACCCTGTAAATTATTTTACCTGCTCTTAAATAGAGGATCACCTACTGATTAGTTATTCTTTAATGTGTTTTCTAAGCCATGTCTTCCTGTGTAGGGTGAGCAAAGACACTTTGTCCTTTGTACTAGAAATGTAAGAATAAGGCATGTACCATAGCACATGTGAACTATATTACCAAAAGTATTGGGACTCCTGCCTTTAGACACACATGAACTTTAATGGCATCCCAGTCTTAATGGCCATGCACACTATAAGATTTTCTGAAGACTTTTTTCTTCAGATTTACCTTTTCTATATAGTGCAAGGGCCTGCCAGATTGCATACAAATTGAAAGTGTTTAGGTTTGACCTAATATTATCTGGTTTTGGTAAATCTAAAGGAAAATGTCTTCAGAAAATCTTATAGTGTGCATGGCCATTAAGACTGGGATGCCATAGTGTGTATGGCCCATTAGTCCGTAGGGTTCAATATTGAGTTGGCCCACCCTTTACAGTTATAACAGCTTCAACTCTTCTTAGAAGGCTGTCCACAAAGTTTAGGAGTGTGTCTATAGGAGTGTTTGACCATTCTTCCAGAAGCACATTTGTGAGGTCAGGCACTGATGTCGGACGAGAAGGCCTGGCTTGCATTCTCCACTCTAATTAATCTCAAAGGTTTTCTATCAGGTTGAGTTCAGAACTCTGTACAGGCCAGTCAAGTTTCTCCACCCAAAATTCGCTCATCCATGGACCTTGCTTGGACCTTGCTTGTGCACTGGTGCGCAGTCATGTTGGAACAGGAAGGGCCAACCCCAAACTGTTCCCACAAAGTTGGGAGCATGAAATGTTCCAAAATATCTTGGTATGCTGACGTCTTAAGAGTTCCCCTCAGTGCCCAACCCCCGAAAAACAACCCCACACTATAATCCCCCCCCTCCACCAAATGATTTGGATTTGCACAAAGCAAGCTCCATAAAACATGGATTAACAAACTCAGGGTGAAGAAATTTGACTGGCCTGCACAGAGTCCTGACCTCAACCTAAAAGAACATTTTTTGGATGAATTAGAGTGGAGACTGTGAGCCAGGCCTTCTAGTCCAACATCAGTGCCTGACCTCACAAATGCACTTCTGGAAGAATGATCAAACATTTACATAGACACACTCCTAAACCTCATGGACAGACTTCCCGGAAGAGTGGAAGTTGTTATAGCTGGAAAGAGTGGGCCAACCTAATATTAAACCCTATGGACTAAGACTGGGATGCCATTAAATTTCATGTGTGTGTAAAGGCAGGCTTCCCAATACTTTTGGTAATATAATGTATGTCTTTGCTGACCTGCCACAACTGGTCCATCATTTAGTAAGTGCTCTGATCCAGCAAGTGAACCAAATACTGTAACTTTTTCCAAAGTAGAATAAAATATATCTCTTTACCACTACACCTACTTAAAGTGTGTGTGTAAATCCAATTATGACTATTTCATATACGTTTTAACATGTTATTGCAAATACAAATGTCATTCTCAGCATTATTTTAATGCAGCTTTCATTAAAAAATACCCATTAATCCTGTCTTGAAGGTCCTTGTTCGGGAACCTCCTGTTAAAGGGTGATAATACTGTCCCTGTCTCCCAAATAGGCTCCTGCATTGTCATCTAGTCACAGGATCCAATGGAATTTACAAATAGGGATGAGCTGAAAGGTTGGTATGAACTTTAGCTGTTCGGGTGAACACCTGAATATTATTGTATGTATATTATTTCTATTATTATACATGAGAGTTTCCCATTGTCATTGGTTGTCTAGGACAGGGTTTCTCAACTCCGGTCCTCAGGGCACACTAACAGGCCAGATTTTAAGTATTACCTCGGGTAGATGCAGATTAGAATACTGCAATCACTGTGCAGCAAATTATATCACCTGTGATGTATTTCAGTTTTCTTGCAAACCTGGCCTGTTAGTGTGCCCTGAGGACCGGAGTTGAGAAACACTGGTCTAGAACACCGGCGGGTGCAGGCACTGCCAAATCCCAAACCACCAGTGATGTCATCTGGCTCAATTCTTTTACATAGCCAGGAATCCCCAGTTATGTAAGCAAAGGAGATGAGGATAGGCTATCTAGGATAAGGGTCTGGTATAGATGAAATTAATCCCCAGACATCTGTTTACAAACAGAACATAGTAACCAGCTATTCATTTTGTTGGCAACTTAAACACACTTTTTTCTTTATAAGGCTCCTTTCACACGGACGTTCAGTTTTCTTCTTCAGTTCAGTCACTTTAAAAACGGACACGGATGTCCGTTTTTGCATCCGCCGACGTCCGTTTTTGCATCCGCCGACGTCCGTTTTTGCATCCGCCGACATGCGTTTTGCATCCGCCGACGTCCGTTTTGCATCCGCCGACGTCCGTTTTTCATCCGCCGACGTCCGTTTTTCATCCGCCGACGTCCGTTTTTGGTCCGCTGATATCCTTTTTTTCTCAGATTGCTATACATTTTCCATCCGTTTTTATTCCGTTTTAGATCCGTTTTTCATCCTTTTTTTTTTTTTCATCCTCTTTTATTATTTCCCAAGTCCCTTTGCACTTCCCCAGCATTCATTGGGTTTCCCATGCTGCTTTGTGGTCACAGTGAAAGACACAGTGTGCTTCCTGTGTGTTCCTGTGTGTTCTTGCATCTTTCCTGCGTCTTTCCTAGCAAAACAAGCAATGTCCCCTTCCAGATTTTGGGATGAGGTGACATGCCTCATGCTCATGTGTTACGTGAGGAGAGTGGAGAGCCGGAGGAGGAAGACATTCCTGAGAAAACGTCGCATCTATTGGTCGCATCCCATGATGCTGAAGAGGCCCTCTGAGGGATATTTTTCTCTACACTTTGCCGATTTGAGACGTTATCCAGTTAAATTTTTTAATTTCACTAGGATGTCTGTAACCACCTTTGATTTCCTCCTTGATAAATTGTTAACACGTCTTCAGCGAATGGACACGAATATGAGACGCTGTGTGCCTCCAGCGGAGCGTCTTCTAGTCACGCTCAGGTAAGTCAGCTGCTGTTGTCATGCTAATGTCCCCCAACTCACCTGTTGCTATAATTTTAACCACTTCCCTACCGTGCACTTTACCCCCCTTCCTGGCCAGCCCAATTTTCAACTTTCAGCGCTCTCACACTTTGAATGACAATTGCACGGTCAAATAGAGCTTTCTTTTGGTGGTATTTAATCATCTCTGCTTTTTTAATGTCTTAACAAAACAAAAAAAAATTTTAGTAAAAATGTTTTTTTTTTATTTTCTGCGAGTAATATTTAATAATTTGAATATTGAACAAGAAAGAGCATTTTATAATTTTTTTTATTAAAACATGAATATATTTCTTCTCTCCACCTTGCTGTTTTTCTTGCAGGCATTTATCGGGCATTTATTGTGGTAGGCATGATTTTGTTTGGATTTTTGACCCCCCACACACTAAATCCAAAAAATGTCATGCCTGCCTCAAAAAATGACCGATAAATGCCTGCTAGAAAAACAGTAAGGTGGAGAGAAGCCGTATTCGTGTGAGACTAAAAATTATAAGAAAAATGTTAATTTTAAGGGGTTCTGGACATGCTACGGAGATGAAATTTCACAGGGACACTTGCTAGACCCCCTAGACACTAAATCCAAAAAATGTCATGCCTGCCTCAAAAAATGACCGATAAATGCCTGCTAGAAAAACAGTAAGGTGGAGAGAAGCCGTATTCGTGTGAGACTAAAAATTATAAGAAAAATGTTAATTTTAAGGGGTTCTGGACATGCTACGGAGATGAAATTTCACAGGGACACTTGCTAGACCCCCTAGACACTAAATCCAAAAAATGTCATGCCTGCCTCAAAAAATGACCGATAAATGCCTGCTAGAAAAACAGTAAGGTGGAGAGAAGCCGTATTGGTGTGAGACTAAAAATTATAAGAAAAATGTTAATTTTTAGGGGTTCTGGACATGCTACAGAGATGAAATTTCACAGGGACACTTGCTAGACCCCCTAGACACTAAATCCAAAAAATGTCATGCCTGCCTCAAAAAATGACCGAAAAATGCCTGCTAGAAAAACAGTAAGGTGGAGAGAAGCCGTATTCGTGTGAGACTAAAAATTATAAGAAAAATGTTAATTTTAAGGGGTTCTGGACATGCTACGGAGATGAAATTTCACAGGGACACTTGCTAGACCCCCTAGACACTAAATCCAAAAAATGTCATGCCTGCCTCAAAAAATGACCGATAAATGCCTGCTAGAAAAACAGTAAGGTGGAGAGAAGCCGTATTCGTGTGAGACTAAAAATTATAAGAAAAATGTTAATTTTTAGGGGTTCTGGACATGCTACGGAGATGAAATTTCACAGGGACACTTGCTAGACCCCCTAGACACTAAATCCAAAAAATGTCATGCCTGCCTCAAAAAATGACCGATAAATGCCTGCTAGAAAAACAGTAAGGTGGAGAGAAGCCGTATTCGTGTGAGACTAAAAATTATAAGAAAATGTTAATTTTTAGGGGTTCTGGACATGCTACAGAGATGAAATTTCACAGGGACACTTGCTAGACCCCCTAGACACTAAATCCAAAAAATGTCATGCCTGCCTCAAAAAATGACCGATAAATGCCTGCTAGAAAAACAGTAAGGTGGAGAGAAGCCGTATTCGTGTGAGACTAAAAATTATAAGAAAAATGATAATTTTTAGGGGTTCTGGACATGCTACAGAGATGAAATTTCACAGGGACACTTGCTAGACCCCCTAGACACTAAATCCAAAAAATGTCATGCCTGCCTCAAAAAATGACCGATAAATGCCTGCTAGAAAAACAGTAAGGTGGAGAGAAGCCGTATTCGTGTGAGACTAAAAATTATAAGAAAATGTTAATTTTTAGGGGTTCTGGACATGCTACAGAGATGAAATTTCACAGGGACACTTGCTAGACCCCCTAGACACTAAATCCAAAAAATGTCATGCCTGCCTCAAAAAATGACCGATAAATGCCTGCTAGAAAAACAGTAAGGTGGAGAGAAGCCGTATTCGTGTGAGACTAAAAATTATAAGAAAAATGATAATTTTTAGGGGTTCTGGACATGCTACAGAGATGAAATTTCACAGGGACACTTGCTAGACCCCCTAGACACTAAATCCAAAAAATGTCATGCCTGCCTCAAAAAATGACCGATAAATGCCTGCTAGAAAAACAGTAAGGTGGAGAGAAGCCGTATTCGTGTGAGACTAAAAATTATAAGAAAAATGATAATTTTTAGGGGTTCTGGACATGCTACAGAGATGAAATTTCACAGGGACACTTGCTAGACCCCCTAGACACTAAATCCAAAAAATGTCATGCCTGCCTCAAAAAATGACCGATAAATGCCTGCTAGAAAAACAGTAAGGTGGAGAGAAGCCGTATTCGTGTGAGACTAAAAATTATAAGAAAAATTATAATTTTTAGGGGTTCTGGACATGCTACAGAGATGAAATTTCACAGGGACACTTGCTAGACCCCCTAGACACTAAATCCAAAAATAAACATGTAATTGCACTTGAAATTTTACTTTTCCATTAATTCTTGTCTATTTTTCATCTGACCAGGTTTCTTGCATCAGGACAGTCATTTACGTCTTTAAACCATTACTTTTTATTGGGGATCTCCACAATAGCAACTATTGTTCATGACACCTGCAAGGCCATATGGGAGGAGCTAAGTACACTTGCGATGCCTGTCCCTGATGAACATGTGTGGTTGGAAATAGCCGACGGTTTTTTGATGAAGACACAATTCCCCAACTGCCTTGGAGCTCTTGACGGAAAACATATACGTATTAAAATGCCACCGTGTTCAGGCTCAAGATATTTTAATTATAAAAAATATTTCTCATTAGTGTTGATGGCTATCTGTGACAGTAATTACAGATTAGTCATAGTGGATGTTGGGGCATATGGTAGCACTGCAGACTCCCGGGTGTTTAGGTCATCCACAATGGGGAAAAGGTTGTTAGACGGCCGTCTTAACCTACCTGTTGACAAGCCACTGCCAGGAACATCTGGACCGGATATGCCGCACGTCTTAGTGGCTGATGAAGCATTTTCGCTCTCAAGTCATCTTTTAAGGCCATATGGCAAACATAATTTAACAACACAAAAAAGGATTTTTAACTACAGACTTAGCAGAGCAAGGAGGTATGTTGAATGTACATTTGGAATTTTAACAAGTAAGTGGCGCATTTTCCACAGTGCCATCCAGCTCAACGTGGAGAATGCAGAAGAAGTGATTAAAGCATGCTGTGTGCTCCATAATATTATTCGTGATAAAGAAGGCATCAGCCTGGAAGAGGATGAAGAAACACATTTGCCCTCTGTGCAATATAGTGGAGTGCGGTCAAACTACTCTGCTCTTGCTCTAAGAGAAAAATTTGCTGATTATTTTATGTGCCCTGAAGGAGAGGTTCCATGGCAGTATGCCCATATTTAATCAGTGTCAAGATTGTAAATTGTTAATTACTTTGCCTTTTGTTCAATAAATAAAAGCATAAAAACACTTTTTACTCTCTGTAAAATTATTTTTATTTAACATCAAAAACAGCAAAAACAACACCATAAGTGCAAAAACAACACCATAAGTGCAAAAACAACACCATTAGTGCAAAAACAACACCATTAGTGAAAAAAAGTGCAAAAACAACACCATAAGTGCAAAAACAACACCATAAGTGCAAAAACAACTCCATAAGTTCAAACATGTACTTAGAACAGACGAAATTTCAGTGCAAGGTGTATAGCAAAAGAACATGTTAAGAGACACAGACATATTATGTTGACACATTACAGGTCGTGATAGTAGGGACTAGGGGAACCGAATTGAGTGGAAGCTTGGGATGAACTAAATGAGTGGGCCTGGGAACTGAAAGAGTCAATTGAGCTTGGGGGGTTTGGCTGGCTGCTGGAGGTGTTTGGCTGGCTGCTGGAGGTGTTTGGCTGGCTGCTGGAGGGGTTTTGCTGGCTGCTGGAGGGGTGACTCGGGGGAAAAGATGGTAGGTGACTCGGGGGTCCAAATGTTGGGAGGTTAGGGGTTGTGGGTCGATAATAAGGCTGCATTTGGTTAGCATGGGGGTATGCCTGATATCCATACCCATGATGGGCAGATGGGTTAGATGTTTGGTGGTACGGCCTGGGTGGCATATTAAAGTCAGGCAGGGGTTCCCCAGATAGTGCAGACCTTACACACGCAATTGTGAAATTAGTAATTAACATTTGTACCTCCATTTTGAGGTCAATTGGGGTCCGTGCTAGGTGATGATAAAGGCTTCTTAGGAAACTGGCATCATAATTGGAAGGGTCAGTAAAGGGATCAATGGCGTCATTCCTCCTCATAGATCTCATGTCATGCATGAATCCAATCATGGCTGTGTCCATTTCTGTCGGGGCCTGCCTTCTTCTTTGTGCCCCTCGAGAGTTTGGTGCTCGAATAGGGCGTACCTGCACAGTAGAGAAATATTTAAAGAACATTTGTCTTTAACAACATTTCACAATGGGGCTTTTGGTTTGTTAAACTTACGGGCACATGCTGTCTTGGCTCTGTACTCAGAGCTTGCGAGGACGATGGTGCCGATGGAACCGATGGAGCTTGTTGGCTCTCATGATCACTTGCTTGATCAGCTATTTCGGCATCAGTCCCTTCTTCCTCCTCCTCTTCTGTGCCTGTAAGGTTGGAGCTGGTGCTGTAATAAATGTTGTAAATTTATTTAGACAATATATTGATAAATGTGGGATAATGTTTGAGTCTCTGATATATTTCTTTAATTTTGGGAAGATCAATGCAGCTTAGTACTCACGGTCTTAAGTCCATTACATTGCGGAGAAATCCTAACATCTCAAAGAAGGGGCTCCGTTTCCTATGACTGGCCCCTGCCCCACTCCTGCTCTCCTCAGCCTCCTCATTGAGCTCCCGTCTATACCGGTCTCTCTGTGACCTCCATCTTGTAATAATTTTTTTACCTAGGAAAAAAACATACAATGAACATAATAAAATGACTGATGTCACTGTAAAGTGGACTACAAGTCTACGCATGCTAATAGTGGAAGAAAAGGTACTCCAACTTCACACTTCAACTATCTGTCTCTATTTGCATACTGAGACTTGTAGTCCACCAAATTGTGACAGATAGGTGGACTACAAGTCTCAGCATGCTAATAGTGGAAGAAAAGGTACTCCAACTTCACACTTCAACTATCTGTCTCTATTTGCATACTGAGACTTGTAGTCCACCAAATTGTGACAGATAGGTGGACTACAAGTCTCAGCATGCTAATAGTGGAAGAAAAGGTACTCCTACTTCACACTTCAACTATCTGTCTCTATTTGCATACTGAGACTTGTAGTCCACCAAATTGTGACAGATAGGTGGACTACAAGTCTCAGCATGCTAATAGTGGAAGAAAAGGTACTCCAACTTCACACTTCAACTATCTGTCTCTATTTGCATACTGAGACTTGTAGTCCACCAAATTGTGACAGATAGGTGGACTACAAGTCTCAGCATGCTAATAGTGGAAGAAAAGGTACTCCAACTTCACACTTCAACTATCTGTCTCTATTTGCATACTGAGACTTGTAGTCCACCAAATTGTGACAGATAGGTGGACTACAAGTCTCAGCATGCTAATAGTGGAAGAAAAGGTACTCCAACTTCACACTTCAACTATCTGTCTCTATTTGCATACTGAGACTTGTAGTCCACCAAATTGTGACAGATAGGTGGACTACAAGTCTCAGCATGCTAATAGTGGAAGAAAAGGTACTCCTACTTCACACTTCAACTATCTGTCTCTATTTGCATACTGAGACTTGTAGTCCACCAAATTGTGACAGATAGGTGGACTAAAAGTCTCAGCATGCTAATAGTGGAAGAAAAGGTACTCCTACTTCACACTTCAACTATCTGTCTCTATTTGCATACTGAGACTTGTAGTCCACCAAATTGTGACAGATAGGTGGACTACAAGTCTCAGCATGCTAATAGTGGAAGAAAAGGTACTCCAACTTCACACTTCAACTATCTGTCTCTATTTGCATACTGAGACTTGTAGTCCACCAAATTGTGACAGATAGGTGGACTACAAGTCTCAGCATGCTAATAGTGGAAGAAAAGGTACTCCTACTTCACACTTCAACTATCTGTCTCTATTTGCATACTGAGACTTGTAGTCCACCAAATTGTGACAGATAGGTGGACTAAAAGTCTCAGCATGCTAATAGTGGAAGAAAAGGTACTCCTACTTCACACTTCAACTATCTGTCTCTATTTGCATACTGAGACTTGTAGTCCACCAAATTGTGACAGATAGGTGGACTACAAGTCTCAGCATGCTAATAGTGGAAGAAAAGGTACTCCAACTTCACACTTCAACTATCTGTCTCTATTTGCATACTGAGACTTGTAGTCCACCAAATTGTGACAGATAGGTGGACTACAAGTCTCAGCATGACAAACCCACCCCCACATCCCCCCAACAGCTATATTACTTACCACGTAGGCGACGTTGCTTGGCATTCATGCTTGGCCAGTTTGGTGTGACTTCCAAGAATATTTCATCCCATAGTCGACTTTTTGTGATTCGGTCACTGTACTCTACACAGTTTTTATCCCATAGCCCTGGTCTGGCATGAACCAGCTGAATAAGGCGTTCGTGGGAGATGTCACGAGCCATTGCAGTGCTGGATGACACAATTTGGAAATAAAGAATGTACTTGCTAAAAGGACTGGGGTGTGGTATGGATGTCACTTCCTGGACACATTGACCACTACCTGGGTCAAAGGGTACATATATACTGTATTTTTGGTGGGGAAAAAAAAAATACATAAAAAACGGATCTGAGCGGAGCGGATGTGAGCGGATGTGATCCGCTGACATCCGTTTTTCATCAGTTCCGTTTAATAAACTGATGAAAAAATAGGGTCTCCTCCGTCCCAAAAAACGCACATTAACGGAACGGACAAAAAACGGATGTCAGCGGATGTACATCCGCTAACGTCCGTTAGCCCATTGACATGCATTATGTCCGTTTTTCATCCGCAAACGGATGCGGTGAAAAACGGACATACGGAACGTCCGTGTGAAAGGACCCTAAGACCCCATTCACACTTGAGCAACTTGGAATCGCGGACAGAAGCACAATTCTGCACCTGATTCCAAACTGTGTTAAAATTGCTGCAAAACGCGCAATGCCAGATTAGGTGGATCACTTACTACTACTACTACTGTTTTGCATTATTGGGCAGAGAGCTATGGGTGGGTGGAGATTTGGCGCTGAATGCATCCTGATCGTCAATAATTTTCATGTTATTCTAAACAAGGGGGCCCCAAGATCCTGCCTCCCCTATGTGAATGGGAATCGGGTACATCGTACCCCTACCCATTTATCACAAAAGTGACGTCAGAAGGGTGCGGTGCCACCAGGTGATGTAACTGGATGGCCCTGCCCCTTGCCTATAAAACAGCTGTCAAAGCTCAAGAGTGTCATACGGCGGGAGGCCTCAGAAGAGGCCGAAGCGTCTTTGAATTGTTTTCTTTTTTTCGGATGCGTCGAGCGTCGTGATTGATATGGATTTACGAGGGACACTATTTTTAAATTTTTATTTTTGAATAAAGAACTTGTCAAAAACTGTCTTTTTTGTACACTTTTTTAGTGAATGGGTAGGGGTACGATATACGTGATACCCATTTACATGGGGGGGGGCGGGATCTGGGAGGGGGGGCTTCCAGATTCTGTTCTGATAAACCCCCCACCGACAGACCCCCACAACCACAGCCCAGGGTTGTCCGGAAGAGGCCCTTGTCCCCAGGCACCCCAAAGCACCCTCCCCATGTTGAAGGCAAGTGGCCCGGTATGGTTCAGGAGGGGGGATGCTCGCTCGCCCCCCCCCTATCCTGGCCTGCCAGGCTGCATGCTTGGATTAGGGTCTGGTATGGATTTTGGCGGGGGGGACCAACGCCGTCTTTTTTTTTTATTTTGGCGTGGAGTTCCCCTTAAAATCTGTACCAGACCCAAAGGGGCTAGTATGGATGTTGGGGGGGACCCCATGCCATTTTTGTTTTTTAATTTTGGCGGGGAGTTCCCTTTAAAATATATACCAGACCCAAAGGGCCTGGTGTCTATTTTGGGGGGGACCCCATGCCATTTTTGTTTTTTTTTCATTTTAGCGGGGAGTTCCCCTTAAAATATATACCAGACACAAAGGGCCTGGTATAGATTTTGGGCGGTACCCCATTCTGTTTCTTTTTTTTATTCTGTCATAGAGTTTCCCTAACTACCTAAATACAGGGCAATTCCACCCCTTCTTGCCTAGACCAATTTTCAGCTTTTAGTGCTCATTAGCATCTATGGGAAATCTTGGTCAGCTTGGCATGACACTGCTCATGAACAATAAGTGTCAGGGACACAAAATGTGGGGAGCACCGAGAGGGGACCTCGGACTACAACATATCTATTCATTTTAAAAGTGAGGTATGGCCTGTACACCACACTGACTGCACTAAACTAACTCAACACACTATCCACTAACTACCTGCCTAACCTCTATTATCACACACTATACATGGCTGGAGTGTCAAAAGCAGCCTTATATAGTGTGGGGTGTGGGCTTAGCCCCAGAGGCATGATTGGCTAAAGTCACCCCTACTCCAATCTTCTCACTCTGTTGGAAAGGGCCTCTGACTTGGAAAGAGAGTATGTTTCTGATCCATCCCCTGCTAACTATCGACAATGGAAACATACTAAACAGGAATATGCTTTAACTCTTATGACTAAAAGACAGAAAAAAATACTCAGCACAACATGTTTTTGAACAGGGGGATAAAAATTGGAAACTGCTGGCCTTCCTGGCTAAACTGACTCATGAACCACTTATCATCCCTAGAATAGTGGATAGTGCGGGTGATTTATGGCCTATCGAATGGTATTTAGCCTATAAAGAATTTGTCCTTCTTCATTTGCTTTCTCTTTATAAGTACATTGTAGTGGAGCAAACTCTCCCTGAGTCAATGTGAGAAGCTCTAGTCCCCAAGCCTACAAAAAATTCCCAATCTTGTGAGTCCTACCACCCTATATCCTCAATTAACACAGATCTTAAGATCCTATTTAACGTATTTGCCACCAGATTGAACTCAGTAGTTTCCCTTTTGATTAAATCTAAACAAACTATACTTATATTAATTTACAGAGGCTGTTCACTAACCTGCAGGTTCCCAATTGCTCAACTTCCCCTAGAGTGCTTAAGGCCCTAGACACCCGTAAAGCTTTTGACTCTATTGAATGCCCATATCTCTTTCAGGTGCTACAGGTTTGGTGACACTTAAATTTGCTGCATAAAAATTTTATACACGCTCCCTCAAGCGCGTATAAGGGTCAATGTCTGTATATCTGCTCCCTTTTTCATCCAGACGGGCACTAGACAGGGATGTGTATTGTTGCCCCTTTTGTTCGCAATCACGATTGAGCCCCTGGCAGAACTTCTTTGGTTTTCCCTCTGATTAAAGGGATTCAAAATGGCTCTCTGGAAGAAAGGGATCATTATATGCAGACAATATGTTATTGTATATTTCAGACCCGCTGCACAGTGTAAGTATTGCTCTGGAACTTATCAACCAGTTTGGGGGCGCTACTCTGGGTTCAAGGTCAATTGGACGAAATCTTGTATATTTCCTATTGATGAAGACCTACCTCTCCAGTTATCCCAGTCTTGCCCATTACAAATTACCCACAAATTCAGATATTTTGGTGTTTATCCAGCTTCCATTGGCAAAGTATTTTGATAACAATGTTCTCCCCTGCATCTCCTCCTTTTTTACCCAAACTAGTCACTAAATTAACCTACCTCTCACCCTGTTGGGTTGCGTAAACTTTAAAATAGTTTAGATACCAAAATTCTTTAAATTCTTGCTAATTCCCTAGTATGTTTCCAAACACCACTTCTAGGAAATTGACTAAATTCTCGCTACCATCCTTTGGCACCCTAAGGTACCCAACATTTTCTTTGGAGGTTTAGCAGCTTCCTGCCATGGGGGGGTCTGGGCGACATTATAATAGAGACGCACTCTATTATTATGCCGCCCAGTTAGTTTATATCTACTGGTGGCTTTTCCCACAGCAGAGCAGCGCAGTCACTGTGGCCAAATTGGCGGTGATCTCCTCATCTGGGACTTTAAATAATCCTATTTACAGACATACTTAATACTACCAGTTGATGACATCACCAAGTGACCCCCACCCCCTTATGAACTTTTGATGGCGGAGCTGTCAGATGCTGGGAACCTTCGTCGGATGCAGATTTATTTTTTCTTTTCTTTTCAAGTCAGCAGCCAGCGTTCATCGTGGTTGACATTGGATCTACTTCGGGAGACATTTAGCTATTTTTTTTATTTATTTAATAAAGGATTTGTCAGAAACTGTTGTTGTGCTTTTACTCACTTTTCACACTTTTTGGTGAATGAGTAGATTTATTATGTACCACATACTCATTCACATGCGGAGGGATGAGATCATGCTCTGATAAGGGTCTGGTATGGATTTTTGGAGGGACCAAAATGGTTTTACAAAAAAATGTTGGCGTGAGATTCAAAAATATATAAAAACTATCAGCGCAATCCAAATTAGTGATGTAAACACAACAACAAATTAAACCACTGTGCGTGAAATGAATAGTGCAAAAGTGTCAACCATCAACGTGTAAAAAGAAATATCCGGCAGCATACACCAATCGTGTTCACAAATCACAATAAACTCATTAACATACAAAAAACGTGATGCGCCAGAATTACACAGAAATAACTTTTAAAGTGATGATATTGTATATATTAGTAAAATAAATCGAGTCCATAAGGCACTCAACAGTGCTCGTGCTCAAATACAATAAAATGTGCGTGAAGTGTCCAAGTGTCCAAATAAAGGATCCAATCTTGTGGACAATAAGTGGAAAATAAACACCAATCAGTGAAATCCCTCCACCAGATGAATTAGCCTCTCACCTCCATGTAGGACCCAAACGGGCCAGCAAGTACATATATAAGGGTGTTAGGCTCCTGGAAATGACCTCCCAGCTTTTCACCTCCGGGAATCACGGGACATATCATTGAAAAAAATGGCAAAATCTAGTGCTCTCTGCTAGTGAATCCAATAGGCTTTATTGAAATGAATTATAGTCAACTCACATTTCCGGGGCACTGAGCCGTGCTTGCTGATATGGCAAAACAGTAGTGTGTATCTCCGGAGAGATGGTCGGCGTCGGGCACGCAAGCTCCGCCCCCCTATACGCGTTACGTCGTGCCTAGGGCTCCAATGACTTCCTCGGTAGGACCCCTACAGAGCAAGTCATTGGAGCCCTGAGCTCGACGTAACGCGTATAGGGGGGCGGAGCTTGCGTGCCCGACGCCGACCATCTCTCCGGAGATACACACTACTGTTTTGCCATATCAGCAGGCACGGCTCAGTGCCCCGGAAATGTGAGTTGACTATAATTCATTTTAATAAAGCCTATTGGATTCACTAGCAGAGAGCACTAGATTTTGCCATTTTTTTCAATTATATGTCCCGTGATTCCCGGAGGTGAAAAGCTGGGAGGTCATTTCCAGGAGCCTAACAGCCTTATATATGTACTTGCTGGCCCGTTTTGGTCCTACATGGAGGTGAGAGGCTAATTCATCTGGCGTGAGATTCCCCTTAAAATCCATACCAGACTCGAAGGGCCTGGTATAGATTTGGGGGGGGGGGGGCGCCAGCTGTTTTTTTTTTCTGGATTTTTATTTGCTGGCAATTCAGTTTACTTTCAGTTGGGAAGCACACTGACAACTGATGAGCCATCAGTTGTTAAGAACGCGGCGGGCAGCTTCCCAGCCAGCTCATTATCAACTAGCTATTTACACAGAATTCCCATCAGTTGATCATTTTTGGATTGATCGAATAGGAATTGATTAAAAAATGTGAAATTAATTTAAAAATGAACTCTTAATGACTGCCCACCGCAGGTTTACTGCGGCAGGCAGCCCCTCCTGCGTGAACCGACGTAGCTCTACGTCGGTCGCGCGCCTTCAGTTCTACGTCGGGGGATAGCCTGAAGAAGTCCCGTGATAGCGTGACGTAATGCGTAGGGCAGACACAGCACCATAATTGGCGTTACAGGACACGGAAGAAATGTCCCGCGGCACACAAGCAGATAACAGTGATTGTAAACTGTGAGTTGTTATATTTTTTTCTTCAAATAAATATTTGGCATTACTACACTATAATGGCCCCATTATTTTGAGATAAGAGGAGGCACCGGAGTACAAGGCAAAGCTATACCCCGGAAAGGAGGAAATATACTAACACCCCCCACACTTGATTAAGCAGATCTAGGAGAAGAGAGGATAGATGATCTGGCTTTGTATAGATCTAAAAGCGCATTTCCTACAGTATTAAGGTGAGCAGGTAGCACACCTAGAAGTGATGAGCACTGAAGAGCACTTTATTTCACAAGGTGTAAAGGTGGAAGGAAGTCAATCTTAATTCACAGAAGAGGAAGATTGGATTTTTTGTCATATTTATATTGGACACTTGAGCACAATATATTATTTATTTATTTATTCATATTTGATTGATCCCATTGATATAATATATAAAAGGAGAATCAAGACACGTTAATGATTTGCACAGTGCACTTTACTGTATCACTATTGTCACCTTTAATTAATTGTATATAATACACATCCACCATAAGCACTTTAATATTGATTTAAGAAATATATCAACATATGTATATATTTATTTATTTTGGATGATATCATATGATTTTACATCTATATGGCACAGATACAATTGAATACATGTTTATTTTTCTAATTAACAAGTTTTTATACTTCAGACTATTGGTTTAGAGTATTACACTTTTTTTTATATTTATTCATATATAATTACACTATTAGACACTTTACTACAACAATCACCCCTGAAGTGCGGTACTCCCCCCCATCTATCCTCATTTAACTGTGCGGTCACCAGTAATAGTATGAGCAGCATCAAGGGTAGAATTATTTAAGAATCTCCCAAGACAGCGCAAGAATCACACCCATATAAATAAAATTAGTAACATAATGAATCTATCCGAAACTAAACAAATGTTTCGGTTCTGGACATGTCTAATGCTGATGAAGTTTTTGCAGAATTCCCCTTTACTTTTAAAAACAAAAATGGCATTAAGCACCTGACATAAAGTCCTATCTCATGTGCCTGTGTGGGTTTAAAATTGGTTCCTTCCTTGTTGCAGCTCTGTTCACTTTGACACCAAGGAATCTGAGGCTCTTCATCACATGTCTTCATCACATGTCTTGCTTAGTGCTTCTGGGACGCTCTAGCACCACCTGTCTTTGCAGTCAATCCGCAATCAGCTCGGCTTGTAAATTGCATGTCTTCCTGTGCTCTTTGCCAATTTGTTGGATTTGTTCCCTGGGTGTATGCTCACTTGCTAAACTACTGAGCTTCTGGATTTTTGGACTGCCTGATTTTAGGACCTGAGGATTCTGCATTCTTCTGCCAGTCTGTGTATAACCTCTTCCTGTCTTCCACCATGCCTTTGGATTCTGATTTTGTGCCTTGCTATCAAGACTTGTTAGAGACATGGTCTGCCTGACTATGCTTGTGCCTCAACCCTCAGCCAAAGCTCCACTTTGGACCAAACATTACAGGTACCCTACATCCTACACTGCCATGGATGCTAAACTGCTGCAGAAAATCCATGCCACTTTCTCCCACAGGTCCCCCTCCTTACACAACACATTATAATTATTATTATACAGGATTTATATAGCACCAACAGTATGCACAACAGTATGCACAGCACTTTACAATATGAGGGCAGACAAAACAGTTACAATAAAATTCAATACAGGAGGAATTAGAGGGCCCTGCTCCTTAGAGCTCCCAATCGAGAAGAGAGGGTCAAGTGAAACAAAAGGTAATAACTGTGGGGGATAAGCTGATGAAGAAAATTAAAATACAGTTGTAAGGTGGGGGTAGGATAGGAGGGGGGGGGGAGGCAGCGTCTGCTGTTTATCTCCACACCAGGGCCACGCTACCATTCGACTGGTTAAGGTGAGATGAATAATGACTGTAAGTGTCCTCTTTATATTTAGTCTTTGAACTTTGTTACCGTCTCTTTATATATTAGATATTAGCATGGGACAACGGAAAAGCTTCCGGACCCAGTACTGACATAAATCGTCCATCTTAACTATTCCGTCTGGCCAAAATACCTTCCAGTCTTTGGTTTTTCCACATGCTCCCTGGTTGTGGATAACGACACACTGTTTTACATATACTTCTATGGTATGAATATTATTTGGTATTCGATATACAACTCTCGAATATCACTTTTATTCCCTTTCCTCTTTCTCTTCTCCACTTTTTTCTTTTCCATTTTTTCTCCCTTTCTTCCCCTCCCTCCCCCCTCCTTTTTCCTCCTTCCTTCCTTTCCTTTCTTTCCTGTCAGATCACTTCTTGGTAGAGGCCGAAATGCTGAGAGGGCTTCCCTTGCAGCTCGGTGCGAATCACCCCTGGAAGTGGGACAGGAGGTGACGCGTCCCAAGGAGCACTGGATGCTTGTGGAGTGCAGGTAAAGGTTCACAAGGATAACCTGGAACAACTTGCAGGGCCTCCAGAGAATCAAGCAATGTGCAGGTAAAAGCCAGGCCGAGGGTCATACACAGGTATCAGTCCAAACAGGTCGCCAAGACAAGGGAATTGAGCAGAAGCAAGTCCGTTGAGCAAGCCGGGATCGGTACACTGGAAGTCAGGCAGAGGACAAGAGAGCAAGGATGGTCACACAAGCCGAGGGTCAAACACTGGAGCAGGATCGAAGGGTCAGACGAAGCCGTGGGTCAAAGCCAGGAGAGAGAGCAGACAGGTCAGAAACAAGCTGGGTCAAACTGGAATCCAGGAAGTAGCAATGCACAGGAAACAGGAAGAGCTGAAGACAATCCAGCAATCAGATGGGCTGAGCAGAGTCCTTTTATAGGCCAGTGAATTAGTCTATGGCCTGAGTCCATTGCAGCCATGGGAAGTACTGGCAAATTTGCCAGTTGCAGCACAGCCATTTCACTGACAATGAGTCTATGGCCTGAGTCCATTGCGGCCATTGGAAGTACTGGCGGAGTTGCCAGTTGCAGCATGGCCGTTTCTCTGACAGTGCCCCCCCCCAAGGGGCAGCCTCCGGATGCCCAACCGGGCCAATCTTTCCGGGAATCTCCTGTGGAATTCCTGTACCAGCCTGGGGGCATGCAGGTTACTAGCGGGTTCCCAGGAATTGTCTTCAGTGGGGTAACCTTTCCATTTAATAAGATACTGTATGAGCTCACCCCTTCTTCGACAATCCAGAATGGTTTCCACTTCATATTCAGGTTCACCCTCCACTGAAACTGGAGGTGGAGGCAATTCTTCCCTCCCTGGGAAAGGGCTAGAAATTGCAGGCTTTAGCAGGGAAACATGGAATACAGGATGGATCTTGTATGAATTAGGTAAAGCCAGTTCAAAAGCCACAGGGTTTATCATCCTTGTGATTCTAAAAGGCCCAATAAACCTTGGTCCCAACTTTTTAGAAGGGCAAGATAGTCGTAGGTTGTTTGAGGAGAGCCACACCTTATCCCCGACCTTATACATAGGATTTTCCTTTTTCTTGCGGTCATAAAATTTCTTGTACTCCTGTTGGGCTTTGGATATGGAGTCCTGTAGCACCCGGTAGTTATCCCTGATAGCCATTATCCGGTCTTGCACTGCAGGAACTGATGTTTCTGAGAAAGCACTGGGCAAAAAAGAAGGATGGAACCCGTAATTCACCCAGAACGGGGTCTGGTTGGTTGCAGAATGCAGGGCGTTATTATACGCGAATTCCGCGCACGGAAGTAAAGAGACCCAGTTATCTTGGGAGCAAGTGCAAAAGCAACGTAGGTATTGTTCAAGGGTCTGGTTGGTCCTTTCCGTTTGACCATTACTCTGCGGGTGGTAGGCTGATGATAGGCATATCTTAATGGACAAGGATTTGCAAAGCTCTTTCCAGAATTTGGAAGTGAATTGGACGCCTCTGTCCGATACTATACTGTCCGGGAGACCGTGTAGCCTGACCACTTCTTTAATAAACATGTTAGCTGTTTCCACGGCAGAAGGTGTGCCAATCATAGGCAAAAAGTGCGCCATCTTCGAGAGATGGTCCACCACCACCAGGACAGTAGTGAAACCTTCTGAAGGTGGTAATTCCACTATAAAATCCATAGAAAGTTGCTTCCAGGGCTGTTCCGGGATGGGCAATGGCCTTAACAGGCCCCAGGACTTGGTCTTAGCCCCCTTGTTACGCTGACACGTAATACAAGAACCCACATAGGATTTACAGTCCCGAACTAAATTGGGCCACCAAAAGTGGCGCTGAATGAGTTCACATGTCTTCCTGACCCCGAAGTGCCCGGCAAGCTTGTGATCATGCAAAGTCTTTAGGACCTGTAGTCTGATCTGTGAAGGAACAAAAATCCTTTCTTGGAACCACAAGAATCCCCCGCGTTTTTCCAAGGAAGAGGTCCCAGGCTCGAGACATTGAACTGAGGCATGCTTAATTGCTGATTGCAGATCCGTTTGAATAAGCAAAAAATTTTGAGCCGAGAGGATGGTGTTAGGTTCGGCTGTGTTTGGGGTATCTGGAAACATTCTGGACAAGGCGTCTGCTTTTCCGTTCTTGGACCCTGGCCTGTAAGTAAGATGAAAATTAAACCGGGAAAAGAACAAGGCCCATCGAGCTTGACGGGGTCTCAGGCGTCTTGCTGTCCTGAGGTATTCCAGGTTTTTGTGGTCTGTGAATATTAAAATGGGATGAGTAGCCCCTTCAAGCAAGTATCTCCACTCTTCCAAGGCACATTTGATGGCCAAGAGTTCCCGATCCCCTACGTCATAGTTTCTCTCCGGAGGTGTCATCTTCCGGGAAAAGAAAGCCACAGGGTGCAGAAGAGTCTTCGGGCCTTGTCTTTGAGATAAGATTGCTCCAGTGGCTATTTCTGAAGCATCCACTTCAAGCACATAAGGTAGGGTTGGATCAGGATGCTGGAGAATAGGTGCTGAGGTGAACAACGTCTTCAGTTTGTCAAAGGCCGTTTGAGCTTCCTGTGACCAATGGAAACGGACCTGTTGGCGGGTCAATTGGGTAATGGGGGAGATAATCATAGAGAACCCCTTCACGAACCTCCGATAGAAGTTAGCAAACCCCACAAAGCGTTGAACTCCTTTCTTATCACAGGGGGCTGGCCAATCGAGAATTGACTGCACTTTCTGTGGATCCATGGAAATGCCGTTTGTTGAGATAATGAGACCCAGGAATTGAATGGAGTCTTTCTCAAATTCGCATTTCTCTGGTTTCACATAAAGTCCGTGTTTCCTTAAAGTAAATAGTACCTTTTTAACATGGGTCCGGTGGAGTTCCAGAGTGGAGGAAAAAATGAGTATGTCATCTAGGTAGACAATCAGAAAGAGATCCAGGAATTCCCGAAAAATGTCATTAACTAGATGTTGGAAGGTAGCAGGGGCGTTACACAGCCCGAAAGGCATGACCAGATATTCAAAATGGCCAAACCGCGTTCTGAACGCCGTCTTCCACTCATCTCCTTTCCTAATGCGAACAAGGTTGTAAGCTCCACGGAGATCCAATTTGGTAAAGATCCGAGCTGCCCGGAAACGTTGAAACAGTTCTGGGATAAGAGGTAGAGGATACCGGTTTTTAATAGTAATTTTATTAAGCTCCCGGTAATCTACACAAGGTCTTAGTGTGCCATCCTTTTTTTCAACAAAGAATATCCCGGCCCCTGCTGGTGAGGAGGAGGGGCGGATAAAACCCTTTTCCAAATTTTCGTTAATATAAATCCGGAGGGTTTCCAGCTCCTTCTCAGATAACGGGAATATTCTTCCGAAAGGAATCTCGGCTCCAGGCAGAAGTTCTACAGGGCAATCATAAGGCCTGTGAGGAGGCAGAGCTTCAGCCTTTTTTTTATCAAATACGTCCATGAATTCCTCATAAACTGCGGGGACATTTTCCGGGAGATCATGTACTGGTTGGACGGCCAGGCAAGCAGCAGAAGTATCAGATCCAGGTAGGAAACAATGGTTCAGGCAGTAATTAGACGTGAAGGAGATCCTTCTCTTAACCCAATCAATCTGTGGGTTGTGGGCCTGTAGCCAGGGAAGTCCTAAAATAATGGGAAACATTGGTGAGGAAAGGACGTCAAATCGTAGGAATTCCTGGTGAAGAGAATCTGTCGTGGTGAAGATGGGGCACGTCTCTTCAGTAACAGGCCCGGAACTGGGCAAAGAACCATCAGCCAGAAGAATATGGAGTCGCTGTTCCTTAGCTTGCATGGGGACACACAGTCTTTGAGCTAAAGAACGGTCCAGAAAGCAACTACATGCCCCGGAATCAACGATCGCCAGAAGCCGAATCTTCTTTTCTGCTACCTGTAGGGAGACAGGGAGAATAAGATGAGTAGGGGATGACCCAGCGACTTGACAGTTCAGCAGAGGTCGTGAATAGGACTTACTGGGTCTCACAGGACAATTGCGTAGGAAGTGGCCAGATTCCCCACAATAAAGGCAGAGGTTAGCTTGACGGCGACGTTGTCTTTCCTCGGGGGTCAATGCAGAACGGATTAGACCAATTTGCATGGGTTCTCCTTCTGATCCCCCGGAGACAGAAGGCCCAGGATGGGGTGAAGCAGCAAGTGGGACTTTCGGGAGTACCCAGGTAGGTCGGGCCCCTTGAAGGCGCTCTGAGCGTCTCTCCCGCAGGCGCCTGTCCAGTTGGATTGCCAGTGAGATTAGACCTTCCAAAGACGTAGGGGTTTCTACCCGAGCTAACTCATCCTTAAGGGCTTCAGACAATCCATGACGGTACTGGTACTTGAGTGCTGGCTCATTCCAGTCTGTATCCGCGGCCCATCTGCGGAAGTCAATGGTATAGTCCTCTACAGGACGTTTATTTTGTTGTAAGGCATGTAGGGCTGATTCAGCCGTAACAGTCCGTTGGGGGTCCTCATATAACTGGGCCATGGCCTGGAAGAAGGAGTCTACAGAGTTCAATGAGGGGCTCTTTTGCTCAAGGAGGTTATGGGCCCAGGTCTGGGGTTCTTCTGACAACAGAGAAATTATGAATCCTACTTTGACGGTCTCTGAAGAGAAGGTTCTGGGCTGAAGGGCTAAATACAAGAGACATGCATTCTTAAAGGATCTGAACCTTCTCCGTTCCCCACGGAAGCGTTCGGGTGTAGGTACCCTGGGTTCAGGTGGGAAAACCATGGCTGCCTGCGCAGGGCCGGCTGGTCCTTGCTGAGTGGAGGTGCCCCCGGAGCTAGCGGGCGGTTGATTGGGGTCGGAAGGAGAGGGTGCGCCAGCTAGGTTCAACACTCGACCCTCTAGTTGAAAATAACCGTCCTGCAGTCTCTGGACCGCCTGTGTTAAAGAGGAGACTTGCTGACAAAGAGCCTCGAGCTGGGAAGCACCTCTGTCGGCCTCTGACATGGCTGGATTGTACTGTCAGATCACTTCTTGGTAGAGGCCGAAATGCTGAGAGGGCTTCCCTTGCAGCTCGGTGCGAATCACCCCTGGAAGTGGGACAGGAGGTGACGCGTCCCAAGGAGCACTGGATGCTTGTGGAGTGCAGGTAAAGGTTCACAAGGATAACCTGGAACAACTTGCAGGGCCTCCAGAGAATCAAGCAATGTGCAGGTAAAAGCCAGGCCGAGGGTCATACACAGGTATCAGTCCAAACAGGTCGCCAAGACAAGGGAATTGAGCAGAAGCAAGTCCGTTGAGCAAGCCGGGATCGGTACACTGGAAGTCAGGCAGAGGACAAGAGAGCAAGGATGGTCACACAAGCCGAGGGTCAAACACTGGAGCAGGATCGAAGGGTCAGACGAAGCCGTGGGTCAAAGCCAGGAGAGAGAGCAGACAGGTCAGAAACAAGCTGGGTCAAACTGGAATCCAGGAAGTAGCAATGCACAGGAAACAGGAAGAGCTGAAGACAATCCAGCAATCAGATGGGCTGAGCAGAGTCCTTTTATAGGCCAGTGAATTAGTCTATGGCCTGAGTCCATTGCAGCCATGGGAAGTACTGGCAAATTTGCCAGTTGCAGCACAGCCATTTCACTGACAATGAGTCTATGGCCTGAGTCCATTGCGGCCATTGGAAGTACTGGCGGAGTTGCCAGTTGCAGCATGGCCGTTTCTCTGACATTTCCCTTCTCCGCCATTCCTCCTTCTTCTCCCCTCCCCCCTCCTTTTTCCTCCTTCCTTCCTTTCCTTTCTTTCACTTCTCCTCCATTCCTCCTTCTTCCCCCCTCCCTCCCCTCCTTCCCCCCCCTTCCCCCCTCTTTCCACCCTCCCCTTCCTCCCCCCCTTTTTTCTTCCCTTTCTCTATGTTCTACTATGTCCCATTTTCTGTTCTCTTTATTTTTTCCTCTAGTAATTATCCAAATTTGTAAGATAATATCCTTCTAAATTTCCTGCTATCCTTTCACACCGGTGTATTATGATAAACGTCTCACATGCTCAACGGTGAGAGGCTTTGGTGGCTCGGCTGGAGGGGCTTGATCCATGGTGATTATTGGCTTCAGGTGAGGTCACCCCTCCCCAAATATGATACATGTATATTAATGTATATATATTTTCTTGTTTTATTGACATTATTTATACTCTGTTATCACCACTAGAACATGCATATTTTCTAAATCCTCCTGAAGAAGGGGTTTATACCGTGAAACATGTTGAGGGATATACGCCTGGATTTCTGTATTCTTTTGCTGGGATGACTATTTTTGATATGTATATGTATTTAATATTTTTTCTGTGATTTTAATATGTTTTGAACAAATTTGTTAAAGATATTTCTTTACATGTTATAACAATTCTATGGTACCCTAAAAATCCCCCTCACTCCCTATCCCCTTTCCCCTATTCCTCTCGGACCTCCTTGGGGAGGATTGGTCCTTGCTCCCTGTTCCCCTCATTAGTTTATTTATTTTGGATGTTGGTACTGTTCAATAATAGCATACCTCAGGTTTACCGTAATTAAAAATTCCCTTAATATTGTGAATACGTTTATCTGCTACAAATTAATTATCTAATTTAAAATTTCCATTTCCCAGCTTTGTATTTTTATTCTCTTTTAGGTCAAATATGTTCTTGAAATGTACTGACATCTATCTTCTGAATTCTTTCACTGTATCTAATTGTTTACCTACAAGATTCCCACTGCTGTTCCTAGACTTATTTTACAAGCAGCATTCTTGTCTGACAATATAAATCTTTTCTAATTTTTCTTGCGAGCTTCCAGACCTATTTTCTCAACTTGTCACTTTGCTCTGTCACAAACTAATCAATCTTTCCCAGAGTTTCCTCAACAATCTCTTCAACAGGATCCTTTTAGAGCTTATAATAGCTGGTATAACACCTGTGAACAACACTGTTAGAATCGTGCAGCTTTGGGGCAGAGGTCTTTACAATCAATGCTGGATTTATCATCTAAATTGAAACAACCATTACTTTTTGTACTATGTCAAAGCCAAACTCCAGGTACTACAAGAAGAAAAAAAAAGAACTTATCTTAGCAGCAAAGTAAATATTACACCATATGCTTCACCTCTCTCTAAATATTATATATATATATATAAGAAATATATACTTCGCTACAATGTGAAGTAGTGAGTGTACAGCTTGTATAACAGTGTACATTTGCTGTCCCCTCAAAATAACTCAACACACAGCCATTAATGTCTAAACCGCTGGCAGCAAAAGTGAGTACACCCCTAAGTTAAAAATGTAAAGTTCAACATGATACCTCATGGCAAAGAACTCTCTGAGGATCTGAAAAAAAGAATTGTTGCTCTACATAAAAATTACCTATGCTATAAGAAGGTTGCCAAGACCCTGAAACTGAGCTGCAGCACGGTGGCCAAGACCATACAGCGGTTTCACAGGACAGGTATCATTTAGAACAGGCCTCGCCATGGTCGACCAAAGATGTTGAGTGCACGTGCTCAGCATCATATACAGAGGTTGTTTTAGGCAAATAGACGTATAAGTGCTGCTAGCATTGATGCAGAGGTTGAAGGGGTGCGGGTCAGCCTGTCAGTGCTTAGACCATATGCCGCACACTGCATCAAATTGGTCTGCATGGCTGTTGTCTCTAGAAGGAAGCCTCTTCTAAAGTTGATGCACAAGAAAGCCCACAAACAGTTTGCTGAAGACAAGCAGACTAAGGACATGGATTACTGGAACCATGTCCTGTGGTCTGATGAGACCAAGATAAACCTATTTGGCATCCTCAAATGGAAGGTGGAGGAGCGCAAGATCTCTCACGTCCACCAGCTCAGTGATGTCATCATGAAGGGGTGGAAGAGGACTCCAGTGGCAATCTGTGAAGCTCTGGGGAACTCCATGCCCAAGAGGGTTAAGGCAGTTCTGGAAAATAATGGAAAATAATGGTGGCCACACAAAATATTGACACTTTGGGCTAAATTTAGACATTTTAACTTAGGGGTGTACTCACTTTTCTTGCCAGCAGTTTAGATATTATTTCTCTGTGTTGTTTTATTTTGAGGGGACAGCAAATTTACAAGCTGTACACTTACTACTTTACATTGTAGCAAAGTGCCATTTCTTCAGTGTTGCCACATGAAAAGATATAAAATATTTACAATAATGTGAGGGGTGTACTCACTTTTGTGAGATATTGTATATATATATATATATATATATATATATATATATATATATATTAGAGAGAGGTGAAGAATAGGGTGTAATATTTACTTTGCTGCTAAGATAGTTTTTTTTGTTTGTAGTACCTGAACACATATTAAAAAGAAAATGAGCCCGGGTGTGCAGCAAAGCTTGAAGTACATGCAGTACAGTCCAAAAAGAAAGAGTGGCACTCACGGGTTTTGAGAGGTGAACGCACAGTGAAGATTTTATTTTAACATTTTCAAAAAGGCACAAGCTCTTCTTCAACAAGCTCAGGTTCTCAGTATATACACTCACCGGTCACTTTATTAGGTACACCTGTTCACTTGCTTGGTAACACAAATTGCTAATCAGCCAATCACATGGCAGCAGCTCAATGCATTTAGTCATATAGATGTGCTGACGACGACTTGCTGAAGTTCAAACCAAGCATCAGAATGGGGAAGAAAGGGGATTTACAGTAAGTAACTTCAAACGTGGCATGATGAGCTGGAGTTTTTCAAAATTTCTGATCTTCTGAGATTTTCACTTACAACTATCTCCTGGGTTTACAGAGAATGGTCTGAAAAAGAGAAAATATCCAGTGAGCCGCAGTTGTGTGGACAAAAATGCCTTGTTGATGTCAGAGGTTAGAGGAGAATGGGTAGACTGGTTTGAGATGATAGAAAGGCAACAGTAACTCAAATAACCACTTGTTACAACCAAGGTATGCAGAATGCCATCTCTGAATGCAACACATCAAACCTTGAAGCAGATGGGCTACAGCAGCAGAAGACCACCCCGGGTACCACTCTGTCAGCTAAGAACAGAAAACTGAGGCTGCAATTTGCACAGGCTCACCGAAATTGGACAATAGAAGATTGGAAAAACATTGCTTGGCCTGATGAGTCTCAATTTCAGCTACTTGGGTTCAGAATTTGGTGTAAATAACATGGAAGCATGGATCCATCCTGCCTTACATCAATGGGTCAGGCTGTTGTTGATGTAATAGTGTGGGGGATTTTTTCTTGGCACACTTTGGGCACCTTAGTACCAATTCACCATCATTTAAATGCCATGGCCTACTTGAGTATTGTTGCTGACCATATCCATCGCTTTATGGCAACAGTGTACCCATTTTCTGTGGCTACATCCAGCAGGATAATGCACCATGTCACAAAGCTCAAACCATCTCACTGCTGGTTTTTAGAACATGATAACGAGGTCACTGTACTCTAATGGCATCAACAGTCACCAGATCTCAATCCATTAGAGCACCTGTGGGATGTGGTTCAACAGAGATTTGCATCATGGTTGTGCAGCCAACAAATCTGCAGCAACTTCCTGATGCTATCATGTCAATATGGACCAAAATCTCTGAGGAATGTTTCCAACACCTTGTTGAATCTATGCCATGAAGAATGAAGGCAGTTCTGAAGGCAAAAGGGGGTCCAACTCAGTACTAGCAAGGTGTACCTAATAAAGTGTCTGGTGAGTGTATATACTGTTTATAGTATATATGTAAAGCACTGCATTAAATGATGACACTATGGTGACCGGATGTGAAGCGGACCAGACGTGCCTGCCTGGAGCTCCGGGGACCCTGACTAATCCTTCTTACCGCACATCCTTAACCCCGTTTTCCCTGCCATTACCGGTCCGGTGGAGGGTCGGGACACTCGTGGGCTACATCCGACATGCCCGGGAAGTCCAAATCCGCCGCGAAACAGAAGCCGGCTTCCCCGCCGGCGGTGCCTCCGGACGCCATCTTGGAAGGCCTGCGCGCTCTACTCACCAACATGGAGCTCCCGGCGGACTCTGTTGCTGCTCCATCCGCATCCATCCCGAGCCAGGCAAGTGACACTGCCATGATTTTGTCTGCCATTGAACAGAGTAAGACCTCCTTATTGGCCAGGATCGATTATTTAGCGGAGGAGTGTAATCTTATCCGGGCTGACTTAGACAAGATCGGGGGAGGCTCACGGACACTGAACAGCGTATCTCCTCGGCTGAGGACCTCACTACCCAGCACTCTGCCTCCATTTCCTCCCTCCAGCATACAGTTCAGATGCTACTGGCCAAGGCGGATGATGCGGAGAACCGCCAGCGGCGGACTAATGTGAGGGTGCTGGGCCTGCCTGAAGGGGCTGAAGGGGATAGGCCTGCCGACTTTGCCGAACGTTTTTTTAAAGACCTCCTGCACCTCACTGACCTGGCGCCCACCTATGTCGTTGAGAGGGCCCATAGAGTCCCTACAGGCCGTGTGATCCCTGGGGCCCCCCCTCGTCCCTTCTTAGTCCGCTTCCTGAACTATCGTGACAGGGACCGCATACTGAGTGAAGCCCGCAAGCATGACACTCTGCCTTATGAAAACGCTGCAGTCCATCTCTACCCTGATTTCTCTGCAGAGCTTCAGAAAAAGAGGAAGACCTTCAATGATGTGCGGCGGAGGCTCCGTGAAAAAGAAATCAAGTATTCCATGCTCTACCCCAGCCGACTCCGTGTGCAACATGCTGGCTCTGTCAAGTTTTTTGATTCTCCTGATGATGCGGATGCTTGGTTGCTCAGCCTGCGGTGAGCTTCCATGTCCCTGCTCTGTTGGCCTTGTGATGGCTGAACTCCCCCCTCCGTCTCCCCTTTGAGTTGTCTTGTTGGACTGTGAATGGCGGGGACCCCCCTCTTCCCGGATGATCTCTGACTCTCCTCCACTTCGATGCCCCTGAGTAATTTTTTCTTCCCTTATTTTTTGCTGTTATCCCTTTTTACCCATGTGTCCCTGGAGCCAGGGCTGGTGACAGCCTCTATTTGCCTTTTACTACAGGATTGCTACTACTGGTCCTCAGGACCGTTGAGGCCGTCGGCCGGCCTTGCCTCTGGTTAGCCCTCCGGACACTCCCTTCCTGGCCTAGTGCCAGATGACTATTGTCTAGGCATTTTTCCTAGTCGATAGTGTGCTGTTTTTTCTTCTAGGTTTTTGGGATAAAGTTGGCCTGTAGCACTGTTGCTTTCTGGCTGACAGGGGTTTATATGTGTTCTTGTTTTTTTTCACTTTTTTCTGGTTTTCTTTTTTTTTTGGCTGCATACCTGTGCTGTGTTCTACTATTCATTGTGCAATGTGCTATTTCACTGTGTGTCGCTGACTCCCAGTGGGTCGTGGTCCGAGCTGTCTGCTTCCCTGCACTTGATACTGAGGGGTGGCGTGGTTGGTTTCTCACCTGGCCCCTGGCTCCCCCGCCGATGTTCCTGTCCCTCCTGCCCCATTTTCCCTCCCTTTGTTATGGCTGACCGCATTAGGGTCTATCTTGGAATGTGCGGGGCCTTAATAGCAAGTTCAAACTTGCTCTTTTATTCAAATATCTCCAATCCTCTAAACCGCATGTGGTCTTCCTCCAGGAAACCCATCTGACGGGGAGTGCTGTATTAGCCCTACGCAGGCGCTGGGTGTGTCATACCTTCCACGCTACCTACTCCACTTATGCTAGGGGGACCTCCATCTTGGTGCATAGGGCCCTGCCCTGTCATGTCGAGAGGGTTATCACGGACCCCAAGGGTCAATATGTTATCCTGGCTCTTGAGATTGTGGGTAAACTGTTCATTTTTGTCAATGTGTATGTCCCCCCACCCTTTTCTAGTGCTGTATTATACCACATCTATGATCGTTTGGCCGCATTCTCGACCCAGCGCATCTTTGTGGCAGGGGATTTTAACAGTATCCTGGATGGTGACTTGGACACCTCGAATGTGAATCGCCAATCCTGCTCTGAGCTGTTCACCTGGGCCTCGACTTTGCAGCTTACAGAACTGTGGAGGTGGAAGCACCCGCAGGATCGGTTCTATTCTCACGTGTCCTCGTCGCATCACTCTGGCTCCCGTATAGATCTTGCTTTCTGCTCCCCCTCAGTCCTGCCATTTGTGCTGTCGGCCAGCTACTTGCCCGCCGGTCTCTCGGATCACTCGCCGCTCGAGATTCAGCTGCGGCTGGGGGACCTGGGTGAGCGGGGCGGCTGGAGGCTGGGCTGTGGGTGGCTTCAGAATCAACGGGTGGTGGAGGGGATGTCTGGTAAGATTGCCCAGTATTGGGAGGTTAACGACCTCACCACATCCGCCTTGGTGTGTTGGGATGCTTTCAAGGCCACTGTTCGTGGCGACTATATCTCCGCTATTAAGGCTGCCCGGGTGGAGTGCACCTCGGTGAGGACGGACTTGGAGGAGGCGGTAACGGAGTCCGAGGCAGCGCTTGCCTTGGATCCCTCCCCTGAGTCGTACTCCTCCCTGGCTCAGGCTCGGAGGGCGCTGCACCTACATGTGTCATCGGCTGCTGAGGCGCAGGTGGGGTCGTTGCGGGCCAGGATATTTGAGTCCGGGGATAAAAATGGCAGGCTTCTGGCTAACTTGTCTGCGGACTCTAGATTCCAAACGGTGGTCCCAGTTGTACATTCTGCGGATGGCAGTGTCCTTCGGGATCCTGCTGATATTCTCCTAGAATTTCGTAATTTCTATGAACGTGTGTACCGGGCGGACCCTCCCCCGCCGGGGGGTAGGGACTTGGGGTCTCTCGGGGAGTTGGCGCTGCCTACTCTGGCCCCGGAGGATGTGGCTCTCCTAGAGGCGGACTTTACGTTGGAGGAGGTTGAGCTGGCTATTCGCTCCCTCCCCCCCGGGAAGACCCCTGGTCCCGATGGCCTGCACTCTGTGCTCGGCCTACAGGCCCATTTCTCTTTTGAATTATGACCTGAAAATACTTACCAAACTGCTTGCTACCAGGTTGATGAAGGTCCTTCCCTACTTGGTCAACATGGACCAGACTGGTTTCATGCCAGGCAAATCCACTGATATTAACATACGTAGAGTGTTTACTCATTTGCAGGTCCCAGCGGAGGCTCAGGGTACACGTGTGATGGTGGTGCTTGATTTGGAAAAGGCATTTGATTCGGTAGACTGGTCCTATATGATGATTAGGGATGATCGAACTTTTGAAAAGTTCGGTTCGACCAGAACACCCGAACTTCACGAAAGTTCGGTTCGGATTTCAGAACCCCATTGAAATCAATGGGACCCGAACTTCTGTAATCAAAAAACACAATTTTTAAGCCCTAAAACCCAATAAATGCCCCTAAAAAGTGCCTAGGGTTCTGGGTCATGCCCCAGGGACTATTAATCACACAAAAAAAAGTTCTTAAAAATTGTCGTTTTTGATAGATAGCCAATTATTGAAAAAATTAAAAAAAAAAAAAAAAAAAGAGATTTCTTTAGATTTAGTGTCTGGGGGGTCTAAAAGGTGTACCTGTGAAGTTTCAGCTCTGTAGCATGTCCAGAACCAGAATTACAGCATACCAAACCTTCAAAAATGACTTTTTTGCTTAACCGCACCTTTCTTTTGCTCCTAATCAACGGCTCAGCCAATGTGTATGATGGGGACATAATGCAGTGCACTGGGAACAAGATTAGAGGTTTTTTTGGAAAAAGGTGCTGTCTCTTTAAATGTGCATATAATTAACGGGTGTATTTCCACAATGGGGCTTTTATTACCAAATGTTTCAAGAAGTCCAAAGATGTATGTAATTGCACTTTATTTCATGTAAAATGGTGTTTGGTGCACTTTAACTTGAAATCTCACAAGAAACAGACATATATGCACGGATACATTGAGGGTTAGGGGTAGGGGCCACAATGTAGTGCAGAGTGAACAAGATTAGAGATGTTTTGGATGAATACTGTTGTCTCTTGACTTTGAAAAGAAGTAAAGGATGCTTAAAAATTGGGCATTTGGTGGTGCGGACGATGCCTTGACACCATATCCCTATGAAAGTGCTGGTAATGAAAGCAATAATTGCCTTTGTAAGGAAAAAAATTACAATGATATGCATCTGTGTGACAGGTGTGCAAAAATTGTTGTTTGGGTGTTGGCGGAGCCATACCACTGTAAGCCCAAAGAGCTGGTGTTGAAGAAGGCGTAAAAATTATGAAGGTGTGCACCTGTGGAACAGGTGCGCAAACATGGTAGTTTTGGTGTTGGCGGAGCCTCCCCACCATAACCCCAAAGAGCTGGCTTTGAAGGAGGCCCAAAAATTGTAAAGGTGTGCACCTGTGGAACAGGTTCGCAAACATGGTAGTTTTTGTTTAGCATAGCCTCCCCACCTTAACCCCAAAGAGCTGGTGTTGAAGGAGGCCCAAAAATTGTAAAGGTGTGCACCTGTGGAACAGGTGCGCAAACATTGTCGTTTTTGTTTTAGTATAGCCTCCCCACCTTAACCCCAAAGAGCTGGTGTTGAAGGAGGCCCAAAAATTGTAAAGGTGTGCACCTGTGGAACAGGTGCGCAAACATTGTCGTTTTTGTTTTAGTATAGCCTCCCCACCTTAACCCCAAAGAGCTGGTGTTGAAGGAGGCCCAAAAATTGTAAAGGTGTGCACCTGTGGAACAGGTGCGCAAACATTGTCGTTTTTGTCATAACCAAAATGAGGTTCTGTGAACGTAAAGAGAATGAGAGGAGGGTTTGAGGGTGGCACCATGGTCCAGGCTTAAACTGAGGCTCAACTGCCACATCACAACGATAGCCTAGTCTACAAGGTCTGCATCAGGTGCATCAAAGCTTGATATCCACGACTGATTCATCTTAATGAATGTCAAACGGTCGACTGAGTCGGTGGAGAGTCTAGTTCGATGGTCTGTGACGAATCCTCCTGCTGCGCTGAATGCCCGTTCCGATAGGACAGTGGAAGCAGGGCAGGCCAACAACTCCATGGCATACTGGGCCAGTTCTGGCCAGTGGTCTAATCTTAAGACCCAGTATGCCAGTGGATTCGTCACATGAAAAGCCCTCTGTGTCACTTTGTGCCCGCACGTAATCGTCCACCATGTGATGCAGACGGTGTCGATGCGATGTGGCAGCTGAGAGGCCTGGGCGGTGAGGACTAAAAAAAGACCGAAAGGCATCCGTCAACCGCACGCCTTCTCCAACGCTCCTCTCGTGACCACCAGTAGAATCCATGGTAGGTTGTCCCCGCCCCTGCACCCTACGGGAGTCGGGGAACATGTTCACCAGATTCCTCTTGAGACTGTCCTCAAGGGATTTGATCCTGTGGACTCTATGGGTGGATGGGAAAAGCTCCGAGACTTTACACTTGTACCGGGGGTCAAGTAGGGTGGCCAACCAATAGTGGTTAGTCTCTTTAATGGCCTTGATTCTGGGGTCCTTTCGCAGGCTCTGGAGCATGATGTTTCCCATGCGTCGCAAATTAGCGAAGGCCTGAGAAGCTGACTCCTCGGGGTCACTCATAACGACATTATCTTCAACGGGCTCCTCCTCTCCCAGCCACGTACTACTCCAAAGTGTCCCGAGGGAGTCAAACTAGGCCTTGCAGATTGCCGCATGTCTTCCTCCTCCTCCTCCTCAAACCCTGCAAAAGTTCCCGCAGAATCGTCCTCCTCCTCCTCTCCCACCCCTGGATCCTGCTCGGGCCTCTGGGAGCTAGGCATAATGGGGTCAGGATTCTCAGGATAAAGGGGGCCTTGAGAGGCAAGGAAGTCCTCCTCTTCCTCCTGCTGCTCTGCCTCCAGTGCCCTGTCCATAATGCCACGCAGAGTGTGCTCCAACAAAAACAGTACCGGTAGGGTGTCACTGATGCATGCGCTGTCCCGGCTGACCATCCTTGTGGCCTCCTCAAATGGCGAGAGGACAGCGCATGCATCCTTAATCAAAAGCCACTGCCGTGGTGAAAAGAAGCCCAGGCGCGCAGAGCCAGTGCTGGTGCCGTACTCGCATAGGTATTCATTGAGGGCCCTCTGCTGCGTGTACAGGCGCTGCAGCATAGCCAAGGTGGAGTTCCAGCGGGTGGGCATGTCACAGATGAGGCGGTGTACCGGCAGGTGAAACTCGCGCTGCACTTCGGCCAAACGTGCAGTGGCACTGTACGACCGCCTGAAGTGACTGCACACCCTTCTTGCCATCCTTAGCACATCCTGCATTCCCGGGTACGAGTTCAAAAACCGCTGTACCACGAGATTCAGGACATGCGCCAGGCATGGCACATGGGTTAACTTTCCCTGACGAAGGGCGGCCAGGAGGTTTGACCCATTATCAGTAACCACCATCCCTGGCTGCAGCTGGCGTGGTGTCAACCACCTCTGGGCCTGTGCCTGCAGAGCCCCAAGAATCTGAGGGGCAGTGTGCTGCCTGTCCCCTAGACACAAAAGCTGCAGCACTGCGTGACACCTTTTGGCCTGAGACATAGAATAGCCCTTTGAACGTTTACATGGTATCTCATCATATTCAAAGGAACATTCTGCAGAGGAGGGCATGGAGGAGGTAGAGGAGGAGGAGCAGGAGGGGGTAGAAGTGATCGATCTACCCGGATCAGCGACACCACCAGCTGTTTGCAGACGTGGGGGCAACACTGGCTGCAGCACCGAGCCCTGGCTACAATCCCTTCCACTGGCAAGCAGTGTCACCCAGTGAGCAGTGACAGAAATGTACCGTCCCTGCCCATGTTTGCTTGACCAAGTGTCAGCCGTCAAGTGTATCTTACGGCTGACTGACTTGGCCAGGGACGACACTACATTGCCTTCCACATGTTGGTATAGGGATGGCAGGGCCTTACGGGAAAAGTAATGCCGACTTGGCACCTGCCACTGTGGAACTGCACATTTTGCGAAGTCACGGAAGGGAGCAGACTCTACCAGGTTAAATGGTAATAGTTGCAGAGCCAGTAGTTTAGCCAAACTACTGTTTAGACGCTGGGCATGTGGGTGGCGGGGAGTATACATTTTTTTTCGTTCCAGCATGTGTGGAATCGAAATTTGGCGTCTAGATGATACAGCTGGTGGTGTGCTGGAGGTAGATGCGACACTGCCTGCTATATCATCATCCCTGCCAGTGGAGGCTGCCAACAGGTGACGAGTGACTATAGCAGGGCCAGGAACAGACTGATGTGCAGGTGGAGCAGGTGGAGCAGATGGAGCATGAGGAGGAGCGCGAGGAGAACTAGGAGGCCGACTGACCAATCTTTGGCCCTTTTGTGGGTTCTTTAAATGCTCCTGCCAACGGGCCGAGTGGTGGGTTGTCAAATGCCTGTTTAGGCAGCTTGTACCCAGGTGGTTGACATTTTGCCACGTTTTATACCCTTCTTACAAATCTTGCAGATCGCAACTGTTTTATCTGCATGGGATGTCTCAAAAAAGGCCCAGCAAGATGAGGTGTGTATAGTGGCCCGGGAGACAACAGGTGCGGCCTTAGATGGAGTAGGCCGTCTGCTCTCCCCTCTTGCTTGCTCTGCCTCCTCCTCAACCTCAGACCCAACATCTGACTCCATCAAAGACTGAGCATCAGGCCTGGCCTGGGAGACAACAGGTGCGGCCTTAGATGGAGCGGGCCGTCTGCTCTCCCCTCTTGTTTGCTCTGCCTCCTCCTCAACCTCAGACCCAACATCTGATTCTATCAAAGACTGAGCATCAGGCCTGGCCTGGGAGACAACAGGTGCGGCCTTAGATGGAGCGGGCCGTCTGCTCTCCCCTCTTGTTTGCTCTGCCTCCTCCTCAAACTCAGACCCAACATCAGACTCCATAAAGGACTGAGCATCAGGCTGGAGTAGATGGCCGACACTGTGGTCAAACAGCTCAGCTGACTCCTCTGCCATGTCTGAAATTGGGTCTAAGGGAGGACATGAGGTGGACATGGACTCATCTGTATTTGTTCTGACAACTGCAGAAGACTGACCACTTTTCTCTGCCTGGGTCACTGTAGTTGCAGATGATGCCGATGATGAGGGTTTGTTCATATAGTCCACCACCTCCTGTACATACTGTGGACGTATAGCTTGGCCACTGCCGGAGAACAATCCAAATGGTGGCCTGGCTGAGGACTGACCACCACGTCCACCCCTGCCTCTAGACACCCTAGAAGCTGTGCCCCTTTCCGCAGCAGGGCCACGTATGCCTTTTCTTGGTCCACCAGGCATATTTCTCAATGATGCGTTGGCAACTGTGTGCGGTGAAAAACGCACACTGCTATGCGACCCACAGTTGTCGCTGGATACAGCACAGCAGTTGCGGTTCACGCACAGTAGCAAAGCCTTTTGCACAGTGGACCTAACGCTTTGAACAACAGGCGTTAGGTTTTCACTGATGCGTTGGCAACTGTGTGCGGTGAAAAACGCACACTGCTATGCGACCCACAGTTGTCGCTGGATACAGCACAGCAGTTGCGTGTCACGCACAGTTGCAAAGGCTTTTGTACAGTGCACCTAACGCTTTGAACAACAGGCGTTAAGTTGTCACTGATGCGTTGGCAACTGTGTGCGGTGAAAAACGCACACTGCTATGCGACCCACAGTTGTCGCTGGATACAGCACAGCAGTTGCGGTTCACGCACAGTAGCAAAGCCTTTTGCACAGTGGACCTAACGCTTTGAACAACAGGCGTTAGGTTGTCACTGATGCGTTGGCAACTGTGTGCGGTGAAAAACGCACACTGCTATGCGACCCACAGTTGTCGCTGGATACAGCACAGCAGTTGCGTGTCACGCACAGTTGCAAAGGCTTTTGTACAGTGCACCTAACGCTTTGAACAACAGGCGTTAAGTTGTCACTGATGCGTTGGCAACTGTGTGCGGTGAAAAACGCACACTGCTATGCGACCCACAGTTGTCGCTGGATACAGCACAGCAGTTGCGGTTCACGCACAGTAGCAAAGCCTTTTGCACAGTGGACCTAACGCTTTGAACAACAGGCGTTAGGTTGTCACTGATGCGTTGGCAACTGTGTGCGGTGAAAAACGCACACTGCTATGCGACCCACAGTTGTCGCTGGATACAGCACAGCAGTTGCGTGTCACGCACAGTTGCAAAGGCTTTTGTACAGTGCACCTAACGCTTTGAACAACAGGCGTTAAGTTGTCACTGATGCGTTGGCAACTGTGTGCGGTGAAAAACGCACACTGCTATGCGACCCACAGTTGTCGCTGGATACAGCACAGCAGTTGCGGTTCACGCACAGTAGCAAAGCCTTTTGCACAGTGGACCTAACGCTTTGAACAACAGGCGTTAGGTTGTCACTGATGCGTTGGCAACTGTGTGCGGTGAAAAACGCACACTGCTATGCGACCCACAGTTGTCGCTGGATACAGCACAGCAGTTGCGTGTCACGCACAGTTGCAAAGGCTTTTGTACAGTGCACCTAACGCTTTGAACAACAGGCGTTAAGTTGTCACTGTATTTTGCTGCCTAGCAAGCACGTATACCTGCTGTGATACAGCAGCACTGTGCCACGTGCTCACTAAACAGAACCCTCACACTTTCCCTACAGAAACTAAATTTTCAAATCTAACTAATGTAGTACAAAGTTCCCTAACTACACTAGATATCCCTTTCCACTAAATAGAAAGCTCCATACAGCAGAAGACTGACACTGTCCCTTAAGTTTTTTTTTTTTTTTTTTTTTTTTTTAACTCTAAGAACCAGCACAATCGCTGCATCTAACTACACTGGCTGTAAGCTAAATACAATTCTGCTATATGGAGCTTTAGAACCACTCGATATGTAGGAAATGTAGTGTAGCAAGCAGGAGTCAGACAGAACTGCTTCAACTCTCTTCAACAGGCTCTGGATAACTGTGCTAGGGGTTAGGCGGGGCCATCTTATATAGTGTGGGGCGTATTCACTCCTGATTGGCCTCTGGTCCCCGTAGTCACTCCAATCACGTTCCTAGGAGACTCCTGCCCCCTCATTGGCTTTTGCAGACGTTTCTGGGCCAATCACGGGCTTTTAAAGCCCAGTTCCTGTCCCAGTGCATTTTGGGCGGTTCTGGTGGCCGAATACCGAACTTTTGCCGCAAAAAGTTCGGTATTCGGCCGAATATCGAACATCCAATGTTCGGGTCGAACCGATGGTCGACCCGAACCGTTCGATCATCCCTAATGATGATGGTTCTGGAAACGTTTGGCTTTGGCCCTGTTTTTCGTAAATGGGTTGCCATGCTTTATGCCCACCCCAGTGCTCAGATTAAGTTGGGGGGGAGGCTGTCTTGTCCCTTTTCGATCGTGCGGGGCACCCGCCAGGGGTGCCCCCTCTCGCCTGCCTTGTTTTCCTTGGCTGTCGAGCCTCTGGCGGCGGCTGTTCATGGCCCCGGGGCGGTCGGGGGATCCGGGTGGGGTCCTTGGAGGAAAAGTTGGCGCTTTATGCTGATGATATTATCCTTGTCCTCCGGGATCCCGGCCGGTCGCTCCGTTCGGCCCTGGATCTATTGGCAGCCTTCTCCACCTTGTCTGGCCTGCGAGTGAACTGGGACAAGTCGCTTATCCTTCCGGTGGACGCGGGGGCTCGGGCCCACGCGGACCCGTCTTTACCCCTGTGTTGGACTGACAGGCTTAAATATCTGGGCATAGTGATCTCCCCCGACATTCGAGACTTTTGTGACCTTAATTTATCTCCCCTTCTGTTGAAATTCGGGACTAAGCTGCGCTCCTGGGCTAATCTCCCTTTGACCCTGATTGGCCGCATTAACCTGGTCAAAATGAAGCTGTTGCCCCCTCTCCTATATGTACTTCGTCACTCCCCAGTCTGGATACCGAAGGCCGTTTTTCGTCGGCTCCATTCTCGCATCCTTTCTTTTATTTGGGGTTCTCGCCCTCCTAGACTTCGACTGACGATCTTACAGCGACCCTGGACTCCGGGGGGACTGGCGTGCCTGGATTTTTTCCGATACTTCGTGGTGGGACTTTTGACGCATGCCCACAACTGGCTGATCTCGGATGCCTCTAATGCTGCGGTGGCCCTGGAGGCGGCCCTGCTGGGCTCCTATGAGGTCTTGCGCAACTTGTTGCTACGTGGACCGAAAGCCCCGTACCCTGTCACTGTCTCGATGGTGGCGGTGATCAGGGCATGGAAGCTGCAATCTCCATACATTCGGTTGGGACCTGGTCGTCGATCCCCGAATTCCCCCCTGTGGATGAATCCGGAGTTGCCGGAGTTCTTCTCCATCCCGGATCCCTCCGTATGGGCCTCCAAGGGTATACTGTATCTATCTCACATTTGTTGGGGGGAGACGCTTGCGACATTTGACCAACTGAAGACTGACTTTTCCCTACCCAATTCCCACTTTTTCAGGTACCTGCAGCTCCGCCACGCCTTCTATAAACAGTTTAATGACTCGCCTTGTGACTTCACGCTAGCTGACTTGGAGGCCATTCTCCGAAACGAGACTTTGAAAAAAACGCTCTCTACCATATATAGCACCCTGCTCCCTAGTGTGCACTCTGGGCTGGAGGCTCTGCAGGCCTTTTGGGTGGCCGAGGCTCCAGGCCTGGATGCGGAGGACTGGGAGGACGTCTGGGACTACCCATTTCGTCACCTGGTGGCCGCCAGGGACCGCCTTGTGCAGTTTAAAATCCTTCATAGGTTTCATCTAACCCCAACTAGACTGCACAGGGCCTTCCCTGATACGCCTGCGGTCTGCTGGCGCTGCGGTGCGCCGGACCCCACATACACACACATGCTTTGGCATTGCCCACCCTTGGTGGCGTACTGGACCCGGATTCTGGACTTTGTTGCTCGAGTGACCACCATCCATGTGCCTTTAAAGCTGGAGTATTGCATCCTGGGACTTGTCAATGATCTGGCCCACTCAGTAGCGGCTCGCACTCTTTTAGGTCTTTTATTGTTCTACGCTAGGAAATTGGTGGTTCTCCACTGGCGGAAGCCTGCTGCACCCGCCATTTCCTCGTGGAAATCCCTAGTGAACTCAGTAATCCCACTTTACAAAGCGACCTACGTTAACAGGGGCTGCCCGCAAAAATTCTCGAAGGTGTGGGACATCTGGTTGGAGTCTGGTGACACTACTAATGACACAGAGGGCTCCGCTGTGTCGACTCAGGGACCCTAATTGTAATTAACGGTGCCAATTGTTTCCCCCACATGCAGTGGACTTTGTACTTTTGTTATCCTACTGGACTGCTGGACCTTCACACAGTGAACGGATTGCTCCTGTCACCGGGATCCTTGTGGGTTGAGCGCCCTTATGTAGTAGCAGTTGGGTGCAGCCTTGTCTGGGGTTGTTTTTTGCCTATTTTTTTGTTGCTGTGTGTTTTATATTTTATTTTGCCTTTTCTTTTCTTCCCTTTTTGTTGTTGAGCCAGGGTATGCCCAATGGCTCTGTTTTGTATGCTGTTTTTTTCAAAATCAATAAAAAGAATTTTCAAAAAAAAAAAAAAATGATGACACTATGTAAGTACCTGTAATAAAAAATAATAACTAAAAAAATCTCCAGAAGTAACATGCATTTAACCCTTGCAGTGCTGGGGAAGGTGGTAAAAACCCCACTGCACAGGTCATTTTTTTGTAATTTTTGAAGTTGGGTTTTAACTGCAGTCTCCTGCACAGATGACTCATTTTAAAATTCCACAAGCTTTATAGCAGAAGAATCAACCAGATTTTGATTTTGTACTTTAAATGTGTCACTTGCTTCCTGAGATCAGACACCGTCTCAAACACTTTCAGCTGAGCTGGTAGCATTCGCTGGAACTAAAAGTTATTTTTCTAGCTTGCTCTGTAATCTTTTCAGTTTTAGTTTGTGCGTTTTGCATGTTTGTCTAAAGATGATTAACTGTTGACAAAGTTATTTGGGTTAAGTCACTGTCAGTTTTTACATTTTTAGACATTTTATTGTTAACACATGACATCACCTCTAAGTAATCAACTAATTGTGCATTCTTGTCATACGTCTTAAAGTCGAACGTGAGGCAAAACTTTTGGAAAAAAGGACAAATAGAGAGTGTGAATCTTCCTAACGTGGGCACAGACAGAAATAAAAACTGACAAGTGTTCCAATCCTTCTTCTCTCTATCCAAAAAAAAAAAAAAAAGTTTTGCCATTACACTTTAAAGCAGGGGTCTCAAACTTGTGATGCATGAGAGCTATTCCCAAGCTCACCTACTGCAGGTTGCTATCATACAGAATATATGATGTGATAAAAGTAAAGCCCAATACAAATTTTTGTTTACATCAGTTATTATACAGTATATAATATTGCATTCCAGGTACTCCAAAAAAAAGACATTCAAAGTCAATATTGTACTAAACTCCCCATAGGAAAAAACGTGCGGGTAATGAACCAATGGTAGAGCACTATAAATGTGAGGTCTTTTACTTTCGGGCAGTGAAAGACCTCACATTTATAGTGCTCTACTAATGGTTAATTTCCCGCACGCTTTTCCCTATGGGGATTTTAGTACAATATAGATGGTCATGCTGAATATCAGATCTATGTTTTTCTTAAATGTATAAATAAACTTGTCTATGTTATATATATATATTGTGTACCCTCCTCTTACTGGCCTGTACAGTCCAACATTCTGGGTTTTTCCGGTGTCTCTCTACTATACAATACGGATGATGGCCATTATGCTATAGTGTCTTTCGTGTAACATACTGAGGTTGTGGCTGCTTTCTAAGAAAAACAAACTAGGAGGCTTAAAACACCTTTTTGTTTTAATGCACCACGATCGTATTTAGTTGATCTGAACTGAAAGTTCAATTTGGCTTTATTAAGTTACTCGCAGCCAGTAAGTAAATCCAGAATTGTCTTGGTTAATGATACAGGAAGCAACAGAAAATGAGAGGTAGTCAAAATAACACGGACATTAAAGTAGAACTGTGGCTAGGCTATGGACATTTATGTTGGGAAGGAGAAAAGGCACCAAGCAACCAATAGTGTAGAACGGTTTATTAGGTGTACATTAAAAAGATAGTGACAGGTTTTATACAGGGCAACAGTCTCTATCTGGATGGGCTGTGTGGAGGATTCTGCATAAGCCGTTCTTTACCGGTTTTCAGAGCGCCGATCGCTGCTCACATGACCCGCCAGCTCTCTTCACTCATCTGACAGCTGCCTGCAGCGGGCAGGGCCAAGGATTCCCTGCTGACGTCAGTCAGGTGGAAAGGAGGAGAAGTTAAGAGGGGAAGGGAGGCTGCGGGTCACATGATCGGCAATCGGAGCTCTGCAAAATGGGTAAAGAACCACTTATTTTTATACCACGCAGACACAGGGGCACACAGGATTATTAAACAGACTGTAGACAGGATATTAAACTTTTAATGAAACTACAGCAGCAGGAGGCGAGGGGGCAGGCACTGACACAGGAGCAGACAGGCGGGGAGGGAAGGGGGAGAGAGGACAGAGGAGGACAGAAGGGCTGCGGATGATGGAGGCATGTAGACTGACCACAGTATACCATGGCTGCTGAGCCCTGACACTGTGGTCAGTTTATAAAGAAGAAGACATAGCCAGGCAGGATCAGCCAGGTATTTTAGGTGATAGAAGGGGCCAAATTACAAAGCGCAAGCACTGTGCTTTATAACATGCTTTAAGGGAACAGGATATTCAATATCAATATTGTATTTATTTTTTAGGTTAACAAACGCTTTAAAAATAAATTCTGCCGTTTCCCCTTTAAAAATAAATACTCGCGAGTCGCGGCTCGCGCGATGACTGATGTCGCCTTCATGACACTGTCAAAAAGAGCTAAGCATGGCTGACCATAAAAAAATCCCCCCCCCCCTGAAAAAAGTTGTGCAGACGCCCGTGTAAGGGGCCAAGTCCAACTCCTGAAAAACAACCCCACACCATAATCCCCCCTCCACCAAATGATTTGGACCAGTGGACAAAGCAAGGTCCATAAAGACATGGATGAGCGAGTTTGGGGTGAAGGAACTTGACTGGCCTGACTTCAACCCGATTGAACACCTTTGGGATGAATTTGATTGCGAGCCAGGCCTTCTCTCCATTATCAGTGTCTAACCTCACAAATGCGCTTCTGGAAAAATGGTCAAACATTGCCATAGACACACTCCTAAACCTTGTGGACAGCCTTCCCAGAAGAGCTGAAGCTGTTATAGCTGCAAAGAGTGTGCCAACTCAATATTGAACCCTACAGACTAAGACTGGGATGCCATTAAAGTTCACGTGCGTGTAAAGGCAGGCGTCCCAATACTTTTGGTAATCTAATGTATGTAAAACGCTGTGTAAATTGATGGCGCTATGAAAGTAACTGTAATAAATAAAATAAATAGATTTAAACTCAAGAACAAAGATTTGAAGTAGTATTAAACCTTTGTTCTTAAAGCAGATTCCTTACTGTGTATACAAGCATTTAATATCTTTAAAGAGGAGTTCCACCCAAAAGTGGAACTCCACTTATATGCTTTCTAACCCCCTCCGGTGCCACATTTGGCACCTTTTAGGGGGGAGGGGGGAACGGGTACCTGTTTTTCACAGGTACCCTTCCCCACTTCTGGGAGACAGCGCCGTAGAGCTGTCCCTTGGAAGTTCGGCCCCCTCCTTTTCCCGCCGCCGGGCCAATTACAAAGTGCAGCGCGATTTGCTCATGCGCTGTAGGGAACCACCAGTGAAGCCGAGTTCCCTTACCCTGGATGGTGGATGCAGCACCCGAGGGCCAAAACGAAAATCGGCTTCGGGTGCCGACATCGCGGGCTCCCTGGACAAGTAAGTTCTACTATTTAAAAGTCAGCAGCTAAGGTATTTGTATCTGCTGACTTTTAATTTTTTCATGGGGGCAGAACTCCACTTTAATAATGACATTTTTTTTCAAGTACTCCTTTTTGAAAAGTTTGAGTTACCCTACTTACATTAGCATAGCTCCATCTTCCAGATGCAGTACTTCCCTTAAGTTATGGTCAGGAAAAGCAAATCCTTTCTCTCCCACATTCCCATAGGTGGGATTACGTCTTTCATCATTACTCGAGCATTTCTCTGCTATTATTTATATATTTATTTACTGTCACTCATAGGTGGGTGGATCTCAGGTCCTATTCAGATCCTACCTCTCTGTACCACCTGTGTGTGTACAAAGATCAGTGATGACTTGCTTTAGAGGCTCACCTTTACATCAAAAATAATAAATGCACGTCTTTTTGCGGTTAAAAAAAAAAAAAAAATGTGCATATATTATTTTTTAAAACAGGAGCCTGGAAAGCATTTTATCTATGATCAGCAGATCGTGGAGGCAGTGTTAGGCTCCTGCACACATGTCTGTCAGTGCAGAGCTGTAAGCAGTGTGCATGAACTAGGGCCATGCTGATCAGTTTGAATTACAGGAACGTCTGCCTCAGTGGCTGACAGTACTTGCAGTTTCTTCATTCACAGGAAACTATGAAGGAATGATGAGGCTGTGTGGGCGGAGCCCCTCACAGCTCCACTCATTTTAAAAAATGACGGTGGGAGAGAAACCCCTGCTTGTTGTCATGGGGGGGGGGGGGTATTGGGGGGAGAAGGTGCGGGAGCTAGAACATGTTACATGTTCCTCTCTAAAAACAGATGGCACATGTAACATGTTTCAAAGGTGAATTTATCCTTTAAATTTTATTTACTGCATGTTAAGACTATGTAAATATTTGAATGCTCATATCCTGGCTACAGCTCTACTTTAAAAATAATTCCTCCAATGATTTACTGAGATGCTTTCTGCATTCTAGCTTAAGTGGATTAAGCTGAATTTAAATAAACAAAGCACAGAGAAGAGATGAGCATTTGCAATGATTTTAATCACCACTCTTAATCTGTAATAATAGCACAGCCTTAAATCTATAATATAGCTGTATCTATTGTAATTTGTCTTTTTTTTTTTTTTTATACTATGAATAATATTTTCAGAAAATCTTTCATGGATCATGCAATGGATCACCTGGCCTTTGTTCCTGTAGCAAAATCTATCGATAACCTTTCTTTGATCTAATTCGAATTGAAAATCTGTGGGTAGCTTTTAAAGGAGTTGTTAAGTTAGAAGGTTTTTTATCTAAAAAAACCTTCTGTGTGCAGCAGCCTTCCCAGCAACCCCTAATACATACCTGAGCCCCATCTCTGTCCAGCGGTGTGTACCAGTCCCTCAGCTCTCCCTCCTAATTGGCTGAGACACAGCCATGGTGCCATTGGCTCCCGCAGCTGTCAATCAAATTCAGTTAGCCAATTAGGAGAGAAAGGGAGCAGGGGCAAACAACAGTTCAGTGTCTGAATGGATACAGGGAGCTGCAGCTTGGCTTGGGTGCCCCCATAGCAAGGTGCTTGCTGTTGGGGCACTCGACAGGAGGGAGGGACCAGGAGCACCGAAGAGAGACCCAGGAAGAGTAAGATCCGGGCTGCTCTGTGCAAAACCAACTTCACAGATGAGGTAAGTATAACATGTTTGGTATTTTTTATTTATTTTTTTTAAATGAGGCTTTACAATCACTTTAAACATTTAGAGATACAAATGTTTTACTAAACTATTTCTGATGCATTCTGCAAGTGTGATTGCATTCATATTGCAAAGTAGTGTGCCTTACAAATAGCAAAAATGGACTGAAACCCTACATGGAAAGAACTCAATGTGAGGGTATCCAGAAAATAAGCATGAATATAGCATAACTTGAAAAGACAAAGCCTATTGCACTCTTCAAAATTAATAGTAAAGATTCTGTTATGAGTGTATATCCACTTGACCGCCGGAAAATTTTACCCCCTTCATGACCAGAGCATTTTTTGCTTATTCGGCACTATGCTATTTTAACTGGAAATTGCGCGGTCATACAACACTGTACGCAAATTAAATGTATGTAATTTTTTTTCACACAAAGAGCGTGGTATTTAATCACCACTGGGTTTTTTCATTTTTTTTGCAAAATAAATGAATAAAGACTGAAAAAAATATATTTTTTATTTTCTGCTATAAAACATATCCATTAAAAAAATTAAAACATCTAATTTCTTCATGAATTTAAGCAATAATCTTTCCTGGTGCCTCCATGGCAGCATACTAGTGATAGAGCTCCGCCTCGACTCCACCTTCAGGATCAGTGAATAGCATAAATTAAAAGGTATAGCCCCCCCCATCATTCTCCTTTTTTTCCTCATACCTCTTGAACAGTGAAGATGCAGCAGTATGTCCCTACCTCTGCCTGTGAAAACGGGCAGCTTCCACCGGGTTCAGCCTCTCCCGTGTGCAGTCCCTGTTCTTGGGCCGCTAAACGCGCTAATAAGACTGGGAACCCCTTCTGTGGATCTTCTGGGGTCTGTGAGTAACGGCGTTTCCTAACGTGGAACAAATATGCCGTCTTTTCTCAATGTATATGTGCACATTCATAAATTATGTACAATAATCGCATATGCTATGAGGGATTTTTTGGGGGGCAGAAGGATTGGCATTCTGTTATACATTTTCTGTTTGTTTGCATGTCTTTTAGTATTGGCTTCTATTTTTTCCTTCCTTTTTTTTTTTTTCCCCACCGATTCCGTTTTTGGTAAGCAAAAAGAGACTCCCTGGTTATAATATAGACGGAATTGTTCTTTTCTGTGTACCTTTTTTCTTTTCAGCGGCAATCAGGCAGATTTTTCCTCGCTGGGTGGCCATGGCTTCCTGTCCTGTTAGCGCCGGGTCGCGGCGTGATGATGCGGCGGTCAGCGCATGCGCACTGACTCCCACGGCGGCCATTTTTCGGTGGGAGTCTTGGTGCGGCGACACGTCGGGTCGCGACGGCGGCGCATGCGCATTAGACATCGCGGCGGTGGCGCATGCGCGATAGAGACCACGGCGGCCATTTTGCCGTGGTCCAAAAAAAAAAAAAGAAAAATGGAGAGATAGATGATATATATGTATATATATATATATATATATATATATATATATATATATATATATATATATATTGTTATTTATTAAAAGGGTGTTATTAGTTTTAAAGAAGCAGAACTCAAAGTGGATGCAGGAAGTTAGATTTTGGCCCAGGTATAGGGCAGCGCAATAGCGATACTGTGTTTTAAAGGGGCAGTGTTGTTTTAAAAAAAAAAAAAATATACCCCAATCAAAGGTACAATGGTTTCCCTGTCTTCCCATTGGTACTTCGGCTCAGGTGGGGTGGAGCTTGAGGTACTTAAACCAGGAGTTTTAGAGAAATGTGGTCTTTGGTTTCAGCTAGTCTTGCCCTGCAGACCATATTTGTTTGCTCTCACTCGGTAGGTGACTTTATGCTTTGTTCTTACCCGTCCGCTCTGTATATATATGCATATATCTATATATATATCTTTCTATTATAATCTCTCCTTTTTTTAGCTAATCCTCCTGCCCTTACCATGAGTCATTCCTCGCGAAACCAAGATCCACCTGACAGTAATAGGTATGGGACCAACTTTTCGTGAGTATAAAAAAAAAGAGTGCGCCACTGACATCCATTATTTTTGGTTTGTCACAGTCCAGTACCATCGAAGAGATCTCAAAAGTCATCGGGAAGACGGGATGACCACAGTCCTGATCGCAGGTCACATTCCTCAAGATACCCAGAGAGATCAAGATCCAGAAGCCGTTATCGCTCTCCTTCACCACATTACTCTTCAAGAAAAAAGTGCTGGTCTTGTGGCGCGGAACCCCTCCCGAGAAAGCTGGTCTGTAAAGACTGTCTCAGGGATTATGCGGCCAGTTGTGACACGGAGAGCAGCCAAGTAGTTGACCTACTTAAACAAACAATGAAGGACTCAATTTCAGAGCTTATGTCCACCATCCCAGCTCGTCCTATACCACAGGCTTCTCAGCCACAGGAATCGGATCCGGTGATCGCAGGTCCTTCCTCTATCGCTGTTAGCGCAGTTCCAGCCGCTAGAGATCCTTCCTCGGAGGGACATTCGGATAAATCTTCAGATGAAGAAGAGCCTTCAGGTTTAAACTTTGCTTTAGTTCAGCCGTTTATTCAGGCGGTTAGGCAGGCCATCGCCTGGGATGAACCAGCGGAACCCCGGCCTAAGTCAAAGTCATATTTCCCTTTCCTCAAGAGGAAACAAGTCGCTTTCCCTTTAATGGGAGAAATAAGGGAAGTGATTGAGAATGAATGGAGTAAGACAGATAAAAAATTCTCCTTCAACAGAGTGAATAAATTTTATCCGTTGCCGGAAGAGGGAATACAAGCCTTATCCTCCATGCCAGTAGTGGATGCAGCGGTGGTGCGTCTAGCGAAGAACATGACCCTTCCAATGGAAGATTCAACTTCATTTAAAGATCTGTTGGATAGGCGCATTGATCTTGACCTAAAAAGAGGCTATCTGGCCGCAGGGGCAGCTTGTAAGCCCGCGTTTTGCGCTGAAGTCAGTCTCAAGTGCCATTCATTCCTGGACTGACAACGTTGAGACAGCTCTGCGACAGGAAGTCCCTAAAGAGGATATTATCAAGTCACTTGAGGAATTGAAGTTAGCGGCTGTAACGCTCCTGCGTTTTATGTATGATGTGGATTTTCAGCTGCAGAAATATTCCACTTCAGTAGTCATGTAGAGAAACGCTGAGACACCAATCCCAACTCTCAATGACTCATCATGTGTGGATGATCTCAATTCAGCAAGTAAATACACACACTCAATAAGATGTTTCCTAGAGTGACTTATGTATATAGTAACACAGTGATGATAGGCTGAAGAGACAGGTTCGGTAGAGATGGTAGATGACAGACACTTGAAAGGAAATGTTCTTGAAAGTAAGATAGTAGCAGATGGGATGCAGATAGGTTTAGCAATCATGTATGGTAGCAGATGACAGAGTAGCAGGTGGACATACAAGAGAGATCAACCCAGTGCAAGAACAGGTGGTAGTAGGCTCAAGAGCTAGCAATCTTAGATAATGCAGATGTAGTAATAGTCCTTAGTATGCAGAGCTAGATAGTGTAAGCTTTAGTATGAAAGTTATAGAGGTTTCCCCTGTGGGGTACTTATCACTAATAGCAATGTAGTAGAGGAGAGGTTCGGCAAGAGCGGATGATCCGGTAGCGGGATACAGGGATCAGCGCAGCGTGGTTCCGACAGCGAGGTATGCTTGCAAGCATGAGAGCTTCAAGACAGGTTAGCATCAAGGCACAAAGCAGTTTGAACGAACACATGTGAGTGAGAGCCGGCGATCTAAATAGCCATCCAGTCCGGCGCTCAGTGATGACAGCATCAGTCTTAAAGGTGTATGCGCACCTTACCAAAAGAGAATGGTGGGGCGCATACACTTATGAAAGAGTAATTAGGGTACCCAAAGGTACCAGAACATTACAGTACCCCCCCCCTTAAGGCCGGCTCCTGAAGGCCTCTGGAGCTGGTTTGTCTGGGTACTTCGCATGAAAATTGCGGATTAATCTAGAGCCATGTATGTCAGAGGTGTTTAGCCAGGTGTCATCTTGGGGCCCATAGTTCTTCCATCGAACCAAGTACTGAAGTCTTCCTCTGTGGATACGAGAATCCAGAATCTCTTTTATCTCGTATTCTTCTCCACCTTCAACTTGTACAGGAGGAGGAGGTGGGATAGTAGGCCTTATTCCTTGGTCAGGAACATGGGGCTTCAGTAGCGACACATGGAAAATGGGATGTATTTTGAGGTCTATTGGCAATGTAAGCTGTACTGCAGCTTTTCCAATAAGTTTCTTGATTGGGAAAGGTCCCAAGAACAGAGGTCCAAGCTTTTTGCTAGGGATTTTCAGTCTTAAATTTTTTGTTGAGAGCCAAACGAGGTCCCCGATAGCGTACTGAGGAGAAGGTCTTCTGCGAAGATCATAGTACTTCTTTTGTTGACTATGAGCGTGTGCAATGGTAGTATTAAGCAAACCCAGAGAGTCCTTTATTTGGGTAAGATAGTCTGAAGCTACTGGGTTATTTGAAGGAAGGATGCGTGGTGGAAGAATAGAGGGATGAAACCCATAGTTCAAGTAGAACGGACTCTGCTTGGTCGTACTGTGGGTTGCGTTGTTGTAGGCAAATTCTGCCAGAGGGAGAAGATCCACCCAATCATCCTGTTGGTAAGAAGTGTAACAACGTAAATATTGCTCGATGCATTGGTTGACTCTTTCAGTCTGTCCGTTGGTCTGCGGATGGTAAGGAGAAGTGAGCTTCCGCTCGATCCGTAGTATGTGACATAGTTCTTGCCAGAATTTGGAAATAAATTGTGATCCACGGTCAGACAGAAGAGTTTTTGGGATACCATGTAACTTAAAGACATGTTTCATCAGGAGTTCTGCCGTTTGTTTGGACGAAGGTAGTCTGCGAATAGCAATGAAATGTGCCATTTTTGTCAGATGGTCCACTGACACTAAGATGGTATTAAATCCTTTGGAAGGAGGCAATTCCACTATAAAGTCCAAGGACACAACTTCCCATGGAGTTTGGGGTATTGGTAGACTGCATAGTAGACCGGATGGTCTCGTAGTGTCAATTTTGGACCTGGCACAGACATTGCATCAAGAGACGAATTTTTGTATAGATGTTTTCATGTCAGGCCACCAGAATTGCCTGGTAATCAGATTAAGAGTCTTTGTCATACCCATATGTCCTGCCATAGGCTCATCATGCGATAATTCCAAGATCTTGGTGCGTATGGTAGGTGGTATGTAAAGTTTGTCGTTGTAGTAGAGGAAGCCTTCTGCATCAGTATTTAGTTGTGGTGGGGGTGAATCCAAACTTATACCATACAAAACCTCTTCCTTCAAGGAACGGACAACTCCAATAATGCGTTTGTGAGGTATTATAGGAACGGAAGGGATTTCGAAGTAGTTTTCTTCAGTTAGTCGTGATAGTGCCTTTTTGTTCTTATCTGCAGGTGTGTAGGTCACTAGGAAGTTAAACCTTAGAAAGAATAGTGACCATCGTACCTGTCGGTGCGAGAGAGTTTTGTTAGTCTGAAGATATTGGAGATTTTTATGGTCCGTGTATATAAGTATTGGTAATTGGGTGCCTTCGAGTAGATGTCGCCAATTCTCCAGAGCCAATTTTATAGCAAGCAGTTCCTTTTCACCCACGGGGTAATTTATCTCGGGACTGCTTAGGGATTTAGAAAAAAAGGCGACTGGATGAAGTGGTGAAGTGTGAGTTGGTCGTTGGGAGAGTATTGCTCCTACTGCCATGTTTGACGCATCTACTTCCAGAATGTATTGGAGGGATGGGTCTGGATGGCGTAGTATGGGAGCAGAAGTAAACCTTGTCTTTAACAGGTGAAAAGCTTTATTTGCTTCATCTGACCATTTGAATGGTTTTTTAATGCTAGTGAGCTGTGTGAGGGGTCTCACAATGGCAGAGAAGTTTCTAATGAACTTCCTGTAGAAATTTGAAAATCCAAGGAATCGCTGTAGCGCCTTGCGTGTGGTTGGTGTAGGCCAATCCTGAATGCAGGATATCTTACTCATGTCCATCTCGATTCCTGTTTTGGATATGATGTAGCCTAGAAAGAGTACCTCTTCTTTATGAAACAAGCATTTTTTCAGTTTCACATAAAGGTTGTGTGCAAGCAATCTCGATAATACTAGTCTTACATGTCTTATGTGTTCAGACAGGGATCGTGAATATATAAGTATATCGTCCAGATATACCACAACACAGACATCTAGTAAGTCTCTGAAAATATCGTTTATAAATAATGGCATTACAAGATATTCGAACAATCCGTATCTGGTTCTGAATGCAGTCTTCCACTCGTGTCCATCACGGATTCGAATGAGATTGTATGCTCCTTTCAGGTCCAATTTTGAAAAATAGGTAGCTCCACGCACCTGCTCAATGAGCTCAGGGATAAGCGGTAGAGGATAGCGATCTTTTATTGTAATAGCATTCAATTGCCTATAGTCGATGATAGGCCTGAGCAGGGCCGGACTGGGAATACAATTCAGCCCTGGAAAAAATTTCATACCAGCCCCATAGCATTATTATACCGACCCAAAGGTATAACGCCATTATTTTCTTGTTCATAAAAGGGAAAATCATGCATTTTAAAGCACATTTGAAGAGTGTATTATATATAGATAAGAAAGATATGAAAGCATGTAGTGCTTCATAAATATATATATATGAGCAAATTCCGGTTAAAAGCGGTAAAAGTGGGGACACGATAAAGGAGGTGCAGGGGCTGCGGGCATGGTACAGGAGATGTCGGGGGCTGCGGGCATGGTACAGGAGATATCAGACTGTGCTGACATGGTACAGGAGATGTCAGAGGCTGTGCAGACATGGCACAGGAGATGTCAGAGGCTGTGCGGACATGGTACAGGAGATGTCAGAGAGTGGGGACATGGTACAGGAGATGTCGGACTGTGCGGACATGGTACAGGAGATGTCAGACTGAGTGGACATGGTATAGGAGATGTCAGACTGTGCGGACATGGTACAGGAGATGTCAGACTGTGCGGACATGGTACAGGAGACGTCAGACTGTGCGGACATGGTACAGGAGATGTCAGACTGTGCGGACATGGTACAGGAGATGTCAGACTGTGCGGACATGGTACAGGAGATGTTAGACTGTACGGACATGGTACAGGAGATGTCAGACTGTGCGGACATGGTACAGGAGATGTCAGAGGCTGTGCGGACATGGTACAGGAGATGTCAGAGGCTGTGCGGACATGGTACAGAAGATGTCAGAGGCTGTGCGGACATGGTACAGGAGATGTCAGGGGCTGTGCGGACATGGTACAGGAGATGCCAGAGAGTGTGGACATGGTACAGGAGATGTCAGAGGCTGTGTGGACATGGTACAGGAGATGTCTGGCTCTGTGCGGGCATGGTACAGGAGATGTCTGGCGCTGTGCGGGCATGGTACAGATGTCTGGCGCTGTGCGGGCATGGTACAGATGTCTGGCGCTGTGCGGGCATGGTACAGATGTCTGGCGCTGTGTGGGCATGGTACAGGAGATGTCTGGCGCTGTGCGGGCATGGTACAGATGTCTGGCGCTGTGCGGGCATGGTACAGATGTCTGGAGCTGTGCGGGCATGGTACAGATGTCTGGCGCTGTGCGGGCATGGTACAGGAAATGTCTGGCTCTGTGCGGGCATGGTACAGGGATGTCTGGCTCTGTGCGGGCATGGTACAGGAGATGTCTGGCTCTGTGCGGGCATGGTACAGGAGATGTCTGGTGCTGTGCGGGCATGGTACAGATGTCTGGCGCTGTGCGGGCATGGTACAGGAGATGTCTGGCTCTGTGCGGGCATGGTACAGGAGATGTCTGGCTCTGTGCGGGCATGGTACAGGAGATGTCTGGCGCTGTGCGGGCATGGTACAGGAGATGTCTGGCGCTGTGCGGGCATGGTACAGATGTCTGGCGCTGTGCGGGCATGGTACAGATGTCTGGCGCTGTGTGGGCATGGTACAGATGTCTGGCGCTGTGCGGGCATGGTACAGGAGATATCTGGCGCTGTGCGGGCATGGTACAGATGTCTGGCGCTGTGCGGGCATGGTAAAGATGTCTGGCGATGTGCGGGCATGGTACAGATGTCTGGCGCTGTGCGGGCATGGTACAGATGTTTGCCATGGTACAGATGTCTGGCATGGTACAGATGTCTGGCGCTGTGCGGGCATGGTACAGATGTCTGGCGCTGTGCGGGCATGGTACAGATGTCTGGCATGGTACATATGTCTGGCGCTGTGCGGGCATGGTACAGATGTCTGGCGCTGTGCGGGCATGGTACAGATGTCTGGCATGGTACATATGTCTGGCGCTGTGCGGGCATGGTACAGATGTCTGGCGCTGTGCGGGCATGGTACAGATGTCTGGCATGGTACAGATGTCTGGCGCTGTGCGGGCATGGTACAGATGTCTGGCGCTGTGCGGGCATGGTACAGATGTCTGGCATGGTACATATGTCTGGCGCTGTGCGGGCATGGTACAGATGTCTGGCGCTGTGCGGGCATGGTACAGATGTCTGGCATGGTACATATGTCTGGCGCTGTGCGGGCATGGTACAGATGTCTGGCGCTGTGCGGGCATGGTACAGATGTCTGGCATGGTACAGATGTCTGGCGCTGTGCGGGCATGGTACAGATGTCTGGCGCTGTGACACTGGATATCCAGAGCAGAGATCACACACATACCCACAATGGAGGCAGAGTTCAGGCTCCTTACCTTTACCAAAAAAAAAAAAAGCCCTAGAAAATGGGACACTCAGCCATAGCATCTGCTATGCCAACTGCTCACTCAGACACACACTCTCATGACTTTGTGACCTCAGGCTCACCTCTCACCTGCGATCACATGCTGATGATGATGGCCGTGAAGTCTCGTCGTCTGTGTCTGTGTGGGAGACTGGGGAGGGGGAGGGATCGTCGGCGCCAGCTCGCCTCAGTAACTTGCACCAGCACCGCCGTCCGCCGCGCAGGGCACATGCGCAGCCGCCCCGTGACGTCATGCCGCTCACAGCGGCTGACGTAGAAAGAGAAGGACGGTCAAGGTCACGGACCGTCATTCTGGAACACATCGGGGGCCGGGGGCGGGGCAGTACAGCCTGCACTGCTGCCAGCGGCGAGCGGCCACAATCAGGGCAGCGGCCGGTTTACCGGCAATACTTAAAGCAGCGCTGCGGGCGGCCCCATCAAACCGGCCCCAGGGCCGGCGGCCCACCGGGGAATATCCCGGTATCCCACTAGGCCAGTCCGGCCCTGGGCCTGAGACTTGAGTCCTTATTGCGGACAAAAAAGAGTCCTGCTGCTGTGGAAGAAGTGGAAGGTCTAATAAAACCTTTTTCCAAATTCTCATCCAAATAGTCTTTGAGATGGGAAAGTTCATCCTGTGAAAGAGGATAAACATGACCGAACGGAAATTTGCTATTTGGGAGTAGATCAATGCTACAATCATAGTCTCGATGGGGAGGTAGTGCTTGAGCATTTTTCTCAAGAAAAACCTCAGAGAGATCCTGATAACATAGTGGTGCAATCTCATCTGTCACCACAGACAGGATCTTCCCGAAAGACGGGAGGTTACACGTACCCTCGCAATAGCAAGAGAGGAAGGTCAGGGTCCGTTCCTTCCAATCTATGGATGGTTGATGTGTGTGCAACCAGGGAAGTCCCAAAACAATAGGAAAGTGGGGTGAAGGTATTAGATCGAAGGTAGTGGTCTCCATATGAGACCCGTTAGTAGTGACTAGGAGTGCCTGTGTCTGATCAGTGATCAGACCAGAGGATAAAGGAACACCGTTAATAAGACTCACTGAGACAGGTTTAAGTTTAGAAATAATAGGAACTTTATTTAAAGCAGCAAAACGTATGTCAATATAATTTCCACAAGATCCTGTGTCAATCATGGCCTTAGTAGTAATCCTGTTCTGGTCCCACTGTAATGTTAAGCAAACAGAAAGATAAGGGTTAGTGATTGAAGTTGTCAATCCCCCTAGGAGGACATGTGAACACTCACCCTTCTTTTTGTAGACTAGGGGACAGACGTTTATCTTGTGATCCGGGGATGCACAGTACAAGCAGAGATTACCAGATCGTCTTCTGGCTCTTTCCATAATTGATAGAGGTGGGCGTATGGTTCCTACCTTCATAGGAACGGAGTCAACGGCCGAAATCCGAGAAGAACTGGATAATGGCATTCCCATTTTCTCAGCCTTTCTTTCTCGTAGTCTTCTATCTATGGTGATACTGAGTTGTATCAATGCATCCAGGGTTTTTGGCAGATCCGCTCAGGCGAGCTCGTCTTTAACGGCCTCTGATAGGCCAAGCCTAAATTGGGTTTTCAGAGATGCATCATTCCATTCTGAATCAAGGGTCCATCTCTTGAATTCTGCGACAAAGTCTTCTACAGGTCTCCCGCCTTGTTTCAAGGATCTTAATTGAAGATCGGCAGTACTCTGCCTATTGGGATCATCATATAGGCTAGTGAGTTCTGCTAGGAACAAGGCATAGGAGTTGAGAAGCTGATCGCTTTTCTCAAAAAGAGAGTCTGCCCAGGCCCGAGGATCGCCTGTTAGGTAAGAAATAATAGTACAAACCTTAATGTGATCAGTAAGGTAGGTATGGGGTTTTAGCAAGAAAATTAACTCACATGCGTTTTTAAATTCACGAAATTTTTTGCGATCGCCTGTAAATACCAAAGGAGGATTTATTTTGGGTTCAGGGGACTGAGCAGTGGTAAGTTGTGTCAGTCTAATTACCTGCTGCGACAGAGCCTGATTGTCTTCTTTTAATTCAGCAAGTGCGTGTATTAACGCAGTTACTTGCTGTTTTAATTGTGTCATCTGAGTGGTTATTTCTGCTGAATCCATTTGTGGTTCGTTCAATCTGTAACGCTCCTGCGTTTTATGTATGATGTGGATTTTCAGCTGCAGAAATATTCCACTTCAGTAGTCATGTAGAGAAACGCTGAGACACCAATCCCAACTCTCAATGACTCATCATGTGTGGATGATCTCAATTCAGCAAGTAAATACACACACTCAATAAGATGTTTCCTAGAGTGACTTATGTATATAGTAACACAGTGATGATAGGCTGAAGAGACAGGTTCGGTAGAGATGGTAGATGACAGACACTTGAAAGGAAATGTTCTTGAAAGTAAGATAGTAGCAGATGGGATGCAGATAGGTTTAGCAATCATGTATGGTAGCAGATGACAGAGTAGCAGGTGGACATACAAGAGAGATCAACCCAGTGCAAGAACAGGTGGTAGTAGGTTCAAGAGCTAGCAATCTTAGATAATGCAGATGTAGTAATAGTCCTTAGTATGCAGAGCTAGATAGTGTAAGCTTTAGTATGAAAGTTATAGAGGTTTCCCCTGTGGGGTACTTATCACTAATAGCAATGTAGTAGAGGAGAGGTTCGGCAAGAGCGGATGATCCGGTAGCGGGATACAGGGATCAGCGCAGCGTGGTTCCGACAGCGAGGTATGCTTGCAAGCATGAGAGCTTCAAGACAGGTTAGCATCAAGGCACAAAGCAGTTTGAACGAACACATGTGAGTGAGAGCCGGCGATCTAAATAGCCATCCAGTCCGGCGCTCAGTGATGACAGCATCAGTCTTAAAGGTGTATGCGCACCTTACCAAAAGAGAATGGTGGGGCGCATACACTTATGAAAGAGTAATTAGGGTACCCAAAGGTACCAGAACATTACAGCGGCAGACTTCGTGGGAGAAGCCGCCATTGACACAATTAGGTGTGCCTCTCGTTCAATGCTCCACTCAGTGATGGCTAAGAGGGCACTATGGTTGAGGCCTTGGACGGCTGACTTGGCATCAAAGCAGAGCTGGTGCAAGATACCTTTTGATGGTAAATCGCTATTTGGTGAAAGATTGGAGAAGGCCATTTCCAGGGTCACTGGAGGAAAGACTGGTATTCTTCCACAAGATAGGAAGGAACGCAGAACAAGGGGTTTCCTTTCAAGGTTCCGCCAGTCAAATTCTAGAGGCTACAGACAGACCCGTCCATTCAGGGACAATAAGAGGCCCTGGAAAGGTACTCAGTCTTCCTTTCTGGCATCCAGAAAAAATAAAAATCTCACTACCCCACAAGGGGAGACAAAGTCCTTTTGACGCCAGAAAAGAAGTGACCGATCCAGTGGGAGCCCGACTGCGCCACTTCTTACCAAATTGGATGACAAAATGTCAGGACCCTTGGGTCCTTTCTACCATCCGTTACGGTCACTTCTGGACATTCCAACAGCAACCACCTCGGGCAACTTACAAAAAGACGACACTACCATCATCCCCGCAGAAGGCACAGGCCTTAAAGGACTTTTTAGTTTCACTTCAACTCCAACAAGCGGCGATACCGGTACCCTATGGGGAACGCTTCACAGGTTTCTATTCAACCCTGTTCCTGGTGGAGAAGAAGACAGGGGGTTGGAGGCCGGTTATAGATTTGAAGGGTCTAAACCGCTATATTCATCTGGAAAGATTCAAGATGGAGTCCTTACAGACAATCATCCAAACAGTACAGCCTATGGATTGGTTGATATCTGTGGATCTGCAAGATGCCTACCTGCATATTCCTATACTTCCTGCCTTCCAAAAATACCTAAGGTTCGCAGTAGGTCATGTCCACCTACAATTTCAAGCTCTGCCTTTCGGCCTGTGCACATCCCCAAGAGTCTTCACAAAGGTCTTGATATCGGCTCTTGCCCCCCTAAGGGAGAAAGGATTAAGAGTATATCATTACCTGGACGATATCCTCCTCCTAGCCGACTGTCCACGGAAATTGATTCTCCACAGGGACATTCTACTACAAACCTTGAAAGATCTAGGGTGGTTAGTAAATCGGGAGAAGAGTCAACTCAGGTGATGGTATACTTAGGGGCAGAATTCAACACGGCCAGAGGCACAGTCTCTCTACCCCAAATGAAGGCAACAGCAATAATTTAAAAGACACTTCATGCCATAGGAAGGGACTACATGTCAGCTTCACAATGTATGAGTCTGATTGGCTCAATGTCATGCTGCATCCCTCTAGTGCCATGGTCACATTGGCACCTCAGGTTCTTTCAGTCGGGATTCCTGTCCCAGTGGCGCACACGTCAACTCTCGCAAACGATCCAGATAACATCGATAATGCGCAGAGGCCTTCATTGGTGGACAGATCCGGAGAATCTCGCCAAACCTCACCATCTGGGTTCTCATTCCTGGACCATGATCACATCGGATGCGAGCAGCCAGGGATGGGGAGCGCATTGCGAAACAATACAGATTCAGGGGAGATGGTCCTTTCCGGTGAAAGGCTTGGTTTCCAACATTCTGGAGCTGAGGGCGGCATTCCTGGCACTAACCTCACTGGCTCCTCAGGTGAGGGCGCAGAGGGTCCTACTACGCCTAGACAACAGGGCAACGGTTTCATACATCCAGAAGCAGGGAGGAACCCGCAGCAGGACCCTCCTGAGGGAGGTAGAGCCCATTATGATCTGGGCAGAAAGGAATCTGGTGGCCCTCAGAGCAGCCTATCTACCAGGCAAGTTGAACACAGTGGCGGATCATTTATCAAGAGACTTCGAGGACGCCAACGAGTGGGCCATACATCCGCATATTTTTCAGCAGATCCTCAGCCTATGGGATCTCCCACAAGTGGATCTATTCGCAACCCCAGAGAACTCCAAGCTCCTGAGTTTCTTCTCACGTCTCCCTTACCCGCAAGCGGAGGAAGTGGATGCTCTGTCCTGCCCATGGCGGTTCACGACAGGCTACGCCTTCCCACCACGTCCCCTAATTTACAGGTTCCTACTGAGATTGACGAGGGAACCAGTACAGATACTGGCAATCCTTCCGTATTGGCCGAAGAGGCCTTGGTTTCCATTGGCCCTACGCATGAGCGTATGCTCCCCGATCAAGATTCCTCCCTTCCCTCACCTACTATCACAAGGGGGGAGGTTCCATCCAAGACCACAGACTCTGAACCTTCGAATATGGCTGTTGAGAGGAGGCGGTTTGAATCCTTAGGATGTTCCCAACAAGTCATCAATACCCTCCTCAAAGCCAGAAAGCCAGCAACCAATTCTGTATATGCTAAGATCTGGAATAGGTTTGTGTCCTACGCAGAAACAGAAGAATTTGATCCCATCGCGCCTTCAGTTTCAAAAGTATTGGCCTTCCTTCAGTCTGGTCTAGACAGGGGTCTCGGCCTGAGTACACTTAAAGTTCAGGTGTCAGCGATTTCAGCAGCAATCAGCATCAGATGGGCAGATAATCCGCTGGTAATCACCTTTCTCAGAGGAGTTCTTAAGATTCGTCCTCCAAGTAGAAGTCCCTTTCCTCAGTGGGACCTTCCTTTGATTCTGGAGATGCTGTCCAAACACCCATTTGTGCCGGTGGAGCAAATTTCGCTATGGAACCTGACTTTGAAGACAGTTTTTCTGGTGGCGATCACGTCCGGCAAAAGAATTTCAGACTTACACTCCCTGGGAATAGGGGAGGAGCATATATTGTTTTTCCCTGACAGGGTGGAGTTACGGCCTCTTCGAGGTTTTACTCCGAAAGTGACTACGCCAGACAACTTAAGTGAACCATGGGCATTACCAGTCTTCTCAGATTCGTGTCAGGAGCTAGATGTTCCCAAGATACTAAAAGCCTATCTGGAAATGACAGCAGCCTTCAGGAATTCGGAAAAGCTTTTCGTGATTCCTTGGGGTAAAAACAGAGGAAAGGAAGCCTCAAAAAGGACCTTGGCATCCTGGGTAGTCAAGACCATTCAAAAGGCCTATACTGCACAAAACATGGATGTTCCTTCCAGAGTGAACGCACACTCAACAAGGGCAGTGTCAACTTCATGGGCAACGAGAGCAAACGTCTCATTGGAGACAATATGCAGGGCGGCGTCTTGGTCGTCACAGCACAAGTTTCTCAGACACTATAGAGTTGATCCAGGGGCCCCAACGACGGTTGAATTTGGAAGACGAGTCGTTCAAGCAGCAATGTCTTTGTCTAATTAAACTTTATTTTTTTATTAACCATTATCCCACCCGTGTAAGCTAGTTATTTATCACTAGTATGCTGCCATGGAGGCACCAGGAAAACGGAAAATTGTATCATACTTACTGTAATTTTCCTTTCCTGGTGCCTATCCATGGCAGCATACGATCCCTCCCTCGGTTTTCCTATTTACGGAGAATGATGGGGGGGGGGCTATACCTTTTAATTTATGCTATTCACTGATCCTGAAGGTGGAGTCGAGGCGGAGCTCTATCACTAGTATGCTGCCATGGATAGGCACCAGGAAAGGAAAATTACGGTAAGTATGATAAAATTTTCCGTTATTCTGCTACATGTCTTTGGTTAAAAAAAATCCTATAAGTGTACATTATTTGGTTTGCGTGAAATGTATAGCTTCTAGTATAGATACGGGAATTTTTATTTATTTATATATATATATATATATATATATATATATTTTTTTTTTTTTTTTTTTCGGCCTCATGCACACTGGACGTTTTTGGAGCTGCTGTTAACAGCGTCAGACGTTTTTTTTTGCAGCTGCAGAACGCCCATCCATGTTATTCTATGGCCTCATGCACACATAGAGCTTTTAGGAGCTCCAAGTGGCATAGGCGTTTTACAGCTCCAAGAAAAACCCAGGAACTGTGCGTTCTGGAGCTGCAGCGTCAAGCTGTAAAAACGTCTGACGCTGCTAAAGGCTGAATAACGTTGCTTAACGTGCGTTAAGCCACGTTATACGTTTTTTTTTCTTCCATTCAAAATCAATGGTTCCCTATGGGAGCCTATTGATTTGAATGGAAGTCGCACCGCAAGTCGAATCAGGATGATCCGACTTGCGGCACGACTTGCGCTGTGAGAATCTTGAGGGGGAACTCCACGCCAAAATGGGGAAAAAAACGGCGTGGGGTTCCCCCCAGGTTCCAAACCAAGCCCTTCGGGTCTGGTATGGAATTTGAGGGTAGCCCCACACCGAAAAAACGGAGTGGGGTCCCCCCAAAATCTATACCAAACCCTTATCCGAGCATGCAGCCCGGCATGCCAGGAAAGGGAAGGGGACGAGCGAGCGGCCCCACCCCCCTTGGATCATACCAGGCCACACGCCCTCAACATGAGGGGGTGTGGGTGCTTTGGGGCAGGGGGGGCTCTGCACCCCCCACCTTGAAGCACCTTGCCCCCATGTTGATGAGGACAAGGGCCTCATCCCCACAACCCTGGCCGGTGGTTGTGGGGGTCTGCGGGCAGGGGGCTCATCGGAATCTGGAAGCCCCCCTTTAACAAGGGGGCCCCCCAGATCCCGGACCCCCTCCCTATGTGAATGGGTATGGGGTACACTGTACCCCTACCCATTCACCCCATAAAAGACAGTGTGTGTAAATAACGACAGGAGACGTTTTGGAAAGTTTATTAAAAATCTTCATCCCGTCTTCTCCCTCTCCGGTCTTCTGCTCTTTTGCTGTCCTCACTTCTTGTCTTCTCCTCTTCGGTCTTCTGCTCTTTTGCTGTCCGCTCTTGTCTTGTCTTCTTCTCTCCGGTCTTCTGGTCTTCTGGTCTTTTGCTGTCGGCTCTTCTTCTTCCTCCGGTCCTCCTCCGACGACGTCTCCGGCGATTATGCCGGTCTCCGGTCTCTGCAGCTTATTATATAGCCATTAGGGGCGTGGCGTCATCTGTGACATAAGGGGGCGGGGTCTAACAATGACGTCATCTGGCGGCCACGACCGATTATCGGCAAAGCCAATTATCAGAGGGCCTATATCAACTTTTCCCGATATATCAGTATCGGCCCCAGAACTGGCCGATATTACCGATATTTTTGTGACGTCATTCTGCCTTCTTAGGCCGCCTCCCTCGCCTTGGACATCCTCGTCTGGAGTCGGGACTAGTCTCGCGGGATTGTATCACAGCCATATACCCACCCACAGCAGCTCGGTGCCAGCCAGCCACCCACAGGCCCTGTACCAGCCACACACAGGCCCTGTACCAGCCAGCCACCCACAGGCCCTGTAACAGCCATCCACAGGCACTGTACCAGCCAGTCAGCCACCCACAGGCCCTGTACCAGCCAGCCACCCACAGCCCCTGTGCCAGCCATCCACCCACCACAGAGTGCCAGCCAGCCATCCACCACAGGGTGCCAGACAGCCAGCCACCCACAGGCCCTGTACCCGCCAGCCAGCCACCCACAGGCCCTGTGCCAGATAGCCACATGCACTGTACCAGCCAGCCTCCCACAGGCCCTGTACCAGCCAGCCACCCACAACCCCTGTGCCAGAGACCCACCCAACCACCACAGGGTGCTAGCCAGCCAGTCACCCACCACTGCCAGTCACACTTGTCCTTTAATAGAGACCAAAGTGGAGGTTTCCACAGTTCAGCAACCATGTCCCAGCCACAAGCTAGCCCGCATTGCTCACTGCTGCATTTTGCTCTGCTCCACCTCACAGACAGGTGCTGGCTGTTGCCTATTCTTTTTTAGTGATGTCGCGGACCTAAAATTTGCCGTTCGCGAACGGCGAACGCGAACCTCCGCAAATGTTCGCGAACGGGCGAACCGGGCGAACCGCCATAGACTTCAATAGACAGGCGAATTTTAAAACCCACAGGGACTCTTTCTGGCCACAATAGTGATGGAAAAGTTGTTTCAAGGGAAAAGTTGTTTCCAGAAAAAATGCATATGGGATGAGGTCGATGATGTTGCTTTGGGTTTGACTGACCAGGTTTGTCACCTCCGCAAAAGGACCTACAGCCATTGTGCATGAGCATTCAGTAACGCGGCCAAAAAATACCCATCTCCGCAGAGGCTGTCCTCTTTTTTTTAAATTAAAAAAATCTGTTCTTATCAGTTTAATCCCTGTTACGTTACGTGGGGCCGGTGTATGGAATAGATTTTAGGAACCGGGAGATGGAAAAAGATGGTTGGTCTGTCCTCTTACTTCCAATTTTGGGCACTGCGCGTGTGCCGTGCAATGTACTGTGCCATCCTATATGAGTGGTGTGTTAAGTAGTACTATTCTTATCAGTTTAATCCCTGTTACGTCCCCTACTAGGGGACGTGTATCGAATAGATTTTAGGAACCGGGAGATGGAAAAAGATGGTTGGTCTGTCCTCTTACTTCCAATTTTGGGCACTGCGCGTGCGCCGTGCAATGTACTGTGCCATCCTATATGAGTGTGTGTTAAGTAGTACTATTCTTATCAGTTTAATCCCTGTTACGTTCCCTATCAGGGGGACGTGTATCGAATAGATTTTAGACAACCGCAAAGAGTTGTCAATAGTTGACACACTCATGACATACATTTTATTCCTCTATGCGTCAATCTTGCTGTACTGATGATTGTGCTCATGCGCATTTTTGGGAGATTGCAGGCGATGGCGGTTTTTCAAAGCCTATGGTCGTGCTGAGGTAGTTCAGTGACAATTAAGTGACCCATAAAACAATGATTCTGCAGTGTGGGTCCATTGTTGGCCTAGTAGGCTTTAATGATCACCTACGATGATCATAAATCAGAAAATTAATGTTTTTTCTATGAAAAATTATCCAGCCGATCGCTTTTGGTCTGTTCACAATGAAGCAACGACCTTATCATCTGGGGTGTTCCAACATTGCCAACACACTCCTAGAGGTGATCGCTTCATTGTAATAAGCAAACCCCTTCACCCCAACAAGGTAACGATCAAGAAGGGGAATTGACACATGTATGTGCCTTTTTTTTGTGTTTTGTTTTTTGCAGCCACAGTGTAGCACCAGAGGCCAGAAAAATTAGGCATGTACACATTCCTAAAAAAGTAGGTATTGTTGCAGCCGCTGCTGTAGCAGCGGCCGGAAAAATTAAGGTTTTCCAGGCAGAAAGTGCACTAAAACATTGCAGCTTGAACCCTAGTTGGTGGCGGAGAAGTCACGTAAGTCATCCGGCATGCAGAGTTTAAATACAGCAGCGTGTGGACCATTTTTAGCCCAAGGCATCTCGTCAGGCCTTTTTTAGTCAAATGCATCCCCCACTGTCAGTCCCTTCGGGATCCATGCCTCATTCATCTTAATAAAGGTGAGGTAATCTAGACTTTTTTGACCTAGGCGACTTCTCTTCTCAGTGACAATACCTCCTGCTGCGCTGAAGGTCCTTTCTGACAGGACACTTGAAACGGGGCAGGCCAGCAGTTCTATCGCAAATTGGGATAGCTCAGGCCACAGGTCAAGCCTGCACACCCAGTAGTCAAGGGGTTCATAGCTCCTCAGAGTGTCGATACCTGCAGTTAAGGCAAGGTAGTCTGCTACCTGTCGGTCGAGACGTTCTCTGAGGGTGGACCCCGAAGGGCTGTGGCGATGCGTAGGACTTAAAAAGCTCCGCATGTCCTCCATCAACAACACGTCTGTACAGCGTCCTGTCCTTGCCGGTGTGGTCGTGGTAGGAGGAGGATTACTATCACCTCTTTCCCCTGTTAGATTCCCGTTGTGCTGTGACATCACCCTTATACGCTGTGTAAAGCATACTTTTTAACTTAAAAAAACTGGGAATTGTGTGAAACCCTGGTGTGGAGGTCTGACACAAAAACCGTGTTTAAATTGAAGAGATCCAAGAGATGGAGTAGAAAGGTAAACACAGAGGGGATAAAGAGGCCTGGGAGAGGAGCAATCACAAGCCGGAAAAGAGAAAAGGGGAAGGAATACAGTGGAAGAGGAAGAAAGTGTGGAGTGCAAAAGGGGGAAAGAATAAAGGAAAAAGAACAACAAAAGAAGGTGACAGGGGAAAAAGAAAAGGAGAGGAGAGAGAAAAACGGGGGGAAGAAGAAAGAAAGAAAAGGGGAGGGGGAGAAAAAAGAAGGAAGAGGGAAGGGGAGGAAAAGGGGAAAAAATTAGAATGGGAAAAATTGGAAGAGAAGGAATGGACAAAGAAAGAATGATTGAGGGCTAGTGGGATTTTAACGGTACTGTAGTCAACGATGGAAGATCACCATGTATAAAATTATAAATGTTATTATTACATTAAAAATAATTACATACAAAATAGAAAAGAGAAATTGTAAAATGAAAATTTGTAGAAATTCTACTATACAGGAACTCCAAGGCAAACTAACATACCATATAATCCTATACCCCTGAAGAAGCGGGGGTCTAGTAGCGTGGCCACCCAGTACAGGTCGTTCTCCTTCAGCCTTTTTATACGAGGGTCCCTCAACAGGCATGACAGCATGAAAGACCCCATTTGCACAAGGTTGGATGCCGAGCTACTCATGTCCAATTCCTCGTCCTCACTGATCTCATTGAAGGTCTGTTCTTCCCCCCAGTCACGTACAACACCACGGGTACCAGATAGGTGACAACGAGCACCCTGGGATGCCTGCTGTGGTTGGTGTTCCTCCTCCTCAAAGCCACATTCCTCCACTGACTCCTCTTCCTCAGACTCCTCTTGCAGCGTTGCCGCAGGTCCAGCAAGCGATGATAAGGCTGTTTCTGGTGGTGATGGTGACCACAACTCTTCCTCTTCCTCTTCACGCTCATCTACGGCCTGATCCAGCACTCTTCGCAGGGCACGCTCCAGGAAGAAAACATATGGGATGATGTCACTGATGGTGCCTTCGGTGCGACTGACTAGGTTTGTCACCTCCTCAAAAGGACGCATGAGCCTACAGGCATTGCGCATGAGTGTCCAGTAACGTGGCAAAAAAAATACCCAGCTCCGCAGAGGCTGTCCTAGCACCCCGGTCATACAAATACTCGTTGACCACTTTTTCTTGTTGGAGCAGGCGGTCGAACATTAGGAGTTTTGAATTCCAACGTGTCAGGCTGTCGCAAATCAAGCGCCTCACTGGCATGTTGTTTCGCCGCTGAATATATGAAATAGCCTGAAATGGCCACACACCTTCCTGGCCTGCTTGAGGACGTCCTGTAAGCCTGGGTACTTATGCACAAAGCGTTGTACAATCAGATTCAACACACGTGCCATGCACGGCACATGTGTCAACTTGCCCAAATTCAATGCCGCCAACAAATTGCTTCCGTTATCACACACCACTTTGCCGATCTCCAGTTGGTGCGTGGTCAGCCACTGATCCACCTGTGCGTTCAGGGCGGACAGTAGTGCTGGTCCGGTGTGACTCTCTGCTTTCAGGCAACTCAACCCCAAGATGGCGTGACACTGTCATATCCGGCATGTGGAATAGCCCCTGGGGAGCTGGGGGGGTGCAGTTGGTGTGGAGCAAGACGCAACAGCAGAAGAGGACTCAGCCGAGGAGGTTAGCAAAGAGGATGGAGTAGGAGGAGTTGAGGAGGTGGCAGCAGGCCTGCCTGCAAGTCGTGGCGGTGTCACCAACTCCTCTGCAGAGCCACGCATTCCATGCTAGGCAGCCGCCAGCAGGTTTACCTAATGCGCAGTGTAAGTGATATACCTGCCCTGACCGTGCTTTGCAGACCAGCTATCAGTGGTCAGATGGACCCTTGCCCCAACACTGTGTGCCAGACATGACATGACTTCCTTTTCCACAATAGAGTACAGGTTGAGGATTGCCTTTTGTGAGAAATAATTTCGGCCGGGTACCTTCCACTGCGGTGTCCCAATAGCGACAAATTTTTTGAAGGCCTCAGACTCCACCAGCTTGTATGGTAAAAGCTGGCGGGCTAAGAGTTCCGACAAGCCAGCTGTCAGATGCCGGGCAAGGGGGTGACTCTGTGACATTGGCTTCTTACGCTCAAACATTTCCTTGACAGACACCGGACTGTGGGCAGATGAGCAGGAACTGCTGAAGGTGAGAGGCGGAGTGGCGGGTTGTTGATAGGGGGCAAGGATGACAGCAGTGGTTGACGTGGCTGAAGATGCTGGACCAGGAGGAGGATGGTGGTTTTGAGTTTGTGTGCTGCTTGTACTCATGTGTTGATCCCATAGGTGTTTGTGATGTGAGATCATGTGCCTTCGCAAAGCAGTTGTACCTAGGTGGGTGTTGGACTTCCCACGACTCAGTTTCTTTTGGCACAGGTTGCAAATGGCATCGCTGTTATCAGAGGCAGACACACAAAAAAAATGCCACACTGCTGAGCTTTGCAATGACGGCATTCTGGTGGTGGCAACAGCTTGCGTTGATTGGCGTGTTGTCTGGCTGACCCCGGGGGCCGATACATGCTGTCTGACTGTGCCACTAGCTCCTTGCGATGATCTCCCCCTGCTTCCAACTCGTCTCCTCCTCCTCTCTGTCTCCCCATCTGAACTTTCCCCCTCTTCTTCTTCTCTTCGAGCAGGCACCCAGGTGACATCCACGGACACATCGTCATCATCAGCCGCTTCACTTGACAACTCAGCAAAGGCAGCAGCAGCAGGTACAACATCATCATCATAATCACAATGTACGTCCATGTGTATAATGCTGCCTGACTGAGACATATCCCCGTTATCTACATCCTCTGGCACTAATGGTTGCGCATTACTTATTTCTTCCAACTGATGTGTAAATAACTCTTCTGACAGATCAAGTGAAGCGGCTGTGGTGCTAGTGTTGGTGGTGGTGCTGGCGGGCGAGTGGTAAATTGAGAGGTGCCCGAAGCTGAGCTGGAGGAGGATGGCGCATCAAGGTTCCGAGCGGAAGCTGTAGAAGATTGGGTGTCCTGTGTAAGCCAGTCAACTATGTCCTCAGAATTTTTTGAGTTCAGGGTACGTGGCTTCTGAACACTGGGCATTATTCTAGGGCCAAAGGAAATCACAGCACCACGACCACGACAGCCCCTGCGTGGTGGCCTGTCTCTACCTGTCATTTTTTTTAGATTTGTGGTACTATGCATGCAAGGTGCTGTGCCACCCTATATGAGTGTTGGGCAGTGGGTACAGTACAGTCTGTGGACCTGACACTCACTGGCAAGCCAGGCAACTGCAATTATAAAAAATATATATTTTTTTAATTTGCAAGGTCCTGTGCCACCGTATATATATGAGTGGTGGGCACTGCAGTGGGCACACTACACTCTGTGGACCTGACACTCACTGGCAGGCCAGGCAACTGCAATTATAAAAAATATATTTTTTTTTAATTTGCAAGCTGCTGTGCCACCGTATATATGAGTGGTGGGCACTGCAGTGGGCACAGTACACTCTGTGGACCTGACACTCACTGGCAGGCCAGGCAACTGCAATTATAAAAAATATATTTTTTTTAATTTGCAAGCTGCTGTGCCACCGTATATATGAGTGGTGGGCACTGCAGTGGGCACAGTACACTCTGTGGACCTGACACTCACTGGCAGGCCAGGCAACTGCAATTATAAAAAATATATATTTTTTTAATTTGCAAGCTGCTGTGCCACTGTATATATGAGTGGTGGGCACTGCAGTGGGCACAGTACACTCTGTGGACCTGACACTCACTGGCAGGCCAGGCAACTGCAATTATAAAAAATATATATTTTTTTAATTTGCAAGGTCCTGTGCCACCGTATATATATGAGTGGTGGGCACTGCAGTGGGCACACTACACTCTGTGGACCTGACACTCACTGGCAGGCCAGGCAACTGCAATTATAAAAAATATATTTTTTTTAAATTTGCAAGCTGCTGTGCCACCGTATATATGAGTGGTGGGCACTGCAGTGGGCACAGTACACTCTGTGGACCTGACACTCACTGGCAGGCCAGGCAACTGCAATTATAAAAAATATATTTTTTTTTAATTTGCAAGCTGCTTTGCCACCGTATATATGAGTGGTGGGCACTGCAGTGGGCACAGTACACTCTGTGGACCTGACACTCACTGGCAGGCCAGGCAACTGCAATTATAAAAAATATATATTTTTTTAATTTGCAAGCTGCTGTGCCACCGTATATATGAGTGGTGGGCACTGCAGTGGGCACAGTACACTCTGTGGACCTGACACTCACTGGCAGGCCAGGCAACTGCAATTATAAAAAATATATATTTTTTTAATTTGCAAGCTGCTGTGCCATCGTATATATGAGTGGTGGGCACTGCAGTGGGCACAGTACACTCTGTGGACCTGACACTCACTGGCAGGCCAGGCAACTGCAATTATAAAAAATATATTTTTTTTTAATTTGCAAGCTGCTGTGCCACCATATATATGAGTGGTGGGCACTGCAGTGGGCACAGTACACTCTGTGGACCTGACACTCACTGGCAGGCCAGGCAACTGCAATTATAAAAAATATATATTTTTTTAATTTGCAAGCTGCTGTGCCACTGTATATATCAGTGGTGGGCACTGCAGTGGGCACAGTACACTCTGTGGACCTGACACACCCTGGCAGCCGGCAGGCAACTGTAATTATGACAGAGGAAAAAATATATATTTTTTAAACTGCAAGGTACTGTGCCCCCCGATATGAGTGTGGTGTGCACACAGTACAGTCTGTGGTGGGTCTGTGGCCTCTAACACGCAGCGGGCAGGCAACTGCACAATAGATATATATATATCAAAAAAAAAAATTACTGAAATACCAGCCCTAAAAAGGGCTTTTTGGGGTGCTGTCAGGATGCTGTCCTTACAGCAGGAGTGGACCGAAAACACTGAGTAACAAGACCGAGAACACTGACTAACAACTGTCCCTATTAACAGCAGCAGCACTCTCCCTGCTCTCACTAATACACTGCTTCAGAATGATCTAAGATGGATGCTGCCCTTGCTTTTTTATAGGAGGTGGGAGGGTGTGGGAGGGAGGGTATGCTGATTGGCTGGAATGTGTCTGCTGACTGTGACTTACAGGGTCAAAGTTTGCCTCAATGATGAAGTATAGGGGGCGGACCGAACATCGCATATGTTCGCCCGCAGAGGCGGACGCGAACAAGCGATGTTCGCCAGTAACTGTCCGCCGGCGAACAGTTCGGGACATCTCTATTCTTTTTCTGGATTCTGAAGCAAATGGGTTAACCCTTTCAGTGTATGTGTATGTGTGTATATATATATATATATATATACTTTTTATTTTAACTAACAGCACATCTTGTAGATCTGGTGATATTTAACCACTTGAGGACCGCCCCACGCAGATATACTGCTGCAGGACTGCCTTCCTGCGTGAACCGACGTACCTGCACGTTGGCTCATGCACTAGCTCTGGGGCGCGCAAATGCCGCCAGCGACTCGCTCCCACTGTGATTGAACGCAGCTTGAGCTACTCAGCGGGTTCAGCGGACGCGATGTCCACCGATCATTCAGAAGAGAGGCAGAATTGCAGTCTCCCTATGGAAACAGGGCAGATCGCCGTTCTGTCACAGAGGAAGATGGAGATCTTGTGTTTCTGCTAAACAGAAACATGGATCTCTATCTTCCTCCAGTTAGGCCAGCCCCCAGAAAGTTAGAAAGCACTCCCTAGGAGCACACTTAACCCTTTTATTGGCCCTGATCTTAACCCCTTGCCTGCCAGTGTCATTTATAAAGTGACAGTGATTTTTTTTTTAGCCCTGATCACTGTATTGGTGTCACTGGTCCCTAAAAAGTGTCACTTAGTGTCAGATTTGTCTGCCACAATGTTGCAGTCCCAGTAAAAATCGCTGATCGCCGACATTACTAGTAAAAAAAATTAAAAAAAACATTCCGTAAATCTATCCCATAGTTTGTAGACGCTATAACTTTTGCGCAAACCAATCATAATACACGTATTGGGATTTTTTTTACCAATAATATGTAGCAGAATATGTATTTGCCTAAATTGAGAAAGAAATTAGATTTTTTTTTATTTTTTTATTAGGTATGTTTTATAGCATAAAGTAAAAAATATATACATTTTTTAAAACTATCAGTTTTTTTTTTGTTTACGTGATCAAATACCACCAAAAGAAAGCTCTATTTGTGGGGAAAAAAACATACACATTTTATTTGGGTACAGCGTTGCATGTTTGCGCAGTTGTCAGTAAAGTAAGGCAGTGCCGTATTGCAAAAAATGGCCTGGTCATTAAGGGGGTAAAACCTTCCAGGGCTGAAGTGGTTAAGGTATGCATGGTGCAAAGGAACAAAATGGAATTAATAAGTCAACTAGAGCATAAAATAAATAAAAGCTAGCTATGAATGATTTAAGAAAAATACAAGGCCAGCTGCACTTTCTTAAATTGCAGGCTAAGGATGATAATATGGTAAAGACAAGTATATTTAGTGAAGTGTAAACATGTTTTTTTTCCTATTTACAGGATTGCAAAGCCTCAAATGTAATGTAATGTGTACTTTCACAGAGCACATACAGTATAATAAACCTGTATGGACAGGCTGCAATTTCTGAGCAAACGATCGGGCTTTTTGCAGTATCAAATAAAACATTTGTGTCTTAAATCAGAGACTGAGGAAGAAAAAATTTACAATTTTGCACCACAGGGCCTTTTTTGAACAAGCCACAATTTCTTTGGCTTTGAGCAGTGATATTGCATCAAAAAAGAAGAAGTTACAGTCAATTTGTTTCAAATATGAAGAATAAAATGGGTAGGATGCATATGTGTTGCATATATTTGACCATTTTCTTTGAAACTTGGCACTGTAATTTTTCACCTGTTCACCTTAACCACTTCTGAACCGGAAGGATTTGCCCCCTTAATGACCAGGCCATTTTTTGTGATTCGGCACTGCGTTAATTTCACGTAAAATTGCATGGTCGTGCGATGCTGTACCTAAATAAAATTGATGTCCTTTTTTCCCACAAATAGAGATTTCCTTTGGTGGTATTTGATCACCTGTGCGATTTTTATCTTTTGCACTATAAACAAAAAAAGAGTGCCAATTATGAAAAAACAAAACAAAACAATATTTTTCACTTTTTGCTATATAACATCCCACCCCCCCCCCCCCCCCAAAAAAAAAAAATTCAAAAAACACATTTTTCTTCCTTTTAGGCCAATTTGTATTGTGCTACATATTTTTGGTAAAAAAAAAAATCCCAATAAGCGTTTTTTGATTGGTTTGCACAAAAGTTATCGTGTCTACAAACTAGGGGAAAGATTTAGGTAATTTTTATTTATTTTTTTTGTAATGGTGGCGATCTGCGGACAGATCGGACCCCTAACTGACATTTTTGACACTTTTGGGGGGACAAATGACATTACTACAGTAATCAGTGCTAAAACAAATGCATTGTTACTGTAATAATGACACTGTCAGGGAAGGGGTTAACCCAGGGGTGATCAAAGGGTTAAGAGTGAGCCTAGGGGAGTGTTTTATAACTGTATGGGGGCGGACTTGTAAAATTAACACAGAGACCTGTGATCCTATACAGGAGGATCACAGGCGCTCTGTGATCATTTCAGAGAGAACAACGATCGGTTGTATTTACAACAGCAGACCGTCCTTCTCTCTCAGTGGGGTGCGATTGCGGGTGCCCATCAGCAATCGCAGCCATTGGCCCTGTGGATCAGCATCTCCACTGCCTAGTGGGGGCGACACTGTTCCCCCCAAGGAGCACTCCCACAAACCAATGTACCCATACATCGGTTCGCACAGCCGAGCCAGCCTGCCGCAGTATATCTGCAGCGGGCGGTCGGAAAATTGTCAAGAACTGCCTCCTGTCTGGGGTGTGGGTTGTGTATTGAGATGTTTAAGTGCATTTTGGGTCAACATTTTGTTAAACTTTGTACACAATACAGTGAGGTCCTTTTATGAAGATCCCAAGTTATGCTTTGTAATTAGTTTTGACACTGTTTGTCAATTCGTATGTATATATGTTTATTTTATATATTTTGAAATAGATTCTAGCTATACTGTCCTTACTTCTTCCATTGCTTAATTATGGTCTGCTACACCAAACAATTTTTGAGAAAACTACCTAATAAAGTATTGTTTTGCAGCTGCTTTATGTAAGCCAATGAATAATGTAAAAATAAATCCACATGCAATATATAGGATGTCACAATATGGTATCAGTGGTATTCTCACTGAGAATCATCTTGTTCTTTGAAACCATGTATAGCTTTAGGGTAGCTATTATGCATGCAACTTTTTGTCTTTTGAATGTTGCCCTTTAACCCGCCTGAAAAGACCTTTTCCCCTGTGATTTAATAATTTAAACTTTTTTTTTTTTTAATTTTTCATGCATGTCTCTAGGTCACTGCTCAGCTCTATATGCCCTTTGTTTGACAGTCCCTTACCTATTAGCCCTCAAATGGCCATTACTGATTTTTTAAGATTCAGCTGTCATTGAATTTGATGGGGTTCATATTCAGCATCTGAACTTTAGTCCTGTACACCAAATCTGCATCTAACAAGGTTATTATTTGTATGTATGATCCCAATTTTCATGTTTTATTTTTTTGTATATTCCTTATGACATTTCTGACATGTGGGCTCTTTATTAATTTCAGTTAATATTTTACTTGTTGTTTTCAATATTAAAGTTTTACTAAACCCACAACAGTAAAATCAGTCTGTATATGCAGTAAAGCATGCTTGTTATACTCACTGTGGATGTAATGTCTCGGCTGTGTGTTGCCTGAGGTACACAGCTTCACATCAAGTAATAACCAAATCTCAATAAAGGAAGCGCTGGTTTCTTTGATGCAGCCTTTACTGAAATATAATCCATACATGTGCCTTTACATATGAATAAGCAGATATGTGGTGGACATGAGAGTGGATATGATAGTGAAAGTGAGATAAAACTGTAAAACAAACATATAAAGGACAGGTATAAGTATGGCTATTCAACATCATACATTATACATAATTATGCAGAAGATAGGGACTAACTAACATGTGCTTACTACATACTGGAACACATTATCTATACAAAGATCTAACATCCCTCTATGCAGGCTGAACTAACAAATCCTTTACTTACAGGCTTTTGGTGTTCATCAGACTTGCAATAGCTTAGCTTGAGAGGTCCTATGTCTGTTCCCTTTGGAGTCTCACGCTGTAATGGATATACAAGTCTAGACTTGCCCATATCAGAAGGGAGAAGACCCGCCCCTAGGCTACGGAAAAATGGAGGGTCTTAAAGGGACAGACACTGCTGAGTGCAGAGCACATGAAATATAGTGCGAAGGCAGCACACTCCCCACCTGGCATACTTTTTGTTATGCCACTAACCATTGGACAGAAGTAAAACGACTTCAGAAATTGGCCTAGCATACACCTTGGGAGTGCCCTGTCTAACAACTCTAACTTCAACTTTTCTAACTTTAGCATCACTACTAGGATCAGTTCCCACAATGAGTCCAATAGACCACTCGTTCCTGTGGGCCTGAGTGTCTTTTAGTAAGACAACGTCTCCAATTTGTAAGTTGGGCTTGTCATCTTGCCATTTCTTGCGTGACTGAAGTGTCACCAGGTATTCTTGTCTCCACCTCTTCCAGAAAATGTCCGCAAGACTTTGAACTTGTCTCCATTGCTTGGTGTACAAGTCCTTGAGGTCAAAGTCTCCTGTGGGAGCTGTCACTGGTTGCATTTTCTGGAGCGAGCTGTTTCGAGAAATCTCTTCCTTTTTCAGAAGGCTTTGGATTTCTTCTTTAAAGACTTCCTGCTGGACGCATCTGATGATCATGACCTTGGCTTGTTCAAGATGGTCGTTGCTACGCTGATCAGTATTGGTAGCTCTGCAGGAGTATCTGGCTAGACAGATACGTTTTCCGATGGCACGGATCAGCGACTTCCAGCTGGAAAACCTTTCAAATCTATGGGCGCCCAGACTGTCTCTTGTAACTAAAGTCTTGCAAACTGCAACTTGAGGTCTTACCTCTTTGTCTTGATCTGGTTCTATGAGCTGAAAAGTCTCTACCTGAATAGTCTCTTTGGTTTCTGGATTACCAAGAAAGGAAGGACCTACGAACCAGTTAGTTTGCTTGAGTACAGCGGCTGACATGAGTCTTGTCCCGTGATCAACTGGGTTCTTGTCCGTGCTGATATGATGCCACTGTTCTGGACTTGTAGACTTTCTGATACGTGTCACTCTGTTGGCCATGTATGTATAAAATCTTCTTGAAGCGTTGTAAATATATCCTAACACAATCTTGCTGTCTGTATAAAAGTTCACTGCATGGATCTCAATGTCCAGTTCTGTCGTAATCATGTCTGCCATCTCGACAGCTAAGACAGCAGCACAAAGTTCTAGACGTGGGACAGTATGAGCGGATCTCGGAGCCAGTTTAGATTTTCCCATGATGAACCCGACATGGCTTTGTCCCTCAGTGTCTATTACCCTAAGGTAGGTTACAGCTGCGATAGCCATAGTGGAAGCGTCAGAGAATACGCATATTTCTCTTCTCTTTGTAGCAGATAAGGAAACAGGTGCGTACGGTCTTGGGATGCTGAGTTGTTCAAGCTCTAACAATGAGTCTTTCCACAACTTCCACTGCATTTCCTTCTCTTCAGGTAGAGGTACGTCCCAGTCACTTTGTTCTTGCTCAATAGTGAACTGTCTCAAAAGAGCTTTGCCTTGCATAATGATAGGTGCTACGAATCCCAGGGGGTCATAAAGACTGTTGACTGTAGTTAGGACACCTCTTTTTGTAAATGGCTTCTCTTCTCTGGCGACCTTGAAGGTGAAACTGTCAGTCTTCAGGTCCCAACTAAGCCCAAGACTTCTTTGCAAGGGTGGTGATTCTGTTCCTAGATCCAGGTCTTTGAGGTCTTTAGCACGGTCTTCCGTTGGAAATGCTTCCATAACTCTGCTGCTGTTGGAGGCTATCTTATTCAATCTTATGTTGGATTCTGCCAACATTTCTCTTGTACTTTTCAAGACCTTAATAGCTTCTTCGTTGCTGGAGAAAGAAGCAAGTCCATCATCTACGTAAAAGTTCTTCATGACGAACTGTTTGGCTTCTTGACCATGTCCTTCATCTTGCTGTGCTGCTCGTCTCAAGTTGTAGATAGCTACAGCTGGAGAAGGGCTGTTTCCAAACACATGTACCTTCATCCTGTACTCTATGATGTCTTTGTTAAAGTCGTTGTCTGCATACCACAGGAACCTTAAGTAGTCTCTGTGATCTTCTCGAACAAGGAAACAGTAGAACATCTGTTGTACGTCTGCTGTTACTGCTATGAGTTCCTTTCTGAACCTGATGAGTACTCCCAGGAGTGTATTGTTCAGGTCAGGTCCGCTGAGAAGGACATCATTTAGTGAGATGCCTTCGTGCTTCGCACTAGAGTCAAATACTACACGTATCTGACCTGGTTTCTGAGGATGGTACACCCCAAATATTGGTAAGTACCAGTGTTCTTGGTTTTCCTGTAGTGGTGGTGCCCTTTCTGCTTGCTCGTTGTCAAAGATCTTTTGCATGAAGGCTTGGAAGTGTTTCTTCATACTTGGCTTTCTTTGTAGAGTGCGTTGCAACGACGTGAAGCGTTTTTCAGCTTGTACCCTGTTGTCAGGAAGGCGATGGCGTGGTGACAGGAATGGTAGAGGGGCTACCCAGCTGCCTGACTTGTCTCTGAAGACTTCTCTGTCCATGATCTCAAGGAAGAGTGTATCTTCCACCGAGGGTGCTGGCTTGTCGTCGTCTCGTGTTCTTTCAAACACTTTGCAGCCCAGTTCATCTGTATCTCCAGTTGAGGCTAAGTCTTCCATGCACCTCTGGATACTCCGCTGATGTGTTGGGTTACCTAATCTTTCTTTAATGTGTAGACTGTTGGTACATGGGTAAAGACAAGATGTACGACCATTCTGTAACAGATGTGTTCTGTAAACATTTACCTTTGCTGGTCTGTGCAGTCCGTCTAGACATACCTCTCCAACGATGACCCATCCGAGATCAAGGCGTTGTGCAAATGGTGCGTTGTGTGGCCCATTGTACTGTTCTCTGACTTTGTGCACTCTGAGAATATCTCTCCCAAGTAGAAGGGTGATTGCAGCATCTGGATCTAGTGCTGGTATCTGGTCGGCTATTCTCACTAGATGAGGGTGATGACGAGCAACTTCAGGTGTGGGGATCTCTGACTTCGTCTGGTATCTCATCACATTCTATGAGGGTAGGAAGAGTCACCTTTGTCTTTCCATCTAATGACTCGATGATGTAGTTGTTTGCTCTTCTTCCTGTCGTCTCTACAACTCCAGAACAAGTCTTCAAGGTGTATGGAGTTGGACTTCCTCTGTCACTGAAGAGGTCAAAGAACTCTGTTTTTGCTAGAGATCTGTTACTCTGTTCATCCAAGACTGTGTACATCTTGATTGCCTTTTCTCTGAAACCTGCAGGATACACCTTGACTAAGCATATCTTGGAGCATGATCTAGGACGGCCCTGTTCTGTACAGATCTCTGTGCACTTGGAGGATACCGATGGCGTTGTACTCTCGCCTTGCTCCCCACCATGATCTTCTTGAGTTGCTGGAACTTCTTGCTTCCATGGTGGTGGTCCTGGGTGCAGTGTTGACAGGTGTCTGTCACTGTTGCACTCTGTGCATTGTATGGTTTTTGTACAGTCTTTTGCAAGATGTTGAATTGAAGCACAACATCTGAAACAAATGCGATTGTCTTTAAGGTAAGCTTTGCGCTCTTCTAATGTCTTACTTCTGAAACTGCGACATTTTCTTAGTGGGTGAGGCTTGTTGTGGATCGGACATATTTTGTCTGGCTCCTCCACTTTCTTACTTGCGTAGTCTTCCTGATTGGCTGCAGATTCAGTAGGGACTTCTGTCTTCCGTACAGAAACTGTTGATCTGCGTTCTTTGTAAAGCGCTGGAGGTTTTTGTTCTACCTTTGGGAAGGTTGCCGTTCTCTTGTTCAGGAAAGCAAAGCTTGGATCATTGCGTGTTTCTGCTTGGTCTACGATGAATTCAGCAAGGAAAGCAATCGGTGGAAACGCAACTCGATGATCTTTCTTGTATCTTGATGCTTGAGTGACCCACCTTTCTTGCAAGTTGTAAGGAAGTTTCTCGATTATGGGATCAATTCCACGTGCTGTATCCAAGTATGAGAGACCTGGTAGATATCCACTAGACTTAGCGGCTTCTATTTCTAAGAGTAGGTCCCCCAAACCTCTCAGCTTCTGATTGTCCTTGTTTGTTATTCTTGGATAGTTTTCTATCCTCTTCAGAAGCGCATCCTCGATCACTTGAGGTGATCCATAGCATTGTTCTAGTCTCTGCCACACCATAGCAAGTCCTGCTGCTGCATCATGAACATGTACTGACCTGATTCTTTGGGCTTGCTCAGTGGATTCTGGTCCTAGCCATTTGACGAGCTGGTCAAGCATTTCTCTGTCTGTCAGATCTAAGTCTTGGGTACCGCTCAGGAAAGAGGACTTCCATGCCCAGTAGTTTTCTGGACGGTCATCGAATTTCATGAGACCAGCGCTCACGATCTCACGGCGCATCAGGAATCTTGCAACTTCTGTAGCTCTTGCTGCGTCTGGTGAATACTTCCTGGGTGTAAACTCAGGGTATGGCTGCGGCTGGTAAGGCTTATTAGATGCTTGACTAAGTCCATTTTGGTTAGATTGCTGTTCTCGTCTGTTGTAAATCTTTCTGCTATAATCCAGGCTTGTATTCGCTTGAGGAGGGATTATATCAGCATCTGCTTGCACTCTTGGAGGGTTGACAGATTGGTCTCTGAGCATGCGACCACTTGACTCCTCATGCTGAGGTTCTGATTCAGTCTTGCGGTGTGGCGTAGTATCAAAGTTGCTTATTGCTGGTGGAGTCAATGATGACCTAGGTATGTCATTGGACGGCTGGTCAGTGTACATGGTTGCTTGTGACTGTACGTACTCACGGGTGCGTTGGATTGCGCTGTGGGTTGACGTCTGGGTTTCTATGCCAGCGAACTGAGATTCGGCAGCCCTTGCAAGAACTTCTGCCTCTGCTAAGGCTGCTGCAGCGTTTTTCTGCTGTTTGAGTAAGTGTAAAGATGTTTGCACTTCTGCTTTTTTCCTAAGTGCCTCAGTTTCACTTTTTGCTTGCTCTCTCATCAATTCTGCTTTTTTCCTAAGTGCCTCAGATTCACTTTTTGCTTGCTCTCTCATCAATTCTGCTTCCTGTTCTGCATAGGAAGCCATTGCACAGCCTGCTTCTGATTTTGCTCTTGCCTTGGTTGCTTTGACGCTAACTGACAGACTGGTGATGCTTGAATGTCTAGAACTAGTTATGCTTGAATGTCTAGAACTAGTGATGCTTGAATGTCTAGAACTAGTGCGTTTAGATCTTGCTGCACCGGCGCTAGCTGGAGTCAGATCTGCTTGACTGGATGTTCCGGACAGTGTTGTGCATCTAGACCTAGTTCTTGGCAAGCTGCATGTGTCTTCCTCTTTACAGGAGCATTGAGGGTTAACTGACAGAGTGTTGTTCTCTGTGTCCTGCTTCTCCATTTTGCTAGCAGCGTGGATGATAATGATGACTGAAACACACAGCCTTGTGAAATTAGTTTCACTTTCGTTTTGTTCCCACACAGCCTGGATTTATGAGTCCTTTTACTGCTCTGGACGATTCAAAGCTGCTTAACTGCTTCTGATAACGTTTTAAAAGCCTTTTTACTGTAATGTCTCGGCTGTGTGTTGCCTGAGCTATACAGCTTCACATCAAGTAATAACCAAATCTCAATAAAGGAAGCGCTGGTTTCTTTGATGCAGCCTTTACTGAAATATAATCCATACATGTGCCTTTACATATGAATAAGCAGATATGTGGTGGACATGAGAGTGGATATGATAGTGAAAGTGAGATAAAACTGTAAAACAAACATATAAAGGACAGGTATAAGTATGGCTATTCAACATCATACATTATACATCTAAAACAAGGTGCGTACAAGAGCAAAACCCACATAAGCACTAGCAGCGCTAAGTAACCCTCTACAAAAAGGTCAGCGGATATATAGCTATATACATTAGCAAGTGGATCCTTATGGACCAATGTTGTTAAAGTCCATAAAAAGTTTTTTTGGGGTGGGAGTCCTGCAGAAAACAAGGTGTATGGAAGACTTAGTGTTCAGATGTAAATGGTAAGAACCAGTGCTGTATAACACAGAATCTTCCTTGCTGTTCCCACAGCAACCACCAAAATCCTTCACCACACCGCTGTGCTCCCCCCTATAGTGTGCACACGTACCCTTAGCACTTAGGTAAAGCGCTTTATCCAACCAGAGATCCTCCAGTTTAAAATGGCGATCCTCCTTGGGATTCAACTCCAACTGATAGAGCAATGGTCAGCACCTCCTCCTCTCCTCTCACATGCAAAGAGAACGACAGGGACCCATAGCGTAATATGCACACACTAAACTTTTATTTATAATTAAAATCACACTCACATGGGATGAAACATAATCAGGCAGAAGTACATGTCCAAGGCAATATCCCGGTCTACCCGCCGTCAACGTAGTCCCCACTGAGCCGCACGATATGGGTGATCCTGCCAGCGATATCCCAAATACGTCCGGACTCTGATGGCGTGACCCGGGGACTCCTAGGATATTTTAAATGTACCAAACTAGACCGCGTGCTCACGGCCTGACACGTTTCGTCTGCACGGACTTCTACTGAGGGCGCCCTCAGTAGAAGTCCGAAGTGAAGAAAGGAGGTGAGAAATCTTGTGCTTAAAACAGTTTAGTGATAAAAAAACTACATAGGTACACTCACAAAATCAGCACACCAGCTGTGCAGGCTTTCATTGCATGTCTGTGTAAACCGTGGGAGCTGACCGCTGAGTCTTGTCTCTCTGGAAGTCTCCGCTCCCTATACGCGTTGCGTCATTCATATGGTACGATCAACTTCCTCAGTAGGGGTGGAGTTACCTTACGGGCCGGCCATATGACTCACAACTGCAGGGCACACCCATGGCGTGTCCCCTTACAGTGCATTGTAAGAAAACCCCCGCTGCGAACAGCATCCAAGGTCACTCAAAAGTGGTCAGAAGTGGTTCTGTGAACTTTATTGTGTAAAGAGATACCAATGTTTTAAGTAGATTTGCAATTTACTTTCTGCTCTCCTGCTGCAGTCCTACTGCTATGCTTTATCACACTGACACCGAGTCAGTATAGGGACTAGCAGGAAGGGTATGCTCCTGACAACCATTAGAGCTAAGAAAGCTATTTGGATTGAGTAGTGAGATGTCTTAAACATTACAATACAAGTCTAGTTTCATGTGAATAAGTTCTACTAAATATTTAGGAAGAATGTTTCACTTTTTTGTGTTTTGCATTTCTCTTGAATCTGGTGAGTTCTTTAAGTGAGCACAGGCTTAAACCTGCTCCTTTATCAAGAAATGCATGTTCCTTTATACAAATTGTATATGTGGCCTCCCCTTGTCATCCTAAATCAATCATGCTATAAAATATACAGTCCACAGAGATTGGTCATATAAAGTTATATAGGACCAACCAGGTCACAGGGAGAAAAACTATTTGAACATGCATCTGAGATGTGTGCACTATATACCACAATTTTTTAGGAGATCGGAAGAAAGCCTTAAACAAAACCATAAAGGTAAGGGTATCATTTAAATCAATCATATCTGTGACAGTTTAATTGTAACATTTTTGGTTCATTGCTATATTATACCAATGACAAATTATAAGAGATCTTTATTCAGTATTTCAGTATTCTTCAGATGTTCTTTATTACTGTTTCAAATGCCTTTAAATAGAATTTACATTGTTACTATAAGAGCATTGTGTCTTAATTATAACTGTTTTTTACTTTTATGATGATGACTGTAATTACATTTTCACACATTTATTGTCAGCCTCTTATTAGCTTAATAAATGCAAAGTTTGCCATTTGTAAAAGACTATTTGTAATATTGTGAAAGAAATTGCACTTGTTTTCTGTTTAGTGATATGCTAGCTCTTATAAAATGTTCAGTACATTTGATGAAATGTAACAAATCTGAGGTAGTGCAGAGTCCAACATATGGGAATGCAAATATACTGTATATCTTGAAGGTGACAACAATGCAAAATACACGTGAGAAACACGAGTGAACATTCAAAATGTGCAAAATATACAAAATATATGTGGGATTGACATAGACGGCATTATGCCAATAAGTAAATCCTGTAACAATACAAGTGAATAAACACCATTAATAAATATATAAACTTAGTGGACATAGACGACACTATGTTAAAATATGCAAAAAAAGTGTAGTTAATGAAAGATCAATAGAGGCCAATGGGTGATAAAATTTCATATACACTATATTACCAAAAGTATTGGAACACCTGCCTTTACACACACATGAACTTTATTGGAATCTCAGTCTTAGTCTGTAGGGTTAAATATTGAGTTGGCCCACCCTTTGCTGCTATAATAGCTTCAACTCTTCTGGGAAGGCTGTCCACAAGGTTTAGGACTGTGTCTATGGGAATGTTTTACCATTCTTCCAGAAGCACATTTGTGAGGTCAGACACTGATGTTAGAGGAGAAGGCCTGGCTCACAGTCTTCGCTCTTATTCATCCCAAAGGTGTTCCACCAGGTTGAGGTCAGGACTCTGTTCAGACCAGTCAAATTCCTCCACCCCAAACTCGCTAATCCGTGTCTTTATTGACCTTGTTTGTGAACTGGTGCTCAGTCCTGTTGGAACAGATAGGGACCATCCCCAAATTTGTTCCCACAAAGTTGGGTGTATTATATGTTCCAAAATGTTTTGTTATACTGATGCCTTAAGAGTTCCCTTCACTGGAACTAAGGGCCAAGCCCAACCCCTGAAAAACAACCACACGCCATAATTCTACCTCCACCAAATGATTTGGACCATAAAGACATGGATGAGCGAGTTTGGGGTGGAGGAATAAGACTGGTCTGAACAGAGTCCTGACCTCAACCCGACAGAACACCTTTGGGATGAATTAGAGCGGAGACTGTGAGCCAGGCCTTCTGGTCCACATCAGTGCCTGACCTCACAAATGCGCTTCTGGAAGACTGGTCAAACATTTCCATGGACAAACTCCTAAACCTTGTGAACAGCCTTCCCAGAAGAGTTGAAGCTGTTATAGCTTAAAATGGTGGGCCAACTCAATATAAAAACAGCAAGGTGTCCCTAGCGCTAGGCCCTATGTTGATTCACAATGCCCATTGTCCCAGGGCCAACCAGGTGCAGCCGTCACAGGTAGTATACTGGGGTATTAAAAATGGTAAGCCAGGGATGAGACAGTGCTATTTGGATGGGATGGTAAACACAGTATCCTTGTGGAATATAAGGAGCAATTGGAAAGTCTCAATGCAGTTTTATTGTGAACAATTGTGTTAAAAACCTTGTATCATAAAAGTTAATACAGTGCCAGGCCGATTCCTCGATCATCCGATTGAGGGCGAATATAGTTGCACAAAATGTAAGCGCGTTGCTTCCCTGGAAGCTCAGGTCCTGAATCTAGGGAAGCAACTGGCAACACTGAGAAAAATCTCCAAACTTAAGGAGAGCTTTGAACTTACCCGGCAGGTGCCGGCAGGGGCCAGCCAGCACAGAGGCAGGTGGAGATACAAGGCACCAGAGGAGAGTAGTGTGGTGACATTTAGGAAGGGTAGAGGGGAAACAGTTAAGGTCGTGGGCTGGAACATGCCAATAAATATGCCCTGTTGCATGATGTTGGGGAAACCAGTCAGGGACCAGCATTGCTGGAGCAGAGCAATGCCCCTAGCTGCCATTGTAAGAACTCCTCCAGTAAAGGCGGGAGCGAGGCTGATGGTAAGGAAAGACAGAGTCTGTTGGTAGCGGACTCAATTATTAGAAGGACAGAGAGGGCAATCTGTCAAAAAAAAGTAAGCACCGAACTGTATGTTGTTTACCGGGCGCAGAGATGTATAGTAACGAAGTAGAACTACTTAAGTACTGTACTTAAGTACCGAAATGCGGTATCTGTACTTTCCTAGAGTAGAATTTTTTTCTCCTACTTCTACTTTTACTTCACTACATTTTTTCGATGATTTCGATACTTCTACTCAAGTATTTTTTTTTTGTGCTGCATAGTTACTCGTTACTTTTAAAAAAATTACCACTGCCAGAACAGTAGATGGCAGGTTGCATAAAGCTCAAAAAAATGTGTATGTCATTTGTAAATCAGCGCACACGAAAATAAAGGCTGTGTATAATAAAAGCTGCAATACCAAATCTTTCCAATAAAAAGAAAATATGAAACAAGCAAATAAATGGTGCTACAGCGCTTAAAGTGCATCAAGAAACTACTAACAAACACAGGTTAATCATTTGAATAAATCATTTGAAATAATAAAAACAATATGATGTTCAAACTTTTGACTTATTTCTTTAATAACTACATAACACAGTACTTGTACTTCTACTTTCAGTACTTGAGTAGAATTTTTTTTTCAAAACTACTGGTACTTTTTACTTTTAGTACTTAAGTAGCAAATTTTTTGAAAAAACTACTTGCAATACTTAAGTAAAAAAAATGTTGAATACTTTAGTACTTCTACTTAAGTAACTTTTTCTGCGAGCACTTCCACTTCTACTCAAGTAATTTTTTGATCGAGCACTTGTACTTTTACTCAAGTAGAAATTTCGAGTACTTTATACAAGTCTGACCGGGCGCTCGGGTTCCGCAGTTCACAGATCTGGTGGACAGATTATTGGGTGGGGCTGGGGAGGACCTAGCTGTCATGGTACACGTGGGGGGTACCAATGACAAAGTAAGAGGGACTTGGGAGCTAAATTAAGGAGAACCTCCAAGGTAGTATTCTCAGAATTACTACTTGTACCTCGAGCCATGCCAGAGAAGTAGCGGGAGATTAGGGAAGTTAACAAGTGGCTGAGGAGCTGGTGTAGAAAGGAGCGGTTTGGGTTCCTGGAGAAATGGGATGACTTCTCAGTCGGCTACCAGCTCTTTAGTAGGGATGGACTGCACCTAAATGGGGAGGGTGCAGTCGTACTGGGAGAGAAGATGGCCAAAAAGTTAGAGGGGCTTTTAAACTAGGTGATGGGGGAGGGTCCAGATGTAGAGCTAGCCAGCAGGGAGCAAGGTTCAGCAGGCATTATTGAGGGCATTAGTGGTATGGTGACCAGAGATCCAAAACCCAAGGTAGGTAGGCTGACAAATCCAAAGTGCAGCCTCATAACATCTAACAAGTATATAGTATGCAACCGGACAAAATTATGAGGTTTCCATGCCAATGCTAGAAGTCTGGCCAACAAGATGGGAGAACTGGAGCTGCTTATGTATGAAGAGGATTTAGATTTTGTGTGAATTTCAGAGATTTGGTTTGAAGGCTCTCATGATTGGCTGGCAACCGTTCAGGGATATTCCTTTTATCGCAGAGATAGAGAGCATAAAAAAGGGGGAGGGGTATGCCTATATATCAAGAACGATCTGCAAGTGAATATAAGTTAAGATATCACAAATTGAGCTAGGGAGGAGGTGGAATCCCTATGGGTAGAGCTTCAAAGGGAGGGTACTATGGGGAAAGTATAATTAGACCTATGCTAGAGGCCCCAGCAAGAGGGAGGAAGGGGAGGCAGACCTCCTGTCACAGCTTGGAATGGTAGCAAGGATGGGAAATGTCATTATAATGGGGGATTTTATTATCTAGATATAGACTTGGCAGAAGGAGCTGCACATTCATCTAAAGCTTGCCATTTCCTAAATGTTTTGCAGGACGATTTCATGGGTCAAATGGTGTATGCACCAACAAGAAACAATGCGTTACTAGTAGGGTTGAGTGAACACGGACTGTATTGTTCGGGATCATACCGGACTTTGGGTGTTCGGTACCCGGACACGGACCCGAACATTTTACTGTATATTCGGGATACAGTCCGTTGTTCGGTAATTGTATTTCATGTTTTGGCGCGGTTTTAATGGCGCGGTTTCAACAGCTGCAGGACAGCCAATCAACAAACGTTTAACTAGTGTGCCCTTAGAAGCCATCACAGCCATGCCTACTAATGGCATGGCTGTGATTGGCCAGTGCAGCATGTGACCCAGCCTCTATATAAGCTGGAGTCACGTAGCGCCACACGTCACTCTGCTCTAACTACTGTAGGGTCAGGTTCCTGCTGCTGCTATGAGGGAGAGATAGGAGATTATTGTAGGGGCAGGCTGGAGATTGTTTTCAGGGAAAGAATAGGAGAATCTTCTTTAATCAGACAGCAATCTACATTGATTTTATTGTGTGGGGGTGCAGTGCACAATCTTTTTGCCCTGAACTGAGCCCAGTGAGGAGGAGGGAGAAAAAAAAAACTTTTATCAGTCTGTTAGGTGGGCGGCGTGCGGCGTGTAGCAGCCATGTAATGCAAGCTCAGTGCATTTGTGTCTGCTGTTCTAATCTGCTATTCAAAAATCAACAATTTAAGGGGAAAAAAATTATTTTTAAGGTTTTCATTCAAATGTTTTTTTTTTTTTCCTCAATAGCGGAATAGAACAACAACAGTATCCAACCTGTTAGGCGTGCGGTGTGTAGCAGCCATGTAATGCAAGCTCAGTGCATATGTGTCTGCTTAATATGGATTTAAAAAAAAAAAAAAATTTTCCTTCATATTTTACAGTGACATACAGTGTTTAGACACTGCTGTTCTAATCTGCTATTCAAAAATCAACAATTTAAGGAAAAAATAAAAAATTTTTCATTCATACGTTACTGTGAGATACACCCTTTGGATACTGTTGTTCTATTCCGCTATTCAATAAACACCCATTTAGGGAAAAAAAATTCAACTGCGGCCTAGTCTGCATATTTTACTGTGAGATACACCCGTTGGATACTGTTGTTCTATTCCGCTTTTCAATAAAATCCCATTTAGGGAAAAAAAAAATTGCGGCCTAGTCTGCATATTTTACTGTGAGATACACCCGTTGGATACTGTTGTTCTATTCCACTTTTCAATAAAAACCCATTTAGGGAAAAAAAAAATTGCGGCCTAGTCTGCATATTTTACTGTGAGATACACCTGTTGGATACTGTTGTTCTATTCCACTTTTCAATAAAAACCCATTTAGAGGAAAAAAAAAAAATTGCGGCCTAGTCTGCATATTTTACTGTGAGATACACCCGTTGGATACTGTTGTTCTATTTCGCTTTTCAATAAAAACCCATTTAGGGAAAAAATATTAAATTGCGGCCTAGTCTGTATCTGTACGTGTGAGATACACCCTTTGGATACTGTTGTTCTATTCTGCTATTCAATAAACACCCATTTAGGGGAAAGAAAGATATTAAATTACGGCCTAGTCTGTATCTGTACGTGTGAGATACACCCTTTGGATACTGTTGTTCTATTCTGCTATTCAATAAACAAACACCCATTTAGGGGAAAGAAAGATATTAAATTGTGGCCTAGTCTGTATCTGTACATGTGAGATAAACCCTTTTAGATACTGTTGTTCTATTCTGCTATTCAATAAACACCCATTTAGGGGAAAATTAGTAATTTTTCAGCATTTGCTGATTATGTTACTGTGAGATACACCCTTTAAATTTGTTTGGCGCATCTCCTTCCACCACCGAGGATTGTGGGGTGCTGCAGTTTGACTCCTGTTGCTAAATCCTCCTACTCCGCTTCCTCATCCTCATCCACTACCGCCTCCGCATCCGGAGCAGTGATCATTTCCAAGGCTTTATGGGCAGTCATTCACAAGTGGCTCCGAGGGTGGGTTCCTGCACCCACAAATGCCAGGTACACAATTGTCCAGAAAGGGCACAGTTCTGGAGGATGACGAGGTGGAGAATGAGGAGGAGGAACCATGTTCACAGCAGGGTGGCACCCAGATAACTGATAACAACAGATACTACACTTGATCTTAGCCAAAAGGTCTAGAAGCGATGCTGGTGGCATTCCCACCTGACAGCGGGGGCACAGTGGAAGCACAAGGCGAAGGCAGAGGAGGGGGAGGTCGCCAACGCAGCCAGGGCACCGCCAGCACCTCAGAAGGCAGGGTTAGCATGTATGAAATGTGGAAAAGCTTTGTCGGCATGCCACAACAACCAGGACCACCAGCTGTTTTTTTTTTTTAAGCATGTGGTGTGTGAACACACTCAGACTATCACCCGGTGGGTGCATAAAAAAGTGCACACCAAAAAAGTGAAACCCAAAAACTGCACAGGGTGTACACATGGTCCCTGACCCTGATCCCCCGGGGGGCAAGGCTCCTGACAGGGACTGGGGTACTTACACTGGCTAACCTGGCCGAAACCAGGCAGCCCCGTTCTTTAGGAGGTCTGCTGAAACAGACCACCCCAAATACTAGGTGGGGCTCTCCCGAAGAGAGACCCCATGAGAGAGGGCGAACCAAGCCAGAAGGCCATATCCACCCCCTCCCAAGACTTTCAAGGACAGGCCCAAGGACCTACACCCTACTAATCATGCTGTGCAAAATAAAGTGTACCGCCACAATAAAAAACACAAAACGTGAGACACACAACACATAACAGTGGGGAAAGGGATAGTGGAGAAGTGCAAGGTTAGTGCCACGTTTCAATACTATGGCAGGCCCTTCGGCCAGGAATAAAAAATTCCTCTGGTTTTGACTCCTGACCAAAAGGCCCGGCCCTAGAGGCAGGTGTGTAGGAAGTGCAGTGTCCTTGGTGCCATACTCATAGTGTTGCCATCCACCGTGAATTATGGCACCCCTGGACTGCCACTCCAGGGGCATATATACAACAGGCTTTTCAGAATCCCAGTCCCTGGCAAGACCAGTGCAGTCCCATCCCCACCAGAAGGCCTCAGAACTTAGACAGCTTTGGGAGAGCCCGGCCCACAACCAGGGACACATACCTTTTCCAAGGCCAGACTCAACCGAGAAGGGGGAAAAAAAAACCCCGCCGCCATCACCGTTCCTTACCATATACCATATACAGTTCCTTACCGTTCCTTACGTACTATACACGTACTGAATGACGGGTCTGCCCCCCTCAACTTCTGGGTCTCCAAATTGGGCACACGGCTTGAGCTTGCCCTTTACGTCTTGTAGGTGCTGGCCTGCCCTGCAGCCAGTGTATTACCTGAACGTGTATTTAGCACGGCTGGGGGCGTTATCACAGACAATCGCAGCCGCCTGTCCAGAGCCAATGTGGACAAGCTCACGTTCATTAAAATGAACCAGGCATGGATCCCACAGGACTTGTCTGTACCTTGTGCAGAATAGACATGTATACTGGCTTTACCCAGCCATTGTTGTATTTTTGATCTTTCTCACTCTTTTGGGGTGTACCCTAATTTAAAAAGAAATTTAAAATTAAAAACAAAAACCAGTGTTGGCTACCTCGTCCTCCTCCACTGCCGCTTCCACCTACACCGCCACATCCACCGTCACCTCAACCTCCTACTCCATATGGGCCTCGTCCTTCTAGATCAAGGTGATCTGGATTCACCTCTTTTTTTTGGATAGTGTAGGACCCACTGATAATGGGGTACTTTGACGTAGTGGTGGGCTTGAGCACGATATGGCCATATGGTGGGACTAAATCCCCATTTTTATTTATGGATTGTCTCCATATTTGATAGTCATTTCTTTTGCATGTGTGCACTATTATTTTTTAATAATAGTCTACAAGATATTAGAGGGGATGATAAGGGACTATAGACAAGACTTAAGTAATATAAGTAATAAAAACGGTATCATTAGTAGTAATCAGCATGGATTAATGAAAAATCGCTCTTGCCAGACCAATCTACTGTATTAACCTTCTACGAAGAAGTGAGCTGCCATCTAGATAAAGGAAGGCCTGTGGATGTGGTGTATCTGGATTTTGCAAAGGCATTTGATACAGTTCTCCACAAACGTTTACTGTACAAACTAAGGTACGTAGGTATGGACCATAGGGTGAGTACCTGGACTGAAAGCTGGCTTCAGGGGCGAGCCCAAAGGGGTGGTGATAAATGGGGAGTACTCAGAATGGTCTTGTGTGGAAAGTGAGGTCCCCCAAGGATCTATCCTGGGACCAATCATATTTAATTTATTCATAAAGGACCTAGAGGATGCGATAAACAGCTCAATCTCCTTATTTGCGGACGATACTAAATCAAGCAGGGCAATAACTTCTATGCAGGATGTGGAAACCTTACAAGAAGACCTGAAAAAAATAATGGGGTAGGCATCCACATGGTAAAAGAGTTTTAATGTTGAAAAATGTAAGGTTATGCAAGGTTATGCATTTGGGTGCCAGAAATACGAACGCAAGTTACTCACTAGGGGGAGAGCCTTTGGGGGTATAAACATTTATACACACACTCATCATAGGTTGAACTAGATGGACTGGTGTCTTTTTTCAACCTCACTAGGTAACTATGACCAATATTTGGAAAACACTTTTATGTATAAATATACTGTGTCACCAACTTAAAAAAGCTGGTATAAGCAGAGAAAAATCAAGCATTTAAAATGTTTTCTTGCAGCATGTTTCATTTGATGAGTAAATTCTTTAGCAAAGTCTCCTTCGTTCTGCAATGGTATAGATGTCTCCTCTTCTAGGAGTGACCAATTACTTTCTGTTAGGGATGGGTCAAACACCCCCCTGTTCAGTAAGCAGCATAACTCCCAAGCAGGGGAAATGTTAAAAAGTGAACAGCGAACCCCATTGAAGTCTATGGGAGTGGAAACAGGAAAAATCAAAAGTGCCCAATTTGAAGGCTTATTTGCAAGTAATTGGCCATAAAAGGGGAATGGGGCTCTGGGTACTGCCCTGAGGGACATGTAACAATACATTTTTTTTCCTGGTCTGGCAGGTCGGGAAAGGGGAGGGGACGAGCGATTGTCCCCCAACCCCCCTTCTGAACCATACCAGGCCCTCAACATGGGGGGGGTAGGTGCTTGGGGGCAGGGGGAGGGCTCTGCAAGCGGGGGTCTTATCAGAATTTGGAAGCCCCCTTTATCAAGGAGTCCCCCAGATCCCGGCCTCCCCTCCTTATGTGAATGGTTATCAGGTATCCCTACTCATTCACCAAAAAGTGTCAAAAAGTAATAACCCCAAGAAACAGTTTTTGACAAGTCCTTTATTAAAAAATAAAAAAATAGTGTTCCTTGATGTAAATCCATCATCAATCATGGCGCCCACCGGAGCCGAAAAATAAAAAAAGTTAAAAACACTCTTGCTTCCTTTGAGTTGTCCCGCCGTCTGCCTGCTCTGCGCTTTGACAGTTCTTATATAGCCAAGAGGCAAGCCACCCGGGTACGTCACCTGGTGGCACGGCTCTCTTCTGATGTCACGGGACTGTTCTCCCATCCCTACTTTCTGTGTTGGCAGCTTCTCCACCCTCACTCTGCTAACCTCCCTACATTAGCTTTTATTTAGCAGCTGAGGGAAAGTATTATGGAGGATCACTTGAGTTTGCTGGGACTGCTGACTTTCAAGACGGTGGCCCCTAGCAGAAGTCTCAAGGCTTTTGGATGTCTTCCCAAGGGCACATTTTACAAGTAAAAAACATGTCTAAATACATTCACTGCACATATAAATCTATTGGGAAGATTATTGTTGGAATTAAAGGTCTGGCAACAGGGTCGCTTTAAGAACCCATTTACAATTCTCCATTCTGGTGTGTTGCCGTAAAGTGGGCATTACTGCAACAAATGGTATGGTACAATGGTAAATGTAGCACTAGTTTTGAATGGCCCTCTAATGCATCTTTGTGAATGATAAATATTATCAACATTTTACTGACAAGAAGGTATCGTGAGCCTTTGGCTTTTGTGTTGCATTAGATTAAAGCTATATTGCTGCTCTGTTTTTTTTCCCTTTTTAAAAGGTAAAATGGTTGTAAAGGCAGAAGATTTTTTTATCTTAATGCATTCTTTGCATTAAGATGAAAAGTCTTTTGTGTTCAGCAGCCCACTCAGCCCCCCTTACACTTACCTGAGCCCCATCTCTATCCAGCGATGTTGCACCAGAGACTTGGCTGTCCCGGACTCTCCCTTCTCATTGGCTGAGACAGCAGCAAAGTGCCATTGGTGCCTGCTGCTGTCAATCAAATTCAGAGAGCCAATGTGGAGAGAGAGGTGTCTGAATGGACACAGGGAGCTGCGGCTCAGCTCAGGTGCCCCCATAGCAAGCTGCTTGCTGGGGGGAGCACTCAACAGGAGGGAGGGGCAAGGATAGCCGAAGAGGGACCTAAAAAGAGGAGAATCTGGGCTGCTCTGTGCAAAACCGCTACACAGAGCAGGTAAGTATAACATGTTTGTTATTTCTAACAAAAAAAAAATAAAAAATGAGACTTTAGTGTTACTTTAATATTTTTACCTAAAGGCATACTCAAATTTATTTTAATTTAAATAAAATAAACAAAACACATCTAGGGATTGAACAGATTATATGGTATGCATTAAGGGAAGATGTAAACTAGTGGATGAGGGCTTTAGCACCAAGCTCAGGGGCTGACCAATTTACACCGATCAGCCATAACATTATGATCACTGATAGGTAAAGGGAATATCTTGAAACAATGGCATCTGAAAATTGGTGGGATATATTAGGCAGCAAGAGACCATGTTGTCTATGAACTTGATGTGGTGAAAGCAGAATAAAATGGGTGGAGGATTTTAAGTCCATACAGTTTATCCATCTGAACACTGGGAGCATGGGCATCTGCAGGTAGGGGTAAGGGGGGGGGGGGCAAATGCCCCCCCCGCCTGGAATCTCAACTTCCCCTTTTAAGTGGTTGTTAAGCCACTTTATACCATCCCGTCTGTTCTGTTTAATAATCCTGTGTGCCTGTGTGTCTGTGTTTTAAAAAAATAAGCTGTTCTTTACCAGTATTCAGAGGGCCGAGGGCCGCTCACATTACCCGTCGGCTCTCTCCTCTCTCCGGCTGACAGCTGCCTGCAGTGGGTGGGGCCAAGGATTCCTCACTGATGTCAGTTGGGAGGGGAGGAGGAGGGGAAGAGGAGAGGAGGAGAGAGGTGGCGGCTCACGTGAGCGGCGAGTGACACTCTATACTTGTAAAGAATGGATTATTTTTAAAAAAAACAGACACAGGGGCACACAGGATTATTAAACAGACTGTAGACAGGACATGAAACTTTAAATGAAACTACAGCAGCAGGAGAGGAGGGGAGGTGGGCAGTGACACAGGAGCAGACAGGCAGGGAGGGGGGGAGAGAGGACAGAGGAGGACAGGAGGGCTGCGGATGATGAAGGCACGTAAACTGACCACGGTGTCAGGGCTCAGCAGCCATGGTATACCGTGGTCAGTTTACAGAGGGGAGGACATAGCCAGGCAGGATCAGCCAGGTATTTTAGGTGATAGAAGGGGCCAAATTACACAGCAAAGCACTGTGCTGTATAACATGCTTTAAGGGAATATACTCAAAATAAGTATAATGACTAAGCCCCTCCCCTTCATGACATTGTTGAAAAGGGGTAGAGCATGGGTGACCTTAAAATTATGCCCCCCCCCCCCTGAAAAAAGTTCTGCGGATGCCCATGACCTATACCCCTACTTCCAGTGGCTTCCTGTATGCACTGATTACATCACAAGTCCTTCTGGGTTCCTGATAAAAACTGAAGATCACAAAAGGACACTCCACCTTCGTCTTCTCACTAGATGTGAGATCCTCAACATTATAAAGAACCCACAAAAAGTTACACTGGTATCACCCTTTCATTGGTATTACAGGGTATTTTTACATTTTTCCTGTGCTTTTTAACATGGAAGGGGCGGCAAAAAAATCAGAGAGCTTTAAAGGGAATTTGCCACAAAACAAAATACCTATGTAAGAAGTCTTCAAAGGAAGCAAACATTCATTAGTTGGGGCTATAGAAAGGACTCTGCAGAGTATCCTAGGTTTTATAATGAGAAAGCCTAGCACTAGCTGCTCCCTTTCAAGTCTCTGCTCAACTGATACTCTACACAAGGTGAGCACAGCATGGGGGTGGGGGGTGCCTGCTCTGCATTGTTCAACTGCATGTGTAAGGCAGGCCCATACATGTTTCCAACCGTGATTTGAACTGTGTATGGGCAGGCTGAATGTACTGAGATGATTGATTGATCAATTTGGGTACAATCAGCCTGCTGGATTTTACCTGCGATTATCGCTAGCAGCTGCTATAGCTTCCCCGGTTTCCCCGCCGCCAGTAGACAGTGGCAGGAGGGATTCTTGCATCAACATTGGCTCTGTTGATGGGGGAATCAAGCAAATTTCTTTCCTGCAACCCGTGGTTGCAGGAATCTAAAATGGTTGTATGCAATACTGCAAAGCTGTCACCTGTACTCTGTCGATCATAAGCGACCAGGGCATTCCCTTCCCCGCAGCAACATGTGTACAAGGGGCATGTATATCTGTGGTTGTGGGATAGGGAATGCTGTGGCCACTTATGATTGACCAGTACAGTGACAGATTCCTGGTAAGATCACTCAGGTGGGTTCAGACTAAGATCTAAACATGTCTGAGCTCATCCCTACTCAAGAATACATTTTCGAAAGGAAATCTATACATGTTAAAATACATAACATGTCACTGCTCCTTCTAAAGTTGCTAACTGACCATTTCTAGCCTCTGTCAATGACCTTTAACAAGCATGCAGATCTGGGAAGTGAGAATGAGGTTGAAATTCCTGATCTGAATATTTATATTAGGTCAATGGCTCAGAAAGTAATGAAGCTACTGGATGAGCAGGACAGCCAGGAAATTTGTATTTTCAGAAGGAGGCATCAGCAACAGCAGCTCCCATATTTCCACTTTACCTGTTAACTTTATTTGTTATAAGATCATCATTGGCTGACTTTTATTTCTTACCTGCTGGACCTCAACATTTCCTCCATTAAGGATGGAAATTCCTAGCTTAAGCGTGGAGGAGACCATGGCTCCAGGTTCCCCTAAGAGACCAAAGAAAAATGGACCAATTAAGAGAAAGCAGCATACAAGAGATCTACTGGATTTTAAAAATGAACGATTGCATAGGCAGCCAGCTAAATTTTATTTTAATGCTATAAATTGACCTCTCACCTTTACATGCACTGATCATTTGCAAGACCATCTCAGCAGCACCGCGGTTATGGAGACGAGACTGCTGGTACAATAGCTTCTGTTTCTCCATTTCTTTCTCCTGTAATGACAACCATTGTAGGGTTAACAGAGTAGAATAATATTGTTTTAAAAGTTATGTATTTGTATATTTGGTGATTAGTGATAATCTGTGTTAGGCATTGGACAACCAAATTCAACTACTGCTTTTCAGAAAAATCAGTTTGTGCTATGTGACCACAGAAACTGATAAACACCATAGACTACCACCTTACACTTATAGCTGGGTCCCTAGATAAGTTACAGAGTTCTCTGGCCGTTTATTTTACCCTGTTGTCCTAAGTGGGCCATATCCACGTACCATTCTCCCTCTGTGCGGGCTAATGACAGGTGTACTGTTCTGCTTCACAGTGGAATTTTCTTTTTTTTTTATTTGCACAAGGTTACTGAAGTTTTTTTTGCCTGTGTTTGCATTTGTCAGGGGGATTACTGTGATCTTTGTAGAAGATAATCAATACCTGGAAATGTTGCATTTAGACATTACCACATAGTTAAAGTGAAACTTCACCCAAAAGGGAAAGTTCTGCTTGTTTGCATCCTCCCCCCTACACTGCCACATTTGGCACTTTTTGGGGGGGAGTCGGTACCTGGTTTTGACAGGTATCTGCACTCACCGCAGCGATCTGGGCTGGAAGTTCAGCCCCCGTACCTCCCCTGCAGTCTTCTGGGACACATCACAGATGCCAGAAGACTATGGGACCATATATACACACAGGGTAGATAGATAGATAGATAGATAGATAGATAGATAGATAGATAGATAGATAGATAGATAGATAGATAGATAGATAGATAGATAGATAGATAGATAGATAGATAGATAGATAGATAGATAGATAGATAGATAGATAGATAGATAGATAGATAGATAGATAGATAGATAGATAGATAGATAGATAGATAGATAGATAGATAGATAGATAGATAGATAGATAGATAGATAGATAGATAGATAGATAGATAGATAGATATAGACTGGCTTTAAATTAAAGCTGAGCCAGGGATGACATATTTTGCATACTTACATTTGTCCCGCTTGGCCTAATGAGAGTATGAATTACTTTATGCATATATAATACTTGACCTCTGTGGAAGCTAAAAACCACTGTAACTTAGCAAGCTACTACAGTGATGGCCATGATCTTCAGGGTGCTGTGCTGAGAGGCTGCCCTGGTGCAGAGTAACTACAGGAGATCAGCTTCTCAGTTTGGGGGGCACCATTCAGAGAACAACCTTTTTCCAATGATTGCAAAGCATTCTCTGTCTGAATGAGGTGGAGAGGAGGGCTGAATCCTTGATCTTCACCTTCTCCAATCAGAAAACCTTTGCATTAATTGAAATGCATTCTCTGAACAGCGGACGTTTTGAGCAATCAACCATTTTCGGTTACTATACAGAAGGGAAGCAGTTTGGCACAGCACCTGATCACATATCACAGCTATCACTGTAGTAACTAAGGCTACAACAAGGACTTACAGCTTCCACAGAGGCTGATCATCTATCACATATGCATACTTACAATGCACCAAGCTGGCCCAATGTAAGTATACAAAATATATCACCCTAAGGCTTCAGCTTTGAATTACCAATTCACCATCTAATTAATCTGTAAAGAGTACCAACATGGAAGCCTTGTTTAAATAATACTACTGTATAAAGTGTATAAAAGAGATGAGTGTGAGTATGGGTGTCCGCAAGGGGGGGGCAAGTATCCCCCCCCCCAAAATATCAGCTTCATTCCCCAATACAGTATCTGATTCCTCACACACAATAGCTGTTTCATTCCGTGCAGCGCTGATCGCCGCCAAGTCACCAACTCGATCTGCCCGCCGGCTCTGGCTCCCTCCTCTCTCTGTCCTCAGCTGCCCTTCGGACAGCTGCAGGGGGGGGGGGGATTCCCTGCTGATGTCAGTCAGGAGGGGCGGAGCTGTGGCCCGCAGAGGAGAGAGGAGCCTCAGCCTGCCCTGGAGAGAGGAAGCGGGACTCAGAGTCGGGGACTCACGTGACCTGAGCGGCGGCGGATGGCGGTGAAGTAAGTCTGATTGTCACTGACAATCAATTAGACATTTAGTTCTACATCTTCTTCTGACAATTTTTCAGAAGAAGATGTAGAACTAAATGTCTGATTGTCAGAAGATGTTCAGTAGAACTAAATGTCAAATATTGATTGTCAGAATCAGTGGCGGCCTGTGGATAGGGGGTGCAGGGGCGCTGCCCCCCCCCCAAAGTTTACAACCAATTATTTTCATTTAAAAAAAATAAATAAATCCTGTTCGTTCAAGTGTGCTCGGGGCGCCGGACTAATAGGTGTGTATTGGATGCATAAAGTTTTTACAATCATGTTACTAAGGCTGAGAGCTTTATTGGCTGCTTGCAGATTGTCCTCGGGGCGCATCACTTCCGGCTTCTCGTCCCATGGTGGAACACAACGCTAAGGTGTCTTTTGACCAGGCAGTGGCACGCCAGTCATGCTGTCACTGACTCTTGAGTCGCAGTCACTAGATAGACGGCTGAGCTGTCACTGAGTGAAGGGTGGGCAGAGGAGTCTGAAGAGGACTGTGTCTGAAGTTGAGGAAAGTTATTCCAAGGAAATCAGCCTGAATCCACACCATCCTGATCTGAGGGTAAATGATGATATCCAATGGTGCCTGCCCAGTGCCCAGGCTTTCAAGCCCTGGCTATTGGAAGGAATGCAATTATTGCAGATGAAGAAATATTACTCCAGCAGGATTGAGACTTTTCTATTGCCAAAAACTGCATGGAAATCTGAAATCGTTTTGTTTGCCCGTGATGACATGATAGCCATATCCAACATGGCTGATTGGCAGTAGATGTCTTCTATTACTGATAAGCATAATAAATCTGGATTCAGGAAATATTTATCCTGCTGGAGTAACATTTCTTCATCTGCAATAGTTGCTTTCCTTCCAATAGCCAGGGCTTGAAAGCCTGGGCACCAGGCATGGGTCACTTCGCTCCTGTGAACAAGATTTTTCATTGGCGTGTTTTGATTTGCCCCTGCACAGAGACCTGACACAGAGTCCAGAATCATCCAAGACTTATGATGGATTTCACATCAGTGCATACATACTACTGAAGGAACAGCACTGCCGGTATATGTTCCTCTTGTGCTCAAGGTAAGGATGCCAAACAGCAATAGCCAGTCCATAAGGGGCGCAGGGGCACCTCCCCCCCCCCCTAATCTCTATGTGTCGGCCCCTAATCTCCTCTATGCTGGGCACCAGATGCATAGAGTTCTACGAGGTTTGAACACTCGCTATTGTCTTCCTGCTTTTCCTCCCAGCCAATCAGGACAGGAACCGGGTCCTAAGACCGGATTGGCCAGGAGGAAAAGCGACCGGATTGGCTGGAAGGAGAATCTAGGGAAGCTGTCTGCGACCTGAATGTGTTAAGTGTAAGCCTGGTAAGCGGGTTGGGGGGGGGTTTGTTTGTTGCCCCCCCCCCCCCAAAAAAAAATGGAGCACCAGCCGCCACTGGTCAGAATGTCAGACTCAGAAGAAGATGTAAAACTAATGGCATGAGCAGTCAGGGCCAGGGACACTGCCACTAGATCACACAACATGATTGGTGATTTAAAGTGAAGGATATTAATCGTAGGGAATGGGAATGGGATATTGGTGTCTTAGGCCCCTTTCGATAGTGTAAACCAGAAAAAAGATTAGAAGTTGCTAATCAGACAATGGCAGCTTGATCCTTCTACTGTATTAAGCTTTTGCATCAGGTTTCTCAAACCTTTGCATGCCTGCACTTTATTTAATAATGACTAGCTTTATTTGATAATGGCTAAGCCCCTCCCCTTCATGACATTGTCAAAAAAGGGGTGGAGAACGGGTGACCATAAAATAACGCCCCCCCCCTGAAAAAAGTTCTGCGGATGCCCATGACTGGGAGCACCATGGTTGGACAAGCTGTTCTGTCATATGTAAAGGACATGTGTGTGGCTGCACTCCCTGAATAATTTAGTAATCTATGGACACTGCATTTATTGAACTTTTGCAGCACTTTTTATTCCCATTTTATTTAGAGCTGACATTAAGCAATTAATGTGTAACATGTGCAAACATTTTTTAGCGCTGCTGAATGTGATTAATGCTGGGGTACGGTGGAGTCTGTAGTGTTGATTACATTTTATTAAGAAAAAAATGGGCATCGCAGTTTGTTGTGTATGGGGCTGTGAAGCCCATGGTGATCTGTGACCACAGCCAAAAGCTTCTACAATGGTCACGTGAACATCAGAACTGGACTAAGGAGCAATGGAAGAAGGTGACCTGGTCTGATGAATCACGTTTTCTTTCACATCAAAATGCACTCACAAACAGAATTAAAAGCAGAGCATCCAAATATTTGTCAAAAATTCCCGATCTGGGCTACCTGCACAGTGCCACGCCGTCCCGTTGTGTACTCCGAAGCCGCGGCTACCACCGCCGGGCGACTTCCGGGTTCGGCGTGACGTCAGACGTCTGGATCGTCACGTTACTATGGTCACCGCGTGTCCACGCCCTAACGCATTTCGTCGATTGGCTGACTTCAACAGAGGGCCTGTATATACCTGTATATACCAGTACATACAATATATATATATATATATATATATATATATATATATATATATATATATATATATATATATATATATACACACACATACACATACATACACCCACAAACACACATACATACAATATATACATATATATATATTTGTAATATTCATTTTGAACCCACTGGTGCTGATATATAGGAAGAAAGAAGTCTTCTTCCTCTAATCACACAGCTTCTCCCCCTGATTCTCCACCTCTGAGCTGGAGAATCTGGAATGGAGATATTTCAGAGTAACGGCTGTGAGATCTTCAGATCTCACTTTTCTAAACTGGCCGTTTGTGACAGAAGGTTCATGTACTGTGATGAGAAGAGAAGAACATGTTCTCTGCTCATCATCTCAGCTAACTAAACCATTACACACCAAAGATCAGTCGTGATCCTGATGATCACGGCTTTTCTCTGTTTATTAAAAGTACACCTATATGAGCAGGTTAATCAGTAAAATTAATTTTTACCGGGTGTTGTACCAAAATCTTACTGAACTCGAGTCCCTACAACTCAGCATGTTGTGTTAGAAGAAGCCAGACATGAAAATTTAACCAGTCCCTAGTTTCATCTATTTTATAGAGGAAGAGGATTGGACACCATGTTAAGAAAATGTATCTTAAAAAAAAAAAAAGAGCAAAAGTTGCATGCTTATACAATACCGAATTGCCTGCTATCATTTTCATTTGAGTCGTGGTTTTCTTTAATGTTTTAAATCTCTCCCTGTGGACACAAAGGCATACCTTAAGTTTTGACTTCCCACTTGACAATGACGACTGCTGGTTTCCCAGAAACATTTGTCCTCCTTCAATCTTTCAATGTAATGTGAGTTCTACCTGTCACTCAAGAATGGCTGTTCAAGATTAATTGAAGTCTTGTACACACTTATCCTATCACCAATATCACATAACTAGAGATAATGACAGTTGGCCAATGGCAGAAGGTAAAGCTACACTCTGGGAATAAATGTCACCCAAAGCAATCTTTTGTGATTGCTCCAGGTGACAGATTACCCCCAATCAGCGTAAAAATGGATTGCTCAGTTAACCACTTTACCACTAGAGCATTTTGCTGTCTTACGTCTGGGCCACTTTTTACGATTCGGCACTGTGCGACTTTAACTGACAATTGCGCGGTCGTGCGACGCCGTACCCAAACGAAAATGACGTCCTTTTTTTCCCACAAACAGAGCTTTCTTTTGGTGGTATTTGATCACCTGTGCGATTTTTACTTTTTGCGCTATAACCAAAAAAAGAGCGTTTATTTTGAGAAAATAACAATATTTTTCACATTTTTTTATATGAAATTCCCCCCAAAAAAGATGTAAAAAACAATTTTTTTTTAAATTTTTGGCCAATTTGTTTTCTGCTACCCATGTTTGGTAAAAAAAATCGCAATAAGCGTATTTTGATTGGTTTGCGCAAAAGTTATTGCGTTTACTAACAAAGGGAAAGATTTTTGTCATTTTTGGTGTTTTTTTTTTAACGCGTAATGGCGGCGATCTGCGATTTTTTTTGCGGGACTGCGACATTGCGGCGGACAGATCGGACCCTTGACTGACATTTTTGACACTTTTGGGGGTACCAGTGACATTACTGCAGTAATCAGTGCTATAAATATGCACTGTTACTGTAAAAATGACACTGGCAGGGAAGGGGTTAACTTTATTGGAGAGGGAGGGGTTAATGTATGCCTGGTGCTTACTGACGTGTGGGGGGGGAGGTGACTTTGTGAGACAGGGACAGATCGGATGTCCAGCTATGCTGAACAGTCCGATCTGTCACTCCCTGTCACTGAGGAGATCCGCCCGCTTGTGTTTACACAGGCGGGCGGATCTCCACACTAGATCCCCGACGATCAGGGCAGAGCAGCGGCGATCGCCGCTGCTCCTCCCCTTGCCCGACTCCCGCTGTGAATGAAAACAGCGGGAGCGCGCCTACAGGGGAGGAGTCTGACGACGTAGGTCTACGTCGTCAGACGGGAACGAGCCACTTTGCCGCAGTACTATTACAGTACTTAGCGGTAAAGTGGTTAAGCAGACTATTCTGTTTCCATGGAGAGGGGAGGGGAAGAATAAGCAGAAGATGTCCCACTGCTCCCTACAGTGGGGACTGCTATAAGGGCGGGCTGAGTGGGATATAGGTCCTTAAATGGCTGGGGAGGCTGAAAAAAACGGGGACACCTGTACTTATGCTACATTTTCCCCTGAAATAATCACAAATTATTATTTTGGGGGCAACATTTTATTTTGTGTATATATCATTACTGAGGGAAGAAGGTACGGGCACAATAGGACTATATTGCTAAAGGCTCAATTCATATGATAAAAAAGTCAAGTTTACAAAAAAACTGGACCCATATATCTATTTTGTTGCAAATATATTTACAATAGTGAAATATTTAATTATATATGGTAATAAAGAAATAACTTTTTCTTGCGTAGTAATACAGTTCTGTCACAAAAATTACATTCAAATTACATTATATTACACACTGGAAAAAAATTAAGCACAGTGGCCTTCTGCCTTGCGGCACTGAGATTCTCTTTTCAAATCCATGACACTCTATTAATGTAGTTTGCATGTTCTCTCTGTGCTTGCATGGGTTTGCTCTGAATACTCCAGTTTCCTACCCACATTACAAAGTCATACTGGTAGGTTAATTAGCTCCTGTCTAATTTGGCTTTGGTATGTGTGCGTGTGTATGTGAGATAGGGACCTTAGATTGTAAGCTTCTTGAGGGAATAGACCAGAACGAATGTAGAGTATGTAAAGTGCTGTGTAAAATTGTAAGTGCTAAAAAAAAAAAAAAAAAAGCCTGATATAAATTCCTGTCATAATTATAATAAGTTAAAACCACTTAAAATCCTAACTAATTTAGCACCACATTAAAAACATGCATTTTATTTACATTTTCTAAACTAAAGCAACTAAGTATCTTTAATTGGGTAAACACAGAATGTTAAGAATAGCCTACAGTAAATTGCTGGGTTTAGTTGATGTCAATTGATTTTTTTCAAGTAATTATTTTTTACTCAAGGATGGTACATTTTTGTAATGTATACTTAATATTGTATTTTAAAGTGGTTCTAAAGGCTTAAGGGTTTTTACCGTAATGCATTCTGTGCTGCAGGATCACCCAACCCCCTCCTTATACTTACTTGACCCCAATGTGGATTCAATGCTGTGCCTGAGAACAGTGGCTCTTTCTGCTCTCTCCCTCCTCACAGGGCAGGTTGATAACATTGGCTCCTGCTGCTGTGAATCAAATTCTGTGATGAGGGAGTGGGGGGCTGAACTGCGCTGTCTGTGTCTATAGACGAAGGGCATGCGTGGCTTGAGATCGAGTCAGCACACGTTCCCCCCATAGAAAATGATTTTTATGGGGGCACTCACCAAAGAGAAGGAGCCAGGACCACAGGTAGAGGACCCCAGAAGAGGAGGATCGGGGCTGCTCTGTGCAAAACCATTGCACAGAGCAAGGAAGTATGGCATGTTTATTATTTAAATAAATAAATAAAAAGGTTTACAATCACTTTAATTAAAAATGCCCTTGGTTAAAAATATTTAAAAAGCTGCCCTTTTTTTTTTTTCTTTAACCTCTTTAGGACCACCCGCCACAGATGTACTGTGGCAGGCAGCCGCTCCTGCGCAAATCGCCGTAACTGTACGGCGGTCACGAGTAGGAGGCTAGGGGGCGAGCGTGCGCCACCAGTGGCGCACTCCCGCCCCCGGAGGCGCGCTCCCATCCCCGCTCATCAGCGGGGAAGCCAATGCAGCGGGCAGGCGGCTCCAATTGCTGCCTGACACCCGTGATTGTTCCCTGCTGAGAGAAGAACGGTCAGCTGTTGTAAACACAGCTGACCGTTCTTCTCCCTGTAATGATCATAGAGCCCCTGTGATCCTTCTATATAGGATTACAGGTCTCTATGGTCATTCAACAAACCACGCCCCCCCCCCACAATTATAATCACTCTCTAGGGTCACATTTAACCCCTTGATCACCCACAATGTTAACCCCTTCCCTGCCAGTGTCATTATTACAGTAAAAGTGCATATTTATAGCACTGATTACTGTAGTAATGTCACTGGTCCCCCCAAAAACGTGTCAAAAACGTCAATCAGGGGTCCGATCTGTCCACTGCAATGTCGCAGTCCAGCAAAAAATTGCAGATCGCTGCCATTACTAGTAAAAAAACAAAAAAAAAAGGCATAAATCTTTCCCATAGTTAGTAGACGCAATAACTTTTGCGCAGACCAATCAAAATACGCTTATTGCGATTTTTTTTACCAAAAATATGTAGCATAAAACAAAACAAAAAATAGATTGCACAGGTGATCAAATACCACCAAAAGAAAGCTCTATTTGTGGGTGGAAAAGGGCGTAAATTTTGGTTGGGTACAGTGTCACATGACCGCGCAATTGTCAGTTAAAGTCACGCAGTGCCAAGTTGAAAAAGGTGGCCTGGTCATTAAGGGGGCAAATCCTATCGGTCTGAAAGTGGTTAACACATTCTTCTTTACAGTGAATATACTGATAATAATACACAATGTCATTGAACCATTCTCTCCTGTGTTTTTGAGACAGGAAGTAAAGTCGCTGATTTCTTGCACACACAGAATGTAGAATGCATAAAGAGAACTGTGCACACAAGAACTGAAATTAACTCACTGATTTCCTGCAGAAACAAAGGGTGAAATGCAGGAGAATAGACTGTACACAGAACATGGGAAATGAAGAGCATGAGGAGAGATCAGTATGATCTACACACCCAGCAAGGTTGTAAGCAGGTGCTTATAGGGGTTGTAGTATGAACTAAAGTTTACTTATTTTTTTGCTGTGTGTGATGTTGGCACTGCTATACAAATTGTATGTGTAACGTGTTACTGGTAACCCTACTGCTATTATGTGGATGTCTATTTCACTGTTCTATGTAAAATAAGTGTAAGTGAGTCAGCAGGCTGCCCAGTGGTTAGGAAGGAGTTAATTCTGCTAACTCCCTGGTGTTCATGGTTCAGCACCCTTATGGTGAGCAATAGATACAAGGGGAGGCAATCTCTCAAGACTCTCCCCCTTGCTCATGGGGAAAGGTAGGAAGGAATGCTGCATCATGTGAAAATGTACTGAGCACATGTCTTCCCTTTTGGGATACCAAGTAAGGGTATTGGATGTTTAATATGAACTCTAATGAAAAGCCTCTTCTTATCTAGAGGTATAAATTGGCCAGTCTGAGCAAGGAGGAAGTAGAACTGCGTATGGGGGAATCTGTGAGTGCAGGAAGTTTAGATAAAGTTCTCAAAGCCATCAAATGCCTAGTATGAAGTTCCTATAAGGGGTGCATGTAAGAGTGTATTAAAATAACTGGGCTTGTACTAAAGGGGAATGGAAGCTGAAAGCTTTGGTGCATTAAGAGAACTATCATTTAATTGGTATTGCTGAAACTTGTCTTCATCTTTCACATGATTGGGCTACTAATTTTCTTGACCATGCTCTCTTTCAAAGAGACAGGGGTAAAACAAAAAATATGGTAGTGTCTGTCTCTATGTCAGAAGTGATCTCAAAGCAAGTCTGAAAGATCTAGTTGACAGAGAGTGTGATAAGGCCAAAGCATTGTGGATGGAGTGCATATGGGTGCGAGTAGTTCAAAGTTGATCATTGGAGTTTGTTATAGGCCACCCAGTGTTAATGAGGATGTGGAGACTCAGCTCCTTGCACAGATAGAAAGGGCTGCAGGGACTTGAACAGTGATAATAATGTTGGATTTTAGCGAACGTGAAATTGACTGGGGTATTGGCACTGCTGGAACAGGAGGGGGCGGAAATGTATGAATTACATGACAATTTTTATGGTACAATTCATAGAGACCCCAACTAGAAATTATACTCTGCTGGACCTGGTAATCTCAAACCATGTTGTGTACAGCTAACATTAAATGAAATCATGTTATGGTCACTGCTACCCAGATGTTCTTTTATTTGAACAGTAGTAATAACCTCCACACATTTTTCTCTTCATCCCTCAGCTCACTCCTTCAGACTCCTCATGTATCACTAATTTACTAACAGACATATCAGCCTGGATGTCCACCGCTTCCTTAAACTCAATCTATCCAAAACCAAGCTCATAATTTTCCCTTCCCCACTTGCCTCTTCTCCTGATCTCTCAGTCCATCACCGCAGACTGGTCTGAGGTAGTAAGCGGGGTGCCCCAGGGCTCAGTCCTGGGACCAACCTTGTTCAATTTATTCATAAACAACATTGAGGACGGGATCAGTAGTTCGTTATCAGTTTTTGCAGATGACACAAAATTGGGCAGGGCAATAACTGCACAGCATGAAGCAGATATCCTACAGAATGACCTGGACAAAATAACGGAGTGGGCAACGACATGGCCAATAAGGTTTAACGTGGAGAAGTGTAAGGTTTTGCACTTGGGGACTAAAAACATAAAAACACAATACACGTTAGGAGGGGAACCCTTGGGGGAATCAAAAATGGAGAAGGATCTGGGAGTCTTGGTTGATGATAGATTAGGCAACAGCATGCAATGTCAAGCGGCAGCTGCCAAAGCCGGCAGATTATTAGCATGCATAAAAAAAGGGATGTATTCCAGAGATAAGACTATAATCCTTCCACTTTATAAAACTCTGGTCCGACCGCATCTGGAATATTCTGTCCAGTTCTGGTCACCAGTCCTCAGGAGGGATGTGTTGGAGCTGGAGAGAGTCCAGAGAAGGGCAACTAAACTGATTAGGGGATTGGAGGACCTTAACTATGAAGAGCGTCTGCAATCGCTCGATTTATTCTCCCTGGTGAAGAGACATCTGAGGGGGGACATGATAGCAATTTATAAATATCTTAATGGGGATCTCAGCTTAGAAAAAAAGCTGTTCATTCGAAGGGATTGCATGAGGACTCGAGGACATACAATGCGATTAGAGGAGAAGCGTTTTAACCTCAGGCAACGAGGGGGGTTCTTTACTGTTAGTGCTACAAGATTGTGGAATTCTCTACCACAAGAGGTGGTTTCTGCGGGAAGTATAGTGGCTTTCAAAAGACTCTTAGACTTACATCTCAAGGATCAGGACATTAAGGGCTATGTGAGATGATTACAGCCACACACACCTACACAGGTTGAACTGGATGGACTATTGTCTTTATTCAACCTCACCTACTATGTAACCGCATGCTAAGGTTCTAGGTGTAATCCTGGACTCTGAACTATGCTTTTGGCCCAACCTACAATCACTGGCCGCATCGACCTCTGCAATATCTCCAAAATACACTCCTTTCTAACCAATCACATCACTAAGCTCCTTCACTCCCTGGTTATTTCCCACCTTGACTACTGCAACTCCCTTCTCATTGACTTACCTTTACATAGGCTATCCCCCTTCAGTCTGTTATGAATGCTGCTGCAAGCCTCATCTACCTTATCAACTGTTTAGTGTCTGCTACTCCTCTGTATCAATTCCTCCACTGGCTCCTGCTAACCCAACAAATTTAATTCAAAATACTAACAACTTACAAAGCCATCCACAACTCTGCTCCCAGCTACATCACTGATCTAGTCTCAAAATACCAATCTAATCGTTCTCTTCATTCCTCCCAAAACCTTCTGCTCTCTATCCCCCTTGTCACCTCCTCCCATTCTCGCCTTCGGGACTTTTCCGAGCATCTCCCATTCTTTGGAACTCCCTACTACGATTTTCTCCTACTGTTTGCTTTTAGACAATTCCTGAAAACCCATCTCTTCAGAAAAGCCTATCCTACCTCCATCTAACAACTGTACTTTCATGTTCTCCATCACCTCCTCCCCCACTGATATTACCGTTTGTATTACTTGACCCTCCCTCCTAGATTGCAAGCTCTAATAGGCAGGGCCCTCTGATTCGTGCTGTATTGAATTGTATTGTAACTGTACTGTCTGCCCTAATGTTGTAAAGTGCCGCACAGACTGTTGGCGGGATATAAATCCTGTATAACAGTAATAATGTGGAGCATTGAACTATTGTTCAAATTAGGAACATCTGGGTAGCAGTGACCATAGCATGATTTCAATGTTAGCTGTAAACAACAAACACATGCTGGAAAGATAAGAAAAACACTTAATTTTAAAAGAGCACATTTTCCAAAGATGAGGGCTGCTATCCAATGCCTAGACCGTGAGAGAATGTTAGTATAGGGTATGTGCTACACAATTGCAAAGAGAAACCGTACCTTTGTTCTGTAGGTAAGTATAAAGTGGAAAATTGGATTGAGGCACTGAGGACTTTCATGGTATGGTATGAATTGAGAACACAATAGTTTTATTTAAAAAATACAAATGTTTATTTTATCAATCTAAAATTAAAAATGGGAGAGAGGAAACGGAGAGTTATTTTCCAATTAGGGACAAAAAGACAGTTGTAAAAATAAACAAAAACAAATAAAAAAAAAACATAATTTCTAGAATACAGATTGGATATTGACTGCATTTTCTCTACATATTAAATATTCCTCTTGGATAAAACTCCTTAACCACTTTACCACCGGTGGATTTTGCTGTCTTACGTCTGGGCCACTTTTTGCGATTCGGCACTGTGCGACTTTAACTGACAATTGCGCGGTCGTGCGACGCCATACTCAAATGAAATTGACGTTCTTTTTTTCCCACAAATAGAGCTTTCTTTTGGTGGTATTTGATCACCTGTGTGATTTTTACTTTTTGCGCTATAAATAAAAAAAGAGCGTAAATTTTGAAAAAATAACAATATTTTTCACATTTTTTATATGAAATTCCCCCCGAAAAAAATGTAAAAATCAAATTTTTTTTGAATTTTTGGCCAATTTGTTTTCTGCTACCTATGTTTGGTAAAAAAAAAAATCGCAATAAGAGTATTTTGATTGGTTTGCGCAAAAGTTATTGCATTTACTAACTAAGGGAAAGATTTATGTCATTTTTGGTGTTTTTTTAACGAGTAATGGCGGCGATCTGCGATTTTTTTTGCGGGACTGCGACATTGCAGCGGACAGATCGGACCTCTGACTGACATTTTTTACACTTTTGGGGGTACCAGTGACATTACTACAGTAATCAGTGCTATAAATATGCACTGTTTCTGTAAAAATGACACTGGCAGGGAAGGGGTTAATTTTTATTGGTGATCAAGGGGTTAATGTATGCCTGGTGCTTACTGACGTGTGTGGGGGGAGGGGACTATGTGACACAAGGACAGATCGAGGGTTCAGCTATGCTGCACCCTGCAATCTGACCCTGCCTGTCACTTAGGAGATCCGCCTGGTCACTAAGGGCTCTTTCACACGGGCGGTCCGATCAGGTCCGCTTGTCAGTTTTTCAGGCGGATCTGATCGGATGCCCCATTCAGCCCTATGGAGCAGCGCAGGGGCAGACTGGCAACTTTCGGCCCAGGGGGCAAGTACAAATTAGAGGCCCATGGTGCAGTGACTCGGCCCCTCCCCCCTCCTACTCGCCCTCTTCCTGTCCTCCTCCTGACCCCAATTCCAGGCTGAAGCCCTGCTCCAGGTACTCTCTACTCACCGGCTGAACTCTGGTTCCCAACCTGGCCAGCAGGGAGCGGTTGGGGGGAGCTGGGACAGCTCGGTTGGGGCTGGCCAGCAGAGAAGAGTCTCAAGTGGGGCATGGAACGGGCCTCTGCTCAGATACAGTTTACACCATCCATGCTGGGGGGGGGGGTGCCTGTGCCCTGTCTTTGTCTTCATCCCGCACTCAGTAGGTTAGTGGCAAAGACTTTTTACTTTTCTTCACCAGGAATCCTTTAGCATGTCTGTGGCAGAAGCAGTGAAGCCTTTTTACAGGACATCAGAGTGGCCCAGGGGGCAATTGCCCCCCTGCCCCCTGGCCCAGTCCTCCCCTGGAGCAGCGGATGTCAGGGGTGACATGTCCGCTGACACCCGCTGCCATCTGCATCCCATCCTGTCCTTGAAATCCGGACGGATGGAAACCCTATTTTCCATCCGTCCTGGGGATCGGATCGGATCGGATGGGATCGGATGAGAGCGGACAGGCGGTCCGCTCTAATCCGATTCCCCATAGAGAGCAGCGGGGGCTGTGACACCTCCCTCTCCGCACTGCAAGCGGAGACGGAGCTGTCATCCGCCGGCTCAGCGGAGATCGCGGATCGATCCCCGCTGAGCAGCACGGATCCGCCTACGGAGGCGGACCGTGTGAAAGAGCCCTTAGGAGATACTATGTCTGGTGATGTAGTACTACGTCGCCAGACATTATCGAGCCACTTTGCCGCAGTACATCTCTAGTGAGCAGTGCGGAAGTGGTTAAGAAGCGGACACTCCACGAAACATGTAGAGTGTGAGATTGGAGACATGTGAACAGAGGTCCCTCATTATCGGGTGGAAATTATAGTCAATATCCAATCTGTATTAGAGGAATTATGTTTTTTTTTATCATCAGAACTGTCTTTTTGTCCTTAATTGGACAATAACTCCCCCTTTCCTTCTCCCCTTTCATTGGCGAATTTTTAATACTGATTGATATAATAAACATTTGTATTTGTGTTGTGTTCATGCCGTACCATGAAATACCTTGGTGCCTCAATCCAATTTCCCACTTTATACTGGGAGAGAATTTTGTCATTAACTCCTTTACGACCGCCCGCCCGCCACAGATGTACTGCGGTAGGCAGCTGCTCCTGGGCAAATCGCCGTACATGTACGGCGCTTGCTCTTTAACCCCTGGATCACCACAGGGTTAACCCCTTCCCTGCCAATGGCATTATTACAGTAACAGTCCATATTTTTAGCACTGATTACTGTAGTAATGTCACTGGTACCCCAAAAAGTGTCAAAATTGTAATTTAGGGGTCAGATCTTTACGCCGCAATGTCGCAGTCCTGCAAAAAATCACAGATCGCTGCCATTACTAGTAAAAAAAAAAACAATAAAAATTACATAAATCTTTCCCATATTTAGTAGACGCGATAACTTTTCCGCAAACCAATCAAAATACACTTATTGTGATTTTCTTTTACCAACAATATGTAGCAGAAAACAAATTGGCCTAAAATGTTAAAAAAATTTGATTTTTAATTTTTTTTGGGGGAATGTCATATAGGAGAATGTGAAAAATATATATATTTTTTTTTCAAAATTGTCGCTCACTTTTTTGTTTATAGCGCAAAAAATAAAAATCGCAAAGGTGATCAAATACCACCAAAAGAAAGCTCTATTTGTGGGGAAAAAAGGACAAAAATTTTGTTTGGGTACAGTGTCGCACGACCGCGCAATTGTCCGTTAAAACAACGTAGTGCCGAATCACAAAATAGGGCCTGGTCAGGAAGGGCGTAAAATCTTCCGGGGCTGAAGTGGTTAAAGAACACAGAACAGAAATGGGAATGTTTCAAACCAACTGTATGCAAACACACTGCACAATATATTCCTGTGGGCAATACGTTTAAAAGGATAAAGCTAAAACCTATGTGGCCCATGTCCATGCATCCCCTTGCAGTTCACAGAGCAACTATAGCATTTGCTGCTTTCTGAATGCTGATTGTTCTTTTTCCATGCAGAAACAGATTGTTGGGTTTCCATTACAGAGCTGTCTGTTATGTCAACAGTACAGAGCTTCATTGCAGTGAGGAAAGACACACCAATGGCAGCCACCCCAGATAGAGAAAAGGAAGGTCAGTGCAATATATTGACTAGGCCTTCAAAGAGACACTGGAAAAATGTATTAGCTCAAAGTGGAGAGAAAAAAAAAAGACCTAATGTAGTCCAAGTTCAGACATTAACACACACAAAGGACATGTTTTACACTTTTCACTGCTGCTAATGCAGATATCCATTTTTTTTAAAGTATATATATATATATATATATATATATATATATATATATATATATATATATATATATACAGGGATTTTTTTCTTAGAGAATAGGTGCAGGAACTCCCCCCTTCTGAATCACCACTTGTCTCCATCCCCTACCCACATTCCAGTACCGCCCCTTTTAGAAAATATAGAACCAAGTATCATTTTGTGGTGCTAAGTCATTTTTATGGAATATGTTAATGATAACAAGAAAAGCAGTAAAATAGATCCCAAATAGTCCCCTCCGCCCCTCCACCAACAGATCCTCCTCACAACAATAGACCCCCACCCCCATCAACAATTGACTCCCTTCAAAAAATTACCAACCAAACAAAAATAGACTCCTGCCAGCACCAATAGATCCAACTTATCAACAATAGACCTTCCCAAAAACAAAAGACCCCACCAACAATAATAGCCCCCCCCCCTCCATCAAAATATCCTCCTCACAAAAATTGACACCCCTCCCCATAAACAATTGACTCCCTGCAACAAAATACCAACCAAACAAAAATAGACCCCTAGCAACAACAACAGATCTCCCATCAGCCAGCATCAATAGACCCTCCAGCAGTCAGCATCAATAGACCCTCCAGCAGCCAGCATGAATAGACCCTCCAGCAGTCAACATCAATAGACCTCTCCCTCAATAGTAGATTCCCCCCAGCAACATAGGACCCCCTCCCCCGTTTAGCAGCAATAGACCCCCATGCAAAAAAAGACCCCCTTCAGTGACAATAGATCCCTAGAAGAAAGCATGAATAGACCATTCAGTACACCCCAGGACCCCTTGCCATTACATACATTCAGTGCTAGAGGTGCCGGAACTGCGTTCCCCCACTTTCCCGCTGAAAAAAAGCCTGATATATATATATATATATATACATACATACATACACACACACACATATATAAATATATACTGTATATACAAACATATAAAGTACAGAAAAGACAACATACAGAGATGTGCACTTACATTCCTTCTCTTTTGCTGCTTCACTTAGGCAGTCCCAGTTCTGTGTTGGCTCTTTGCAGACCACCTCCCATGAGCTTCAGAATTCACGCACTACCTGTATAGACAGTGCTTAGACAGGATTTCCTGGGCAGTAAAATTAATATTCATTATTTTTATTTTTTTTAAAGAAGGGAATAAATGTATGCATGTATGTGTTTACATGCGTAGACACATACAAATTATAACCCTAGATTTAGTTCAGATCAATTTGTTTTACCCTGCTGTTTGCAGCGCAACATTATGTTCTTGAACACAGCTGTCTAAATTGGCCCATAGATTTGTATAATACTGTGTATTGATGCATACAGAACAAGACATTATATGCATATACACTTACGTCAACAGCTGTGTAAATGCACCCTATGGCCTGTGACATGAACCCAAGAACCTATTGCTCATCATTAGCAATTATGCCCCTTCCCCCTGTCCCACCTAAAATTGCTCTGTGGTGCTTGCCTTAAATAACTCACTAGTAAGAGCTCATTCACAATGCACAAAGCATAATACATAGCACATAACATGTATTTGCCATTGCGATGTAAACATGCATTTCTGTGCACTGCAATGCACTGTTATAATGCATTGCAATGTTCACATTTTTCTTCTTTTTTACTTCAATGCCAATTCTATGTGCTGCGGTGCATTAAAACGTGTTGTAATGCATTGTATTGAGCTGCAACAAAATTACGTCTGGATCATTTTATCTCAATGCACACTAACTAATGCTGCATGTTAGTGTGGACAAGACCTACAAAAAGCAAGGCTTTTGAGCAAAGAAAAATGGAGCAATTTAGGGTATGAATGATACAGAGAGAAAATAACTGCCAGGGTGTAGCAACTCTAAAAGTAAAATATTATGTACATTGTTTTTTTTTTTTCAGAGAATAGGTGCATGAGCTCCTTCAGAGTCACCCCTTGACCTCAACCCCTACCCATCTCTGAGCACTGTTCCTTGGTTCCACCCCTTACCCACCTCCCAGTACCACCCCTTTTAGAAAATACAGAACCAAGTATCATTTTGTGATCCTAAGTATTTTGTATGGAATGTGTTAATGATAACAAGAAAGGCAGTAAATTAGACCTAGGGACAATGGATACCCCAGCAACAAAAGATCCACCCCAGCAATGATGGACTCCTAACAGCCAGCATCAATAGACCCTCCAATAGCCAGAAACATTAGATCCCTCCCTTAACAGTAGATCTCTCCCAGGAACGAGTGGCCCCCTGCAACACAAGTCCAACCCCCAGCAACAATAGATCCCCCACCAGCAACAACAGACCTCTCCAGCAAAAATAGACCCCACTGCAAAAATAGATTCCCCTCCAGCAATGATAGATTCCCCAGTAGCCAGCATCAATAGACCCTCTGGCAGCCAGCAACAAAGACCCCTGCCTCAAAATTAAATCCCTCCCAGCATAAACTGACCCCCCAGCAACATAAGACCCACCCACCCCACCAGCAATAGATTCCCCACGAGCAACAGAAGAACAATAGACCCCCCTTCCTTCACAAAAATAGATGCCCTCCAGCAACAATACATTCCCCAGCAGCCAGCATCAAAAGACCCTCCAGCACCTCTTGCCATTACATACATCCAGTCCTGGAGGTGCCAGAACTGCGTTCCCCCACATTCCCGCTGAAAAAAAAGCCCAGATAACGTGCCCGTATTTTTTGTTTACTGGTCTGCCACTGCAAGATGAAATTAACAAGCCACCCCCCCGCCCCCCAATTTATTCAGAACATTGCACATCCCACCCATTACACTCAGCTCATATACAACACATTTCAACGTTGCTGCCTCTTGACTAGCAAGTTGCCATGAGCTATGTCTGCTGTAGGCAGATCTGAACCTCATAGGGCCTTTGCTCATTATCCCTTCAACCACACCCCCCTCCCCCTCCCCCCAGTCTGCTCTACCTGTAAAGGTTGGAGCTGTATTTTGTGTTGCCTCTTTCCACTTACAGAGGGAGGGGTATTCTAAATGTTATTGAACTACTAATGTGGTAATGCATTTAAAATGTTGGCAGTACTCTTGTTAGTACTATTGTCCTACTGTCTCTCTTTGCAGTTGCTTAGCTCACACATCCTTAACAGTGACGTGTATTAGATCTGCACTTTGCCAAGTGTTAATGTAAAATATAATTCTCAGAAAAACTATAACACATTTTAAAAAAATTTAGTAAATGTATTCATGTTCCTTGATAATTTACGAATTATTTTACAGTGAAGCTTGTTAAAATGCAATTTTATAAAAAGAATTGCTTTCAACTGATACAATAACCTGTGAAATTAATTAAACAAGTATTCACAGAGAATGAAAATATAAAGACCAAAGTCTGTAAATTCTGAAGTCTGAGAGAACATACACGTAAAAGGTTAGGAAGGTTAAAAACTCTCATACTCCTTTGGCTTTCCTCTCTTAAAATTCTCCCTGTCTTCGGGAAAAAAGAAAATAGTTTATTTTCCAAAATTACACTTTTAAGACAGGTTCAGGAACATTTCAAAATAGGCTACACAAAATACAAAGTGGTTTGAGCTGAGCTTCTTTGCCCCCACAGGAATAGACTGTGATCCTATCTGCCAAACAGAAGTCGTTAGCTCACTCAAGATAACAGTGCTTGACACTACAGGGTGCAAAGGCTCTCTGAAGAAAAGAAGCAGGACCACAGATCTCTGTTGGTGGTGTATACGATTTGTCTGTTTTGATTTAGAAATTCTGGCCTCTTGGACTCTTTTATGTCATAGAATCCCTGGATGGGAGAATAAACATATTGGGTAGACACTGAATGACCAAGAGATGTATTATATTCTTTCTGAAGATAGTACCATTTGTTTTTCAATAATTGTATAGTGTGTCATGCCTAAGTAAATACATAGGCAGAAATGACAAAATGTTTATGCTTAATAGCATGATAGACTAAAAGAATAGGATATTCAAAATGTCACATGTCACATTTTGTTTATCTGTTTATAGCATGTCTGTATACAGTGCCATTGTTTAGAATCTGTGTTTTCCAACTACCAAAATTATCAGATGCTAGTCAATTGAACAATGTTCTTTTTTATCTGTGAGCCATAAAAAAGCAAATTTATGAGCCATGCTATGAGGAAGGATGCAAAAGCTGAAACGCGTTAGCATCTTTTGTATCATGCTTTTATACATGTAGCAAATAAAGAATTTCTTCGCAAGAGCACTCCGAGTTGCCAGCTTTTATCTTATTGATATGGTCTAACTACCTTAGCTAACAAAATGTGATCATGGTACCGTAGGCAGAACATATATATAACAATATAAATAATAAACTGGACTCAAGAACTTGTGGATATAATAGGCCGCAGCCCTTTTATTATAGGTATTAATACATTTTTGTATTAAAACCATAAACCATAACAATTTAAAATGCAACCAACCACACATCTAGCTCAGCCATTAAAGCTTGAGCTAACATTACTAAACTTACTGTCCCCTTTCACTTCGAAAGGGACAATATCTCATAATATGAACTGCAACAAGGAGTGCTGACTGACTCTGAATGACGTTGTTTATTTTCTTTTATAGGCAACTGATCGTGCCAGATAGCCGTTGTCAACAGGAAAAATTAACTGACTATTTTCTTTTACAGTATCCAGCTGTCTGCCACGGTCCCATATATGGTGGGTGGGGACATGTTATGCCCCTCCCCCATTTCCATTCTTTCTTATTTTTTCCACTGTTCTGCACTCCTGGCTTTGGGAGTACCAATGCCAATGGGCTCGACATACAGTAAAGTTGGCCAAATGCACTACATACAGTATGTGGCCCAGTCACCATCCTCCTGCCCCAAGTACTACAATTGTAAAATGGAAGGAGTCAGATAAAAAATTGTCAGCCAAGCAGCACCTGCATCGACCCAGTTGGACTCGCTGTTTAGGTGAATATTTAGAAAAAAAGTGCTGCACAAAATTCGACCAGTGAAGAATCAATACCTTGAATCAAGCAATTGATATATACTATAAATATCCCAAAAGCATTATACACATAACAGTAATATACTATCAATATGCATATATACTTATAACCACTACGTGCAATAATAAAAAACCAACAACATTTGTGTGCTAGTAAGAGGGTTCCACCACCCTTGCAAAGCTGCAGCGTATAACACTCAGGGCCTAATTCAGTATAAGTTTGGAGTAGAGCTGCTCACTTCTCCAGAAATAACTCCAGCCTAAACTCATTGCATCCTAATTAGGTAAGTGGCTGGAGTTAAACCATCAACTAGATGCTTTAATGAATTCGGAGTTGGAGTTAACTTAGGCTGAATTTGAGTTTGGAGTTAACCAAATTCCCTTTGTGTTTTTCATAAAAGGAAATTTGTCTATTCTGAATCACTATTACACAGCAATGTCATTTATTATGGTTTATTTTAATTTTAAGGTATAGTTATGTATCTTATGTGTTTTAACCTTTAGATTTTCTAATAGCAGACTACACAGCTGTCTAATTAGCAGTCTTCATTCTTTATTTCAGGCATATCTGATTGTATTCAGCACTTTGGTGTAGTGGGCTAAGCTCACAGCTAAAGATTGCTAGGTCATGAGTTCAAGGCCCAACCATGATAACACCCTGTGTGCCATAATTTTATTTTGGCCACATAGTAATACATTGGCTACATCACCTAAAATTGCATGTCAATGGCCTTGTATATTCAAGAAACAAACATGCATATGTGCAGGGTGCAATTATGCATTTGCCAAGTTTCAGTATTTATTTATAGCTGTCTAAAATTTAAGAAGGTGATGGCACACTTGGGATTTGAACTCATGCTCTCAGTGTTTATAGCCAGGAACACTAACCACTAAACCATTGAGCTGAGCATGATTACCCCCTGGAATATTTATTCCCATGTTTCAATAGTTAACCACTTCCTTACAGGGCAGTTACACCCCTTCCTGCCCAGGCCAATTTTCAGCTTTTTATACTGTTGCATTTTGAATGACAATTGTGCGGTCATGCAACCCTGTACCTAACACAAATGTATGACAGTATTTTCATAAAAAATAGTGCTTTCTTTTGGTGGTATTTGATCACTGCAAGGTTTTTTTTCTATTGGCAAAAAGAAGACCTAAATGTTTGACCCCTAAAATAATGTGTTTTTGTTTATGTAATAAAATTTGGTAAATCAATATGTTTTTTGTTGCACTGACGAGCATTGATGAGGCTGCGCTGGCAGGCACTGATGAGACACTAATATGCAGCACTGATAGATAGATAGGTGGCACTGATATGCAGCATTGATGGGCATTGATAGGTGGCACTGATGGGCAATGATTGGCACTGGTGGGCAGCACTGAAAGATGGTAATGATGGGCAGCACTGAAGAGGAGGGCACTAACAGGTTCCCTGAGCACTGATTGGCATCAATGGTGACATGGGTGGGCATCCCTGGTGGCTCTAGTGGCATCCCCCAAGGGTCTGCACTGGTAATCAATGCTCTGATTACAAGCACAGACCCCCCCCCCCCACACACACACACTTACTTTGCATATGAATGCCATTTCTTCACAGCTGAAAGTGGCCCTCACCATGATTAGCCAGTTGATTGTGACCACTTGCTGGAATGTGTGCAAGCCAATTTGGTGTCATTTCTGGTCCAGGGCAAACGCCAATGTGCCATTTGCAATTTATTGTAAAGAGATTTTGCTTTATTTTAAAAATGGCGCACACAGACAACTAAAATGTATTGGAAATGTTTTACCTAGGCCAGTGATGGTAACCCTTAACCCCCCCCCCCCCCCCCCCCAAGATGTTTTTGCCCTACATTTTCCCAAAATGCTCATGTACTCTGCAGTGTAGGTGAGCATCATGGGAAATGTTACAAAACACCTGTGTTGCCAAGGCTCATCACTGACCAGGGGCGTAACTACAGGGGTTGCAGGGGTTGCAATTGCAACCGGGCCCCATGCTCCAGGGGGCCCGTGCAGCTCCACTGTATACCTGGATAGGAGGGGCGGCGGGGGCAGCATGTAGAGAAACCACTGTCCTCCTTTTTCCTCCTGTAGCTGCAGGAGAAAAATGGAGGAGATTGGTTCCTCCTGTATGCTGCCCCTGACACTCCTATCCAGTTCACTTGTGCTCTGCTATCTCTGGGCCCTGTGTGCTCCCTGCCCCCCCCCCCCCCTGGGCCAACTGCAGAACTTGTGATGGGTCCCACTGCGGGACCGTAATAAAGGGCCCCGCAATGAGAGTGAAGGGCCCCAGGATGAGTGGGAGGAGCCCCAGGCTTAAAGGGAAGGGCCCCGGCCAGGTGTCTGGGGGGCCCTGCATGGTTTCTTGCACCGGGGCCTGAAGGTTCTAGTTACGCCTCTGTCACTGACCTAAGCCAACTAAAAAGGTGAGTGAGCGCTGTAGCAATCTTTTATTTAGTAATCATTTTTAGTGATTTTTTTATTAAAATGTTTTGGTTACATTCATCCACAGCGACTGAATGGAAATTTTGTATTATTCCTTAATTTATATATTTTTAGCTAAATATATACATAAACACTTTAATTTTTTCTTACAATTTAGCCCCCCCCACACCCCCCCCCACACACACACACACACACCCCCCCCCCCACACACACACACACCCCCCCCCCCACACACACACAACCCCCCCCCCCCCCACACACACCCCCCCCCCCACACACCACACACACCACACCCCCCCCCCACCCCCCCCCCCCCACACCCCCCCCCCCCCACACACACACACACACACCCCCCCCCACACACACAGCCCCCCCCCCCCACACACACCCCCCCCCCACACACACACCCCCCCCCCACACACACACACACACCCCCCCCCCACACACACACACACACACACACACCCCCCCCACACACACACACCCCCCCCCACACACACACACACCCCCCACACACACACCCCCCCCCCCCCCACACACACACACACACACCCCCCCCCCCACACACACCCCCCCCCCCCCCACACACACACACACCCCCCCCCCCCCACACACACACACACACACACCCCCCCCCCACACACACACACCCCCCCCCCACACACACACACCCCCCACACACACACCCCCCCCCCCCCACACACACACACACACACCCCCCCCCCCCCCACACACACCCCCCCCCCCCCCCACACACACACACCCCCCCCCCCCCCACACACACCCCCCCCCCCCACACACACACACACACACACACACACACACACACACACACTTCGCTGGAGTAAATGGAGAAACCCTACCCAAGTTCATACTGTACTGCCATTGCACACACACAAAATAATACAAGAAATGGATTACATTCAACAGACACAAAAGATATCTGAATTACATCTAGACAAATATGAAGAAAAGAAAACAAAAAACCAGGAGCTGTGTACAAATGAATAAGCTTTATTGAACATGTATAAAACATCAGTAATCACTCAAGCAAGCATGTGAAATGTGAAATGTGAAATATGCAATGCCCCCCCCCCCCCCAAAACCCCCAAATCAAGTAATTTTTATTCAAATTACAGTGCAAAGATACAACATATGATGGATAGATAGAGCTTACAATATCCAAAAGTCAAGCAAAATAAGTTGTAGACACCTTAGTATTAAGCATAAAACATACCCAACATACTTTTATGTTAATTGTTTGCATGAGCCTGCCTTTTCATTTAAATACCATCAAATCAGTAGAACATACAGCTACACAGAGGCATGAAAATAAAAAAAAACATGTATAGAGTACATAAAGACACACTTTGCAAAAACTATACCAAACAGTTAGAGCATGAAAAGTATTCATCCAACAGAATACACTTACTGCAATATGGATCTTTAGGCATGCCAGCAAACCCCCACCCCAAAAGCAAATTCGGACATAAAGACCTGTGGCCCTTCCACAGGCCAAATGATATGATCTCATACATCCCTTTATATAACCTTGGTTAAACTACACCCACCCAGTATAGGAAACGCCCAGCAAAGTAATTAATTGGGTCTGTTGGTTCCTAAACCAAAATCACCAGTTCACTAATGAATGAGTGTTTGGCTGACCATCCATGATCAAAGTTTCTTACAAGTCAACACACATAAGAAATGCTTTCAATAATCTCAGCATGAGCACAAAGTGGCTTTTTCATTTAGACTAATGCCTCGTACACACGTACTGATCGTCGGCCGACCGATCGGCCGTCTTTTGTCCAGGGATGTCCTGTCTGTTGAAAACTGCAAAAGACTGCACACGAATTTTGTCGGCCAACAACAGACGACTGCAGAAGTGATGTCATGTGATGGTTAACTTTCCGTGTGTTTTTTCT
>NC_138773.1:206611298-206800929 GCF_965119305.1 Pelophylax lessonae
AATATGTTATTTCTGGAGATTAGTCATTCGCATATAACGAAAATATTCTGAATTATTTGCTTGTTTCAGACGCAACGCAATTAAGTGCCCACATTTTGTTTAAATCTAAGAACTGCATTTGACTGCGGAACTGACTGACAATTACAAATTGACTTTATTGCACAAGCAGTGCAGCCAATCAGGCAGCACTACCACAGTGCATCACTTCTGCACAATATACAGTATAATCCTGGGGATCATCTTATTTCCCTTTTAAACCTTACCGGATTTATTTAAAATATGTTTCTATTTCATATATAGTGCATTTTAATAATTATAAAAAATGTTAATGAAATAAGAATCTGCTGATTATCCAAGGTTCGAATACTACCCCGCCACTCTCATCAGAATAAAACAAATGATTCTGAATGAATACATATTCATTTGTTGTGCTCTAAAGTTGAATTCACTTCCCCATTCCCAAATTATTTTGTTTGTTGAGCCGAGCATACTCAAATTACACAAATGGTCTCTCAACCTCAATACAAAAAGAATCTTATTAGAATATTCACACTGGGCACTTTAGAATAAAAACTAATGGATCCAAATATATTTGGATCATTCGTTATGTTGTTTTTTTATTTCAGATGCTTCAAACATTAACAAAAGGCCCAAATTATTGCATCATGTCATCCAAATGAAATTAATAATTCAAATGGATTTGTTGTTCTCGTTAGAATTTATTTCAAATTAATTGAAGTTTGTCACTATTGTAATACATCCGAATCTCTGAATCATGCAAATTTTGTCAAATTTGATTCAAAACGAAACTAATCGTACATGTCTATTGTAGGAACAAAAAATATATACACAATGAAAACTATAAATACCCGTATATCAGTACTTACAGTAATTCTACTTCTAAATTTCTAAAATAGTAAACGGTACTTTAGACTATTTATTGCTTCTGTCAGATTTATTCCTCATCTTTTAAAGACCCACTGGGGAATACTTAGTTAGTTTTAGGCATTATGTGCACTGGATGTTAGAAAAACAGCAGTAGCGTTACCGCCTTAAAAACTTGAATTTTTCCTACATTTTTCCGCTTTTTTTGCATTAGCCTTTTGCCATCATTTGATGTGTCTTTCAGCATTAGCTTTCTTTTTAGCAAGAAAACACCTCTTTAACCGCTTATGGACTGCCCACCGCAGTTTTACTGCGGCAGGCATCCCCTCCTGCGCGAACCGACATAGTACTACGTCGGTCGCGCGCCTGGTGTTAGGGGGCACGCTTCCACCCCCCACTCGGTAGAGGGGATGCTGATGCACAGGGTCGGCGGCCGCGATTGCCACCGGCCACCCGCGATTGCTCCTCGCTGAGAGAGAAGGCCAGTCAGCTGTTGTAAACACAGCAGACCGTTCTTCTCTCTGGAATGATCACAGAGCTTCTGTGATCCTTCTATACAGGATCACAGGTCTCTGTGCTCATTTCAAAAGCCCAACCCCCCACAGTTAGAAACACTCCCCTAGGCTTACATGTAACCCCTTGATCACCCACTAGGTTAACCCCCTTCCCGGCCATTGTCATTATTACTGTAACAGTGCATATTTTTAGTACATATTACTGTAGTAATGTCACTGGTCCCCCCAAAAGTGTAAAAAATGTCAGTTAGGGGTCCGATCTGTCCACTGCAATGTTGCAGTCCTGATAAAAATTGCCGCCATTACTAGTAAAAAAAAAAATAAATAAAACTGACATAAATCTTTCCCCTAGCTTGTAGACGTGATAACTTTGGCGCAAACCAATCAAAATATGCTTATTGCGATTTTTTTTTTTTACCAAAAATATGTGATCAAATGCAACCAAAGAAAGCTCTATTTGTAGGAAAAAAAGGACATACATTTTATTTGGGTACAGAGTCGCACGACCGCACAATTTTCCGTTAAAGTAAAGCAATGTCAAATTGCAAAACAAAACTGCGCAATTGTCTGTTAAAATAAAGAACCGCAAAAAATGGCCTTGTTGTTAAGGGAGAAAATTTTCCGGTTCAGAAGTGGTTAACTATCAGCATGATGGAAGAATCAAACGTAGTACCCATTCTGTTTGGTACACTGTCAACAGCTGTATCGCATTGCTCCATTGGGAATTTTTGTAAGGTTTAAAGCACCACATTAGTTCATCTAATATCATGGTCCTCAAAGGTACACTGTAATTAGGTAACACTTTTTAGGCGGCTCACATACATAAAATGCTCAAAAAGAAAAACTTAATATAGCTTAATTCATTGTGTCCTTTGTCAGTAATAGTTCTTTAGTTTTCTTTCATCTACCCACACTTTTAGGATTCTTATGTGCTGTAGTAGGCTCTGTACTAAACAAACGTTACTAAGGTGACTGGCTGCTGTCTGTGCATAGAAAACTCAGCCTGTTCCCTCAAGTCACAGTGCTGGAGGCTTCACATGCAGCAGTCGAATATATTAGCGAGCCAGGAGTGTTTGGGGTGGGCAGTGTGGCTGTCCAGAAATGTCGGAGGTTGAAGAAATTTATATCTCTGTTACTAACAAAAAGGCATAATAAACTGCTTTGCAAGGAAAGCATCAGTAAGTGTTGTAAATATGCAAGGTAAGTTAGTAAGAGCGGAGAGCAGGGAAAGAACAGATGCAGCCAGGCAAATAACTGGATTGATAAAGGACTCAGTTATGTATTTAGGGGTGTGCATAGATCCAAATATACACTACCTGCCTGAGCCTCAGCCAAGCTATATACACACTATTGAAAATACACAGTTTACTTGAACTTAGCTTGTCATCGGCTTTTGATAATTCAGTCACCTTCCCAGACCCAAGTTACTTATCACTTCACCAGACTTTTAGCTTAGCCTTGTCTCTCATCTTTGTTGAACACCAAGCATCAAGACATGTATAAACACAATTGCACTTTGTGCCCTGTTGGTGATAGATATAATGGCTCTATATTAAGGCTAACAACATGCAGGCTGCCACAAAAAATGATACCAGTACATGTGTTATGTGTTCTGTGTTATTGTGTCATTTTAACCAATCTCAGTGGCATTTTAAAAACTAACGTAACACTGGAAATATGCCCACAGCTACCACTGTAATGACCCACTAAGTATGCAGTGGCAAGACATGCAAGGTTGTCAAGGTTTGCACTATGGTTATGCAGTCTGTGAAGGCATGTTAGTTTTGAGTAGCTGCTGTGACGTGAGACACTTTGGTTGGGGGGCTTGTGGAACCCCAATTGCTTTAGGGAGGTTGGGAGACTCCATGTCCCGCATCCCCAGTCCCCTCTTATGTGTAAATCACCCTGTGTCTATAAGGGGCGTAGTGGGGACAAAAAACCCCAGTCAGCCGGCTCTGCACTAATCAGACTCTTGCTAGTGGGGGTGGGGGCTTGTTGTTGTTGAATACCTGCATTCCATTGTTATATTGTTATTATGGGATGGGTATGTTGAGTGGATTGACTAAGGGGGAGGGGTTGTCCCAGAAGTGTTCATCTCCATGTGCTTTGTGTTTGAATAAACAGTTTGATTCTGGATGACTCCAAAGCTTGTACTGTCGAGTTCTTGGGGTAACTATAGCCAGAATCACGGATCCCGTGTTCCAGAGCTTAGGAAGCATGTTACTGGCGGAGATACATAGTCGGTGGTGTCCGGTTTCCGTCACAGCTGCTATGTTTCAAGCGAAGCAAGAGTGGTTTCTTACATGAAGTTCACAACTGTTAGGTATAATCCTGGAAGAAGGATGTGTATGACTCTATGGATGAGTTTAAAATACATCAAACAGGCACAGCAGACAGCAGTTCCCTGTGAGCACTGCCAAACGCATGTGTCATACTCATCATCTCCTTCTTAGCAACACTGAGCCTTTCCAAGTCTTTAACCAGTATACTGTCATTCTGAAACTCAACACTACTCATCTGTTGGACTGTGGACAAAACCTCTGCTATGTATGCGCCCTTATTCAATCCTTCTGACTAGAGGGGGTTAACTTTGGCAACATCCAACACACCCGTGACAATAGGCTGTTCAGCAGATCCTTCTCCTGGCACAGCAGCAATAGTGTCTACTTCACTATTACCTACAGAGATTTCTTTTCACCACGCTAATGCCTTTATGGCCAGACTATCCCAGTCTATCATGTATGTGCTCCAATCACCAGCACTTTGTAGCACTGCTGGATCTGCCCAAGGAGACACAGGTGGACAGAGTGGCTCAACACCATCTGACATGCTACACTCAGTAATACACTTCTAAATATCATCATTATTATCATCAACATCATTTTTCACCTCATGTGAACCACACTCACCCATCTCGGCAGCTACATAGTTGTCCTGGGAAACCTCAAGCTCCTGTGAAATCTCCGGAGACATCTCTTTTGCACCTGTCACGGTTGTCAGGGGTAGTGTTGGGTGAACAGTTCAAGTCGAGCAAAAGTTCAACCTGAACATTGGCTGTTCACCCTGTTGTAAGCCTCATTAAATCACTGCTCATTTAAAAATGATCTTTTTTACAAACGTTTTTTGAATTGATACATGTCCCCAAAGGCAGTACCCAGACCCCTATTCCCCTTTTATGCCCAATAACTTGCTTTTAAGCCTTCAAAAGGGGCACTATTGATTGTTCAAGTTCGGGTATTCTAGACTTTGTTGGGGTTTGTTGCTTGGCTCCTGCAGGCGCTTCATTAACTTCAAAAGATTCTGCTGTTTCAGCTTGCTGCATTAACCCAATATTTACCTTAGTATTTTTAATATCATTAGTAAACAACACATTACATTAATTTTTACCACTTGTCTTTCTGCTATATAGTAAACTGCCTGAAGACATATCCTTTTCAGTCCTCACTCTTGCTGCGGGTCCAGCATTAACCTGTGCTTCCCCACTACACAACAGCAAGTCTCTCTTGGAAGCTTTGTCTCTTTTACCGGATTTGCCACATCCTCATTGGTCTTAAACACATACTCAGTCTCCCTCACACATGTAATAGGAACAGTCTTAAGCCCCGTACACACGTACCTATTGTCGGCCGTAAATATTCGGCCGACGACCGATCGGCCCGATTGTAGGCTTGTTAGTATGATGCTTCTGACAGCCGACAGCGCACTTTCGGCCGAAAAGAATCTGTCGTGTAGGCATTAAAATTTTTGTTGGCCAACACCAGAACGGCCAATTGTTCGCCAGTCAGTACAGAATTCGGCTGACAATCAGCAAATTTGCAAGACTGGGCATGCTCAGAAAAGAAAAAACACACGGAAAGTTAACCATCACATGACATCACTTCTGCAGTCGGCTGCTGTTGGCCGACAAAATTCGTGTGCAGTCTTTTGCAGTTTTCAACAGACACGACAGCCCTGGACAAAAGACGGCCGATCGTTCGGCCGACGATGGGTACGTGTGTACGGGGCTTTACCATTCCTATTGGCAGGTCTTGAAAACTTAAATTGAAGGGATAGTCTCTTCTCTGCTGTGCTCTTACAGGCGAATGCCCCCACATGGTCAATGGGCAACATTGCAGCCTTTTTGGACTCTCCAACACCCCCTGTAGGCAAAACAGATTTCCTGTTGCCAATGGTGACTGCCAACACTTTGGATAAGGAACCGGGGATTGCAGATACAGGGTTTCCTCCAATACATTATATTGTGCTGTATCTGCTCAAAATCTGGGGCAAATAAAATTATCATGCTCTACTTGACCACATTCCAGGCATGAAACATTTTTACTCCCGTCTCTGTGGAAAAGCAGAGCCACTTCTCTGCTGTAGCTCCTCTTTTCAGACAATACTTTTTCACTCGTTGCGAAAGGAGACCGCACTCTCGAGGCAGAACTTTTCCAGCGCTCTCCATCTGGTTGCACAGGCCCCTCTCAAACCCATCTGTCATGACTATCGTCCGGAAAACTCCACCATTATCCACATATCTCATGAGTTTAGCTTTGTTGCTATGGGCAACAACCCCTATCTGCTCACTCTTTGCTCTGAACAATGTCTTGTTTACTTTTTTTGCATTCTGGCCACCCTATCTCTGCAGTCAGGCACAAAATACTTTTAACACAGTTCCTTTCAAATCAGGAAATGTTTGGCATACTGTCTCATTAAGACTTGCAAGACAATACAATTCAATGCAGACTTCCCTGCAACCACATCAGCTGCTGCACCCAGCAAACCACACACTTTCTGGCATTCACGGTTTTTGGTATGAAAGGATCTGGAACTCTGCCACTTGATGCCTGCATCCTCAACCAATTGTGACACGTCGAGGTTTCTTAGCTCAATGGTAGTGCCATTGCAAACAGTGAGTTTACTCCACACTAGATATAAATGTCAGGTCCTACCTGCCCACTTTCATTTAAATGAACATCAAAACTTCACACAGGTATGTCTTCCCATGCCAGGGGTACTCCCCATCACTGCAAAAAACATAACATTCAGCCTCTTCAGTGTCCCTCCTGATCATCAGTACCTTTTTGGTCATCCTGACCATGAAACATGTCCCAATGTTTATGCACAGACGCTGCACCTCAGCTCTGCATCTTCTAACACATATACTCCTGAAAGGTTCAGGCATAGGGCTGTTTGGAGAACCAACATATGGCAGTCTGTGTAATAAATGTTAGCCCTCTGCAGCTAGAGGGGAACCAAAACACCAGGGATGGTGTTGTGCAAAATAACAAACAACAAAAGATTTGTGTGGGAGGATCCTCCTTTTCAGTGCTTTGGGGATAATTTGACATCCATCCTTGCCCTTTCGATCCATTGGGAATCTTGAGGATTTCTAGAGGCCAAACCATCCTGATGGCAAGATCAAAGGCCCTCACTGGGTAGTAGTCGCAAGTGGGTTTGATCCTCTGTAATAGGGGGGGGGGTCAATACCGCTCGGTAAGCGTGCAATTTATCAGGTGGAGGTTGCACTCGTTGTGGTGATCCGATATTATTACACTGGGGAATAACTTTTTGTTCACAGGTGTTTTTGTCACTTATTTTCACCCCCAAGGACTGAATATTATTTTTTATTTGGGACTATCGTATATTGGGATTATTATTTGAATGCTTACACCACTTTTTTGAATGATATATATTTTCTTGAATGTTAGGCCCCTTTCACACAGTCCGTCCATTGGACGGACTCCGTTCATCTCAGCGGGGGATCGATCCGCCGATCCCAGGCTGAGCAGGAGGATGACAGCTGTTCTCCGTACTGTCAGGTCCCCATGCATCTCTATGGGGGAATCGGATGAGAGCAGGCCGTCTCATCCGATACCATCCGATCCGCTGGACGGATGGAAAATAGGGTTTCCATCCGTCCAGATTTGATGGATCGAATCGGATCGGATGTCAGCGGACATGTCTCCGCTGACATCCGATGCCCCATAGAGATGCATGGGGTGACTGTTCAGATCCGCAAAAAAACTGACAAGTGGATCTGAACAGTCGCCTGTGTGAAAGGGGCCTTACACTAATTATATTTGTGTTTAGCGCCATTCCTTTACACCTTTATCATGCTGTGTCAAGGGCTGATTACTTGCAGGTGATCCTTGGAAAGCAATTAAGTGGAAGCGGCTGCAATTACCTGAGGGAGCCAGCAGCCTCCCATTGCTTTCAATGGAGCTACTTTCTGCAGATAATTGCCTACCCCCCCCCCCCCCCCCGCCCCTTAAGGCCCGTACACACGTACCGATCGTCGGCATACAAACGTCGGTGGACGAAGGATCTGCCGATTGTACGCGTGTTAGTATGGTGCCTCCGACAGATGTCTGCGCACAATCCGCGGACAAAAGTCTTTCTTGCAAACATGAAAATATTTGTATGCCGACACCAGAACGGACGATTGTTCGCCTGTCAGTACACAATTCTGCCGACACACAGCTACAAATCCCAACACGCATGATCAAACCAAATGAGTTCCCGGAAGAATTTTCTCTAGTAAACTCAACATTTTATTCAGAAAGAACTTTCGGCTCGCGGAAGTCCAAGAAATAGGTGAAATGCGGAGCACATGCTCATCTTGATAAATGTGAGAAGAAGGAAGATGCTGCTCATAATGCCATACTTTTCTAATAAAAAGGCATGTGTTCTGTTATGATGAAGATAATGTTTGTCTATTCTATCTGTTCTATCAAATTTTAGAATTAAATAATTTGAACTCTTCACCATTATTTTTGTATTTTCACACCAAAGATCTAACTATTGATATGACCCTTTATTCTTTTATGAATTAATGTCTAAAACATATTTTTCAGGTTATGCACAATATTAAACATGTTAACAAATTCAGATAGGCCATTTTTTATTTTCAATTTTCTTTATTTTTTGGATCTCAGCAAAAAAAAAAACAAAGCAAACATCAATACTTTCCGTATAATAAACTAAACATAAAAAAGGTCCATTTGGACAAAATTAAACTAGAAACTGGCAAACAGGGGTAAAATAAATAATAGGGGGTTACAAAAATTAAAGTTGCTGGTAACTGAAATCAGGTTGCCATGAGGGCAGGTTTGGATCCTGCTGGCCATATTGCCACTGGCCATGTGGCATTTGGCGAGGTGGTGGGTGTTGTGGAGGTGGAGGTGGAGGTGGAGGTGGAGGGCACGGGTGCTCCTGGCATGCGTGGCTGTGCTCAGTAAGTATGCCGTTTTCTGCGTTTTGCAGCACATCCAGAATAATTTTTCTGGCATACTGACACTGCCTGAGGTCCACCTTATCTAAAATTTTTGCCGTCATGTTGCCGAAGGACTCATTGGCCTCCGGTTTCCGACGTAGGGCTATGGTGGCCTCCTGGATAAACTCGTCTGTGATATCATCCACGTGCTTCCTCTTTTGCCTCCGTTTGGCAGGAGGAGGTGGTGGTGGAAAGAGTTCCACAGGCTCCTCAGGCTCCGCAGGCTCCCCAGGCTCCTGGCTGCAACCTGGCTCCTCCTCAGTGACACTTCCCTGTTGATGAAATGAACAATTGATTAGAATGTTATAGTGTATATAAAAAGTCATGTTTGTTATATTATTGTGAACAAATAGCAGACTTTACATACAGTGGCATATCTAGGGTCTCCAGTGCCCTTGTTGAGGAGCTGTATTTGGCAACAACCCCCCCCCCCCCCAAGATCAATGTAAAACTGTAACCCACCCCCCCAAAAAAAAATTAAAGGGCATTAAAAGTTTCTAATTTGCCCCTTGTTTGCCCAGTGTAGAGCTCTCTAGTGGGCAATCATTGTCTCAGGTGTGAAAAAGAAAGAGAGGGTTGAGAGCTAGAGAGAGGGAGAGAAAGAGGGGGTGTGAGAGAGAGAGGAGGGGGTTGCAGAGAGAGAGGGGCCTGAACTTGCAGAGGACTTGATGTAGGGCATTGAGGGTGAAGCAGTGCAGGGAAACATGAATAAGGAAGCCACCTGCCTTGCTGACCCAGAGTGAGAGACCAGAGACATGGAAGCAAGGATGGATGGATCATTTGCAGGAGCTGTTAGTTTTGTATTAAAAAAGGTTGAGCCAGAGGAATGCTGAGGCTACAGCAGTGTTTGTTAGGACCAGAGGTGTGCTGGGGATGCAGCAGTGTTTGTAAGACCAGAGGTGTGCTGGGGATGCAGTGAGAGGCAGTCTCAGTCTCCTGGTCTTTTGGCTCAGCTGCTCTCAATGTTTTACACCTGCATGAAGCAGCTCTCAATGTTTTACACCTGCATGAAGCAGCTCTCAATGTTTTACACCTGCATGAAGCTGCTCTCAATGTTTTACACCTGCATGAATCCGCCTGCAAACTGGGGGTTCTGGGGTGTGCAGGCTGAGTGGATTGTTAAAATAAACAATAAAACAATGCCAATGTTTTTGTGACCCACCCCCCTTGGCCTGCGCCCTTGGCGGTTGCCTGTCATGCCAACCCCTTGCTATGCCCGTTTACCTAAAGGGTCAATTATGGTTTAGCTTATAATTTTGTTACATGATTACATTTTAGCAGACAATATATTGTGAAATGCCATACCTGAGTAAAACTCTCCTCCAGGAAATCCTCATCCTGGCTTGGATCTACCGACACTGAGCCCTCTGCCGAAGTAGAAGGCAGTGTTGAAATTGACGGCCTGGATTCCATGGTGTCTGCCAGGAACCGCATGTTATCAAAGTACCACAGCCGTGGTACATATACATTCCGTGCCCCTGCTCCAGACTGGGTGGACTCCTCTATTTTTTTTAACTCCCGCCTGTAGGCAGTGCGAATACTGTTTATTTTTTTGCGGATATAAGTAAAATTTGCCCCAGGACAGACGGGCTTGTAGAAGGCCACCAAATGTTCCATGGCCTGTTTTCTGAGTTTTCGATTTTTATAATCTGCGGACTTGACTTGCCACAAACAGGGCAGTTGCCTGAACTCATCAATAAAACTTATTAAAAAGTTGTGGGTGGTGAAATTGTCCACCATATTGCAGGACAGTATATGCCTGCAAGACACAAAACAACACAAAACATATTAAAATAGCATGTATTTTGGCACATAATAAAGATATTCCTAATAAAAGCTGTATAGGGCCCAAAACACACACTTTCTATTAAAAGAGTCGTACCTTTGTTTGTGGGGAAAAGTCGTGATTCGCCGCTCGATCGTGCTCCAACTCTCGATATGTCCGCTAGCGAATCGTCGGCCGAACGATCTGGCGTCCTTTAAATACAGCGCAGGCGTCAACTCCTCCTCCAGTGGCGGGCTTGTGCAGGGGTGTGTACGTGCCGAAGATCAGGCCTACATGCGACACTCACACCTGAGGCAGTGGAATAATCATTGTTTAATTAGGAACCATGTCTCAACAATCTGGGAGCTCAATTAGTGGGGGCCGAAGTGATTGGGCCACCCGAAAATCAAGGGCTACACCCATGTCAAAGCCAGAAATGGTGGAGATGGTCTCCATTTTAGAAAAAATGGATTACGATGGAAAGTTGGCAAATTACGATCGGCCCAATGCCAGGAAAGATGGCATCATGGACAAGGTGGTGGCCTGTTTGGTCAAAAAATTCGGTGTCGAGCGATCGAAAGATCAGATTCGGAAACGGTGGTCTGACCTCAAACACCGTGAGCAGGATCAGCTTTCCCAAATCCATCGGATTTTGAAAAAAAGTAAGTTTTATTTTTTCTTTATTTTTTTAATCATGCAATATGTTTTTTATAATTTTGTGTATGTTGTATTAACATGTCTAGATTATAATGTCTATGTAAAAAGTTAGATTACTCATTTTAGTTGTCATGTCGTGATTTGATCGATCTATTGTTGATGTTTTAGTATATGACATTAAAAGTCAGGAAGCCATAGTTAAAAATATATGTATTGTGTTGCAACGAACGTTCTTTCCTGCACGAATCTTCTCAGCAAACATTCCTATTAATCACAGATTATTATTCAAACCTTTAAATAGGAGAAAAACGTAAACTCCGTGCCAAACTATGGGAAAGGAGGAGGAGAGGTCTGGCAGCTCCATCGGCAGTTGCCGAACAAGATGAGGACATGGGCACAGAAGGTGGCACAGATTCCACTAAAGGTAATTGGTTCCTATGCACTGTCAAACATTAATGTACCATATTTTTCGTAGATAACCATGTACATGTCTTCATATTTGTTACTAAAAGAGCTATCAAGCAGGGCACCATGTCCTAACAAATGTACCTCTTGTGACTTTTATGATATGGCCAATGTTTTGTATTATGTAGATGAAGACATTATTCCGGAAATAATCCTGGTGGAGCCAACAAGTGATGAGACACCAGAGCAACAAGAAGGTTGGTAGTCACAGATTTTTGTGTAGTGGTATCATAGAAATATGTGTATTTGCAATGATTGTTTAACCTTATATTCTTGTATTCCCTTACAAATTTACATTGCAGATGTTGCATCATGCCAGGATGTGGCATCCCCAGCCAGGTCAGAAGCCCGATCTCCTGGCAACTTGCCAAGCAGCATGGAAGCCAGTTCCGAAACTGTGGAGGAACCAGGACCAAGTGTCCAAGAGCCAATTGTGTGCCCACGTAGGTTTTTTCAGAATGATTTTTATCAGTGTTATTTTTAGCCTCCAATTTACAACACTAGTTCCCTATGGGAGCCTCTTTATTTGAATGGAAGTCGCACCGTAAGTCGGATCAGGATGCTCTGACTTGCGGGGCCACTTGCGTTGTGAAGATTTTTGAGGGGGAACTACACCCAAAAATTGAACAACCCACCGTGGGTGTCCCCCCAAGTTCACAACCAGGCCTTTTGTGTGTGGTATTGAGTTTGAGGGTATGCCCACAACAAAAAGACAGCGTGGGTTACCCCCAAAACCCCTACCAGACCCTTATACAAGCATGCAGCTTGTCAGGCCAGGAAAGAGAACGAGCAAGCGGACCAAACACCCCCTGGACCACAGCAGGACACATGCCCTCAACATGGGGGGGTTTTGTTGCTTTGGGCCAGGGGGCCTCTGCACCGCACACCCAAAAGCACCTTACTCCCATGTAGAGGAGGACAAGAGCCTCATCCCCACAACCCTGTCTGGTGGTTTTGGGGGGTCATGCGGCCAGGGGGTTCCTAGGACTTTGGAAGCAACCTTTAACAAAGGGTGGCCCCCAGATCCCAGACCCCAATCACTATGTGAATGGGTATGGGGTACATAGTACCCCTACACATTAACCACATAAATGGAAGTGTATGTGAATAACGACAGGAGACGTTTATGAAATGTTCTTAAATATCTTCATCCGGTCTTCTCCACTCTGCTCTTTGGATCTTCTCCTCTCCACTCTTCTGCTGTCCAATCTTCTGCTCTTATGTTGTCTGCTCTTTTGCCCTAGGCTCTTCTTCTTCCTCCTGTCCTCCTCCAATGCTGTTGCCGTGCATTCTGCCCGTCTCTGGTCTCTGCATCTTAATATATATACATTACAACCATGCCCTCACAATGACGTCATCATGCGTTCACACCCCTAATGAATATATAGTAAGCTCAGGAGACCGGCAGAATCATCAGCAACAGCATCGGAGGAGGACAGGAGGAAGAAGAAGAGCCTAGGGCAAAAGAGCATAAGAACAGGGTAGGTATTAACTCGAGAGGAATTTAAGATTACCTGGACACCAAATGTTTCTCTATTATTATGACCTCATGTAGGTGATTCACATTGACTCATTTTTTTTTAATTTTTACAGACCATGTTTTACATAGTTGCACATTAGCCAAATTGACCCGTGAGGCTCTCCAATGCTGCGCAGACCTGGAACAAATAAAGGAGACTGCAACGGCATTACAAATCAAAATGCGCAATTTTGTGGACATGATTGGCAAATTTTAAGCCACAATTTTCCTACGTTTTTAATGTTTGTATTGGGATGTTCCTGATGTTACAATTTTTTTATAATGTTTTAGGGCATTTTAATTACACTCAGATGTTAAAGAGTGTACCCAAGTTTGGGAAAAGCACTTTACAACACCCTAACCCTAACCCTAACCCTAACCCTAACCCTAACCCTGTGAATGTTTGATACTAAAACGTTTTTACATTCAACAATGTGTGTTCAATTCTTTATTAGACTTTCGTTGGGGGGTCGAGGTCTAAAGCTGTGTAAAGAAGCACTAAATGTATGATGGCTGTCCTATTCCCATATTTACATGTTAATGAAAGCATTTTGGTCACTGCCATATGCGAGTTGCTGGAGGTGTCAATGAAATGTTAAAGATACCCCCAGTTTTAACGCATATCACAGTGCGATCTGACATTTCACACAGGATCGGATCACACAAGTTTGAACGATTGTGCGATCCTATCCTGATGCGGCTGAATAAATGCATCATGTGCGACTTTTGTGCGAGTGCAGTGCGAATTGAGCCATACAAACTGTATAGCTGATTTTCGCATGAACATCTGATCGCATGTAATAAAGGAGCAGTGCGCTACGATATTACATGCCATCAGATGTGCAGTGTGAATTGAGACATACACTTTGTATGGCTACATTCGCACTGAACACGCATACAAGTCGCACATGACCCTTTATTTCTGATGTATCTGGATTGGATCGCACAGTGCTTAACACTTGTGGAATACAATCCTGTGCAAAAAGTAAGTGGCGGGTCACCCTTATGCAATGCTGGAAGGCTGCAAAGTCGCAGACTTCCCGCATCGCATAAGTGTGACTCAACACTCAAGGTACTAGCAGTCCTAGGATTCAATATGGCATTGATATTGCCAGTAGCAATCAGTGTAGGGAGATCAGTGTAATCTATAGTGTATTGCTTGTTCGTTGCTCTAGTTCACTTTCCATTACCTATATATATAACACTTCGAGATGAACAATGATCAAGTTTCACCTAACACTGACATATCCTAACATTGGTGGGCAGTGAGAAGGATGTCATAAATGAACACAACATAACAGGTGTAGGTACTTTGTTAATACCCTAATGTATTATATGAAATATATAGTATGGGCAACTTCTGGACAATGAACACCAATGTAAGGTGACATTAGATGAACCTTGGGTGTGACCTAGTTCTCAATGTGACAGGGTTTGTGTACATTTTGTGGGGTGCAGAAGGCCCTTGTATTTACACCACTGGCTAAAAAATAACACATGGCCATCATCACTTTGGATCAGCTGGTGAGAGACTACAGTCAAGAAACACACTGATGAATGTATTAACCCTTCCAAAGTCACACATATATAACACATGATTAACCCAAATAATTGTGTTTGGCATATGTGCCCAAATGATTATAATCCACAATACAGAATCATTGCAATTTTTGTTTAATGTGTTGAAAAATAATATATCTCTGACATTTATCTTGTGTGTCCAATCTTTAACAAGATTAATGGGTGTGTGACAGTGATTGCTGCCAGGACACAGCTCCTCTCCCCACGAAATAGTCCAGATATTCCTGGCGGATCTGACGGGCCCTGTGTGATGCCAATGCTGACCGTCCAACTTCCATTGACGTCATGGACTCCACTTGGTTAGAAGGTTGGGCCTCTCCACTTGTACCTGGCATAGCAGGGTCAGTATCCAGTTGCTGCAATACATAATTTTGTGCATTCCTGCGTAGGAAGTTGTGCAAAATGCAGCAACACAAGACCACATTATCCACTTTGTACAGTGCCAGGTTTATGGACGTCAGGAATATCCGGAACCGGTTGGCCATTATCCCGAAGGCATTCTCCACAACTCTGCGAGCTCTGGACAACCGGTAGTTGTAAATCCTTTGGTCTGGGGTGAGGTTCCTCTGAGGGTAGGGCTTCATGAGATGCTCCCCAAGCGCAAAAGCCTCATCTGCGATAAACACAAAGCTCATACCCTCAACAGTTTGCTCCCTGGATGGCAGGTTCAGAGTGCCGTTCTTTAGACGACGAGCGAACTCCGTCTGATCAATAACTCCCCCATCCGAATTGCGGCCATTTTTGCCAATATCCAAAAAAATAAACTCATAGTTTGCATTAACTATGGCTAGCATGACTATACTAAAAAAACCTTTATAATTATAATAAAATGTGCCGGAATTCGGAGGGGGGACAATGCGGACGTGCTTCCCATCAATAGCACCCCCACAATTGGGAAAATTCCACTTCTCCAGAAATTGATCAGAAATCTCCAGCCATTGCTCTGCGTTTGAAGGAAACTGTGGGGAAAAAATAAAAAAAAAAAAAAATAATAAAATTAGTGCTTGAGCACATCACATTATTAATTACACACACAGTTGTCTGTTAAATGCTTATGCAACTTGCTAAAAAAATATACAACAGGAAGGCAAAGGTTTGGATATGGGGATGTAACATCTACATACATTTCTTTTCAACCTCCTATTGTTCTTATATTGTAAAGGGCCATACACACTAGAAGATTCTCTGAAGACTTTTTCGTGCAGATTTAACTTTTCTATGTAGTGCAAGGGCCTACCAGATTGCATAGGATTTGAAAGTGTTTGTTGGACCTCATATTATTTGGTTTTGGTAAATCGGAAGGATAAATTGTTCTGACAATCTTCTAGTGTGTATGGCCCATTATACTCACCAGCTAGAGCTGAGATTTACAAACTACGGCCCTCCAGCTGTTGCAGAACTACACATCCCATGAGGCCTTGTAATTCTCTGACATTCACAGACATGACTAGGCATGATGGAAATTGAAGTTCGTGAACAACTGGTGGGCCATAGTTTGAAGACCTCTGAACTTGAGCTTTGGTATATGCTGACTTTGAGATTTAGCATGTGGGTGGGGGATGGGTAAGTAAAACTGGGCATTTATACATCAATTAGGGCTTGTGGTCAGTGAAGGTTTTAACATCATTACATAAACATACAGAATTATAGGTGGGAATGGATGGACTGATGTATTTTAGATAAATCATTAACTAGGTACTAAAACATTGGCCAAGGAATAATTGTTTGAGGGAAAGCAATAAAATGACCCAAATTCAAAATACTGTTAACAGGCAATGCGTTTAGGGACACATAGGAGAGAATGGTGGGGTGGTTAGTGGGTAATTTTACAAATGGTTAAAGATAATCTACATCTTTACTACTATGTGCATGCGGACAGAGGGTAGTTTACAAATAATGGCCTGTGTCAATTGCTGTACATCCAAAAACATCATAATTCAGGTGAAACTAGTAATACATGTAATGTAATGTAAAAAATCAAACATACCTTGATATAGTCCTTCTGCAAGACCTTGATGATGGCAGAGCAGGTCTCAGGGATGATGACTCCAAGAGCTTGGGGGGAGATGCCTGTGGTGAACTTCAGATCCTGCAGGCTTCTCCCTGTTGCAAGATACCTCAACGTCGCAATTAACCTTTGCTCAGGAGTAATTGCAAGCCGCATACAAGTATCCTGCTTCAGAATATAGGGGGACACCAGGGCAAGAAGACGGTAAAAGATGGGATCCGTCATCCTCAAATAATTCCTGAAGTCATCAGGATTATTTTCCTGGAGCTCCCTCAGCAAGGACATATGAGAAAATTGATCACGGTTAAGCAACCAATTTTTCGTCCAGGAGGTCCGCTTCTTCTTCCTATTGCTCGTACGTCGTCTCAGAGCCAAAACTCCAACACTAACGACAGCAACGGACGAATTCACGGTCGCCATAATAAATTCTCGAACGATGTCTCGGAAAATAGCAAAATGTCGTCAACCAAACAAATGCTACCGAAATCAGCGCGAGATGCCCAGAAGGGTCACGGCCAAACACTCACTTCCTCTTTTGTAGCGGCGAACGTGCGTGGAACGTAGTGACGTCATTTTCTGTCGGAAGACAAATGTCCTGGGCAAGTTTGGAGCACTTTTCAACAGACAAACAACAAACACACCAGCCGCGAACATTTGTAGGACGTTCCGTCGGCCGACGATCGGTACGTGTGTACGGGGCTTTAGGTTCTCACATCTACACACTGTTGGGCCAATATGCAGGTGCGAATGTAGCCTTTAGGGACAGAGCAGAGGTTGTTGGGCAAGCTGATTAGTTAATTAGCCCAACTGAAGCAGGTCTGGTTATTCTGAGCTCTATAAGGCCCTATTCACACTAAAACTCCCATGTTTAGCAGCTTTTCTAAGTTCAGAAGAAGTAATCTGGAAATTATTAACAACTTTTATGTTTACAGATTACTCATTCCTGTGTTTAGATGTTACTGCTTTAAAACAGCAGTAAAGTCTGCTGATTTCTCTCCAACAGGTAAGCCTATAGTAAGGCTTACCTTTAGGTAAAATTAATATCTCCTAAACGTGCATTGTTTAGGAGATATTCACTCTGGATACAAGTGGTGATGTCACCGGCAAATGTGTTGCAAAGGTCCGGAATACTGCACCAGACCTTCAGAGCTTTGTGCCAGAGCCAAGGGCTTCCGTGCGCATGCCCAGGAGTGACGTCATTGCATCTTCGGCTACTCATACAGCCTGCGTACCTAGAAGAAAGACCCATGCAAGATGGAAGCCCTGTCAGCGATGACAGCGTGCCACTAGAGAGCTTGGTTATAAGCTAAGTATTTAGATAATTGGATAGAAAGGTAAAAGCAAAGTGCGAATGGCACCATTGAAAAATTATTACATGGATTTAGAAATATCCTCTGGACAATGACAGTGTAAATGAGGCCAAAAAATGATTTCCTTCTCATGGATTTTTCTCCACTCTGGATCCAGTTTCTGTGCAAGTCAGACTAAAGAAAACAAAAACACCCAAGTGATGAAACAAACAGTAGGCCCTTAAGGGTTTATAGGTGTGCGCATGGGGTGTTGTGTAGATTCCCTCTGCTGCCCTGACCCCCCCCCTCCTCCTCTGTCAGCTGCTGCTGAGGGCACACAGGGGGATCACTCTCTGTGTTCATTCATACCTGAACCATAGTAAACTGTGTTTACTATGCTTCAGTTTGTGAATGAACAGAAAATCATTCATCGCAAAGCACTCCCCATTAATTTACTGTCCAGTGCAGCTGAGGCTGCCAAGAAAAGGGTCGGGGAATCTTTGTCCTCAGTACTTTTCTCTGTCTCAAAAAATCTGTTTAGACCCCTGATTTTTCACCAAAGCACCCAAAATCCTTAAAAAATTGTAAAAAAAAAAAAAAAAAATTTGTAAAAAGTAATATTGTAAAAAATAATACAAGAATAAAAATAAACAACTACTCACATCGTCCACTGCCCTACTGCCAGCAATCTCTGCCCTAATGATACTGTCCACTGCTCTACTGACACTGCCCACTGCTTTACTGACACCATCCTCTGCCCTACTGACATCGCCCACTGCCTTACTGACGCCGTCAATGTTTTAATCCATTAAAACATGTTTATTTACATTTATTTAAGTGTGCATATATCTATCTATCTATCCATCTATCTACAATATATATATATATATATATATATATATATATATATATTGTAGCAGGGTGACCCCGAGCTATTCTGCAAAATGGTGTTTTACGCCAGATTAGATAGAGATAGAGCTAAGAGCTAAGGGAGACAAGGGTGGATGTGTGCTCCATCATGTCCAGGTCGGGACAGGAAGGCCTGAGCCTGAGAGAGAGTCCATGTGGGACAAGAGCAGCAAGGAAACTGTAAGAGCAAACAACAAAAGATTCCTCCTAATCCAGCGTTGGGGGGTGATGGCTACTAACCACTTGAGGCACACCTCAGAAAAGTCATAAAAGTGTTTGTGATAAAAAGATTTATTGTAAAATCAAATTCAAAGGATTCCAAGAATGGAAAGGGACATCACATTCAGCACACCTCCCAACTACACCAGCTGCACATCCGGCGGTTTGAAGTTCTCTGCCCAGTCTGTTGGGGGCCTCTCCACATCACTGACCCTCATGGGTTCAACCAGTGGTCTGTCATTTCTTCCACTGGGTGGATGCCCATGTGATATCAGGCACCTACACCCCTTTTAGTCACCCCCCCAGCACTGGCCCTGATATGCCTGAGTCAGCCAGCCGAGGTTTGGGTGAGATCAAGGTTCATAATCAAGCGTGATGTTTAACATTAATTGTATGTAAGCCATATTTTAGCCCTTTCCATTCTTGGAATCCTTTGACTTTGATTTTACAATAAATCTTTTTATCACAAACTGGCATAGAAATTTTTACGACTTTTTCTGGGGTATGCCTCAAGTGGTTTGTAGCCGTCACCCCCCAGCGCTGGATTAATAGGAATCTTTTGTTGTTTGTTCATTTGTACAATATCATCCCTGGTGTTTTAGTTCCCCTCTAGCTGCAAAGGGCTAACATTTATAACACAGACTACCATATGTTGATTCTCCAAACAGCCTTATGCCTGAACTTTTTAGGAGTACATGTGTAGGAAGATTAGGAAATGTGTATCAGGTGCGCTAAACTATCAAATAATGTTGTCAAATATATAATCATATAGTGACAAACAACAATGAATAAAGTGATGAATAAAGTGGAATAAAGGAACAAACCTCATCTCCTGTAGACGTCCGTCGTAGGAGGACTCAATAAAAACGAGGATCAGCGCGCTACCCGTCGTAGGAGGAAACGCTTCAGAGAGGAGCGCCGCAACGTCACGATCCATCGCCGTGGACCGCACTGCAGATGGCCGCGGCTCTCCAGCTGTTCGTTCTGGTATTCATTTGCCGTTTATGCTTCACATCAAGTTTACCCAATGTAAGTGCATTACCTTCTTTAATTAAACGTTATTGGAAGATATCACACTATCAGCATTTTTTTTTATGTGTACCGGGGGAACCTTACTTAACGACCAGAGCCAATAGATCCAGTCATCCCAGGGAACAGGACAGGCACCCTATACAGGCGGAATTCATTCCTTTTATGCCTAGAACCAAGTACCATCCGGTAAGAGGCTAACCTGCTCTTCCCTCTTGGAGAGAAGGATTTGGTATGTTTTTTTCCTTTTTTGGGTACCACCATTGGATCGGATAACACTTACGCCCTTGTGTTATGGGTAAGGGGCTTATTCAATCACGGTGGAGGTCTTCGCTGCCCACATCTATTATATTAAATTCTGCACTTTGGGATTTTTTTCTCATGCATGTTGGATGAACATGTTTTTGTACATTCACCATTCATTTATGGACTCACTTTTTAGATATATATTTGTATGATTGTGTATTGGCTTTGGATTGTATTCCTCTTAATCACTGTCATTTAATTTGTTATATCAATTTGACCCACGTATTGGGATAAGGTTTGTTCCTTTATTCCACTTTATTCATCATTTCTGTTGTTTGCCACTATATGATTATATATTTGACAACATTATTTGATAGTTTAGCGCACCTGATACACATTTCCTAGTATTATATTTTTTCTAAGGTTGCAGCTTTTCTATATGTAGGAAGATGCAGAGCTGAGGTGCATAAACACTGGGACATGTTTCATGGTCAGGACGACCAAAAAAAAGGTACTGATTTTCAGGAGGGACACTAAGGAGTAGTAAAGCTGCCACAAAAGAGCCAGGATGTCACAGTTGAGTTGCTGCTTTAGGATGACTATAGGTCACTTTTTACTTTATTTTATTATATTACATTTTCTACTTAGCACAGTTTTTTCCCTTTTTTACCTTGACACAGCATGGCCTAATCAAGAAAAAGGTTCAGCAAACACTTGCATCTCGGACAAATATACTTCCCATTCTGGATACAACCAGTAGTTTTATTATGATCCTGCTGTCACACATAATGTACACTTTAGTGCACACCCATTATGTAAGCAATAGCAAGGCATGTATGGGCCTCCAATGACACGCTGGTAGGTTAATTAGATCTCAATTGGCCCTACTATGTGTATGTATGAATGTGGGTTAGGGACCTTAGACTGTAAGCTCCTTCAGGGTAGGGACTGATGTTAATGTACAACATATATGTAAAAGTGCTGCATAAATTGACAGCGCTATATAAGTACCTGCAATAATAATAATAATATACACATTATATAAACTTTAGTGCAGTAACGCCAACCTAATTGTAGCATATTCTTTCCAAGGCCTTTACATAAATAACTGACCTGTGTCTATCTACTTGAATTGTTTACCATTTCCCTTCTGCCTGTGGCATTATATATCTTTTGAAAAAACTGAGACTTTTTTTTTTTTGTCTGCGAGCCCTCTAAAAATGGTTTTATAATAATTCAAAAGTGAAATTATGATAGCAAGAATTGGAATTAGCAGACCTTCTGTAGCAATAAAGTGATACATTATTATTGTACTCCTCAGATGTTTTAATAAAATCATATATCTGATTGTTGTAAAATAATATTCCATTCCATTCCATTACTCATTTAGGTTGTTCACATGATCTATGCTGTCAAAATGAATGTTTCTGATTTGATTTTTATTGGTTGAGCTAGATGGACTTGTGTCTTTTTTCAACCTGACTAACTATGTTACTATGTTCTTAGACTCAAAGGTGTTGAATAACAAGAATCATAGGGCGCTTCTGTTAGGGAAATCAATCCTCTGTAATGGACGAGTGATAGCCTTCGTGTTATGTATGGAAAACCACACTGACACCTGGTCAGATCTTCAGAAGAGTAGAAGACACTCCAACAGGTAAGCATAAAAAAAAATAAAGAAAATGCAAATGTCTAAATATTGCTGCTGTGTGACGGCCTCCAACCAGAACAAATGTAGTTTTGTTTAACTTCAATTTCAGCCTGCTGATATTCACCTCTCGTAGTTCAGCCAAGCAGAATATTACAGCTTGTGAATGGTAATAAGTTCTTAATACATAATTCAAGAAGAAATCCAACTCCTTATCGTTTAATTTGCAAAGTGGTGGCATCCATACCACATACCGAACAGAACTGAAACAGGGGTATACAGGGCCGGTGCAAGAATTTTTGGCACCTTAGGCAAAATAAAAATTGCCGCCTCCCCATATGCTCCTCCCACTATGTAACACCCACAGTGTTGACCCCTTCCCTGCCAGTGTCATTATTACAGTAACAGTGCATATTTTTAGCACTGATTACTGTAGTAATGTCACTGGTCCCCCCCAAAAGTGTCAAAAATGTCAGTTATGGGTCCGATCTGTCAGCCACAATGTCACAGTCCCGCTAAAAATCGCAGATCACCCCCATTACTAGTAAAAAAAAAAAAGCAATAAAAAGAACATAAATCTTTCCCGTAGATAGTAGACGCTGTAACTTTTGCGCAAACCAATCAAAATACGCTTATTGCAATTTTTTTTACCTAAAATATGTAGCAGCCTTTAGGCCTAAAACAATCTGGCTGCAGAACACAAACAGGGAGCACAGGAGAAGTAGAGAAGACTTTTTTCAAGAAAAACAGCCACACTAAAAAAAATTATACTCCAAACCTAATAAAAAGAAGTTAGGAAAACAAACAGGAAAATCACTACTTCCATTCTATAAAAATCAAGCAAGAATCAGATATATTTATCCTGCATTTATTAATTTACAATACTATGTGATATAGTCATTGGTGAGGCTCTCTAAGTCTTTTTATCATAGTATATATGATATAGAGACTTAGAGAGCCTCACCAATGAGGAGCCTCACCATCACCAATGGAGAGCCTGCGTTCCAGGCAGCCTCCCGCCCCCCATCCCAAGTTGAAGGGGTTAAAACCCCTTCAGACAGTGAGTGAGTCAGTGACTACTTCCCTGGCGGCTGGCAGAGTCGGCGCTGAGTCAAACTTTCCCACTGTCCTGACTCGTGTATGCGCATTAGGTCTCCAACGCACCGTCTTCTCTGCCGGCTGACATCATCGGCAGGGGAAACCTAGTGCACATGCGCAGCACCGCCGCTACGAAGATTTCTGACACTGGATCCCGGCACTCAGCCCTGCCCCTGAGACTCACTGTCACTCAGCTCAAAAGCGCATAGGCGGCCAAGGGCGCAGCCGGCACAGGATAGCACAGCATGAGGGGTGCCGCCCACACCCGCCGGTCCATACTGATTCCGGTGCAGCGGACAGGATGCTGGTGCCCCCTACTGAGTTGCGCCCTAGGCGACTGCCTGGGTCGCCTTACAGGTAGCGCCGGCCCTGGGGGTATACCTTGTGCTAATAACAATCATGGAGAAGAGGAAGAAAACCCAGGAATACATTTGTGATCTGCAAGGAAGTTCTGAAAAGTGATGAACTAATTGGTTTGGCAATCAGTTTTAACCATCAAGTGGCTTATTTGTTGTTCAGAAAAAGATTGTTGAAAAACCTAGCTCTTTATATATTTTTCAGCTTTATAGAGATAGAGACAGTGCTAGACTTTAAAGAGGTTAACCCAGCAGATATTTTAATTATGCAGTTTGGATTTTTATATGTGATAGAGGAAGTAATAAGAAAACGCTTCACACAATGTCTAAAACAAACAGATAGTAGATTTTAGGCAGACTGGATAGGCTTGTATCTCTTTTGTTTAGCTAGTTTATAAAGCTGTTAAAACAAAGAGTAAGGTGTTTTTGGTTGCTGTTAAAATTAGTATACATTTAACAGCTTGGATGTTCTGGTTTAAGTTGCTAGTCATAAACCAAAGGCTCAAATAACACATTTGAAGCAACAGAAATACAGTATCTACAGTATAAATGAAACACATAATGAAAACATTTTGTATAATATATTTAAATTTCAGTTGCTTCAAAGCAGTTATGTTTGCTCTTGTTTTATATCTAGTCTGTGCTGTTCTCCAAAATCTTTCCTCAGACATTATTTGAACCGCATTCACTCACACTTTTACACACATCCTACCTGTCTATGTAACTATTGTGCACTAAGAAAATATCTTATATTTTGCTTTTATTATTTTTACAATGGAATTTTATTAGGTTTTAAACATGAGTACAAGGAGAAAGTAGAGTACAATAGAACATAATGTACGCAAAACAATGTATAAAATAAATCAAATACATGTACAATGATTATCTGCATAAGAAACAAAAGATCACAAAGGTCTATGCAGAATAGCCTGAAAAAGAAATGCAATATCCGTGACATCAAGTACAATGTTTAGAGTTAACCCATAAGGACCACGTTTCCAAGAATGATCAAACTTAGCTATCTTTCCAGCTTTCGGTGATAACAATTTTTTACTCATAAGTGATATTTATAGAGATAACCACCTCAGACAGATTGGGAGCAAAGTCTTTCCTCAAGTGTCTGGTTATTACGCATCTGGAGGCTAAAAGTATGTGTGCTACCATCAGGCTAAAATTTGGTGGGTAGTTTTCAATTTCTAGGTTTAGGATGGCCAAAGCCGGATTAGGAGGGGTGAGAATGCATGTGACGGAGGAGATGAGACTAAATACATGATTCCAGATGCTTTTGAGGTTCTTACAAGACCAAAGTATGTCATAGAGATTTCCCACCTGTCCGCAGTTGCGCCAAGTGATGACTGGGAAGGGTAGAATTGGGGTATTCTAAAGGGTGTAAGATACTAATGGGATATGATTTTTGGGAGACTTCCCAATGATTAACACAGCGCGAGATACCATGCATGTATTTAAAGGCCTGAAGCCATGGTGCTGGTGAATAACTATTCAGGAGATCCGCCTCCCATTTTAAGAGAGAGCTGTATTTTCAGAATGTAGTCGTGTTTTGTGACAGTATTGTATAGAGGTAGCATTTTTTTGCAAAGAAGGAGAACAATAGAAGGCATTTATTGGAGGAGGAAGTTTTACTATGGGGATGGGATAGCCACTCAAGAATTGGGATATCCGTATATGAGTAAAATTCCCTAGAGGGAATATTAAATAGTTTATTAATTCTGGGAAAGACTTGGTTAATTGGTCATCTAAAATGTCATCAATCCACTGATTCAGACCATTATTTACCGAAAGACATAGGATAAAGGCCTCTAGTGCCGCAAACAGCATTACAAGCCGCTGGGCCTTGGAGAGATCCTCAGGGTGGCTGAGCAGGGTTCTTCACACTAAAATAGAGTATTGAACTGTGAATGGTAAACTAGTCAGCTGGAGTGGTTTCCAACAGTCTGCTATGAGAAGGCTGTCAAGGTGTTATACTTTTACTAATGCTGCCTCTACCTGGACCCAAAGTTTGTCTGGTAATTGTGTAGCCCAGTAATAGTCTTTTAAATCCACCATTTCAAACCCTCCAACTGTTTTGTGTTTGATCATATGGGACATAGGGCATCTCGGACGTTTATCTTGCTAAACATATTTCCTAAGAAGACTGGCGAAGGAGGAAAGGTATTGAGTTAGAATTGGGATAGCCAATGTACGGAATATATATAAAATCTGTGCTAGTACCACCATTTTATGTGCAGTTAGCCTACCCACCCAAGATAGTTCCCTATAGGAGAACTGGGATAGTTTTGTCTGAATTTTCGGCTTCTGAAGCAGAGGGTTGGTGCATCTGTGAGACTTTTGACCATGTTTGAGAGCAGTTGGGCCTGGACACTTCGGGTAAAGGATGATATCCCAGCTCCTGAACAATTGGAGTCCTTCTTCCAGGGCATGGACTGTTTTTGAATGACCTATCAAAAGTAACCACCAGGCTGGCCAGATTTTTCCATTTATAGGTGTAACGGATCTACCTGCCCCCCGACCGGGCACCTCCATTGACGGATGCTCCTAGTGGTTCCCGAGGGCTCCAAGCACTCCACCAGATACTGTAACCCCCTCAGACCCCACGAACCGCCGCAGCTTGGTTAGGGTCTCGCCGTCTCCTACCCACCCTGGACCTACGATGAGGCTCCATGTTCCCATGGGTGAACCTCTCTTTCCCCAGAGAGGGAAGCATGAACAAGCTCTACACAAGCTCTTACAAGAGCTTAGTGATTATCCAAGGGAGTATGAAAGACCATAGCAATCTCTTGTAGCATATTCCCCCAATAAGAGACAGGACTCTAGATTGAGGGGGAACTAACTCAACGTATTGAACAAGAAACAGACTTATATACAGTTTTCCCCCACAAGGTTACCGCCCAGGTGGACCTTGTTGAGGACTAGACTTGACATTCACAATCCAATAGAAACAGGGTTTTACACTCCGTCATTCCCATACAGTGTACACAACCCCTCCCCTCTGGCTGAATACATTATCTTATGCAGATGAAAGTGTATACAAGAACAGGAATAAACCTAAACTAATTATCTTTTAAGGCACAGAACTGTATCAATCAATCAATACATTTCAAAAAAGTGATATTTTATTAAATGTGTATAAACAATAAAGAATAAAAACATATACAAGCTTGACCAGATGACAATGATACAACCAGACACTAGAACTTTAACCCGACATGTTTCGAAGATAATAACTTTCTCTTCTTCTTCAGGGGAAGCTCAAGTAAGTGCTCTATTGATAGAAAAATATGTATATAAGTACTATGTAATAATAGTTAAATATTTTGATACACAAAAAGATTCAGGTATCAAAATATTTAACTATTATTACATAGTACTTATATACATATTTTTCTATCAATAGAGCACTTACTTGAGCTTCCCCTGAAGAAGAAGAGAAAGTTATTATCTTCGAAACATGTCGGGTTAAAGTTCTAGTGTCTGGTTGCATCATTGTCATCTGATCAAGCTTGTATATGTTTTTATTCTTTATTGTTTATACACATTTAATAAAATATCACTTTTTTGAAATTTATTGATTAATTGATACAGTTCTGTGCCTTAAAAGTCCCACTTAGGGGAACCCCTTTCTCTGTATCGCATATCAGGGATGTGGCACAATGAACACTGGTCACGTACACCCCCATTAAACTAATTAACTGGCCATCTGGGCAGAACAATGTGAGGTCATTAACATTAGACAATGGGACGGCACAATCCACATTCCCTGACTATACACAAACAATAGGACGAGGCTGCCAGTGACATTCTGTGTGTCTCTCTCTAACATTGAAGTGGAATACACATTATCTCATTACACAAACAATAGTGAAAACCTGTCTGACATTGAGAGATATGTAATACACACATTATTTAGGAATTACAGATTTCATGGCAATGGGAATAAATCTTCATATTTCTATATGAAGATATTGCTGACAAATATGACTGTCCCATCTGAAGCAATCCAAACCATTAATTATCTGTTTTTCACTCATAGTGACGGTTAGTACCGTCACAATAGGTAATATTATCGTTACGTAAGGCCTTGGTTACCATGAGAAGGTTGTTGTGCCTTTGCATGGTGAACTGGGAGAAACTTGGGAATACTCAAAAGGTTCTAATCTCTAAGCTCATTTAAACATTTCTTCTTTGAGTTGGTAGAAGTGTACTCTGAGAAGCACATCACGAGGAACTTTTCCTGGGAGGAGTGGAGGTTTTGGAATATGATGCACACAATCAATCGCGAGGTCCATCAGAGTGAGATTAGGCATTGCAGTGAGGAAAATATCCCTGACAAAATGCGTCAGTTGAAACAGAGTAACGAATTCTGGGATCCATCTAAGCTTAAGGGATATGACGTTTAACCCATACATTTTAGCCCCTGGGCCAGCATCACATTCCTCTTTTTTCCTCCCCACATTGGTAGCAGGAGCAATCAATGCCTACCTCGCTGGGGTAAATCCCTGCTGTCCATCTGAGGCTGCCTGGATGCAGCCCCCAGTGAGTGTTTCTAAATGGAGCAGGGTGTGGGAGCCCCACTGCTGGTCCTCAGGGTCTTTGTTGTGTGGCTGGGTAAATTCTGGCCGTGTGGAGGATTGGCATGACTTCCCATTGCAGAAGGAACATAGGATTGTGGCTTCACGGTTGCTGGAGTGCATGCCCTGCGTTCCAGCCAGCCAGCTTCATCACAGGCTTCTTGCGGATCTGTAAAACGGGCAGGGTCACATGACTGCAAGCTCAAATAAAGCAGAAGCTGCTGAGATGTCAGGTCAGCTGCATGCTCTCTCTCTCAATCTCTATGCTTGGACTCTGTGGTGCTCTACACTGCCACCTGCTGCCAAAGCCTGGTACTGCAGCCCAGAAGGTATCTTCCACATGTAAATTGCTTCTGAATAGACATGTGCATGACGAAAAAATTAGTTTAGTTTTGTTTCGATTAGTTAATTTAGTTATTCCATTTTTTTTTTATTTGATTTATTCGTTCAATTTGTATTTGGGATTCATATTCGGAATTTGTATTCAGAATTAGTTCTATGTGTTTTTCTAATTTTCTTCGAATATACTGATTTTTTTCAAGATTCAAAATGTTCGAATCGATAAATTTAGAATTGTTCTAATTGAAAATGTTAGATTTTTTCCAATTTGAGTACTGCAGCCGAGTAACCAAACATCTGATTATTACTTATACACATTGATCTTGTTTGTATTAATAATAGGTTTATTCAAAATATGCAAAGTGTTCTCATTAATAAAAGTAGTATCTTACTTTTAACATTTTACTATGTACAATACTGTGCAGAAGTTTTAGCCAGATGAGAAAAAAAAATGTCAAGTACAAATGCTTTTAAATACTTATATTTTATTGTTTTTTTTTATCAATTTTACACTTGCAAAGTGAACAAACAAAAGAAAAATCTTCATCAAATGATTACAGTGTATCCTTAAATCACCTCTGGCTTAACAAAAACAGCATTATGTTGAAATGGTACACTAATAACACACACCCTCTTTGATTTCAACAATATGTTTACAGTTCAAATTTGAATAGAATTCAATGTAAAATTTTAGTCGAATTTCAATTTGAATTTCAGAAATTCTGACAGATTTAGTTTCGTTATTCAGAGAATTCAGTAAAATTTCTTTGTACTGTAATTCGGGGATTTGGATATGTCCAAATCTCCAAATAATGAAAAATGTGTCAGAATATTTATTCAGACTGAAACAAACCGCACATGTTTACTTCTGAATGCCTAGAAGGATTTTTTGCCTGAATGCTTAGAATGATTTAATCTGCCTTTTATTACAGAATGCCAAATCAAGAGTCAACCCCTCCAAAAGACCAGCCTATGCAAAGAAGGTATGGCTATTATTCAATCTATCTATCTAAGGAAAGGCATCATTCTAGTCACAATGCATCCCGTCTCTACACTTCTTCCTTCCTTCTTTCCTTTAGACTTCAGCCATCTCAGGAGCATGATAAGTCTGATCACTACCCACAGCCACAACCAAGGGGATGCTGGGCCTGTCCAAATGTGGTTCTTCCTGGTAAGGTGGCTTGAAAAACTTCCTTCCTGGGGGCCATGAGGGAGAGGGAGGCAGACAATTCAAAGATAGTGTCATTAATGAAACAAGTGTTTTGAGTGCTTTTGGTTCTTCAGGACTTTGGCTGGCTTATCAACTTTGAAAAAAGCAATCTCACCCCTACTTAATGCCTTAAATACCTGGGGGTGTGTATAGTTATTCCCATGGTCAGGTGGGCTCAGTGGAAGGCCAGAGCTTTCCAATTTGGGCTCAGTGGAAGTGAGAGAGCATGAACCAATTGATTTGAATCACATCAGAGATGAAGAAAGATCTGAGCTAATGGCTAGACACAAAGAATATTTTGTCCTGTCACTCCCTTTTACTGGTTAACTGGATAGTAGTCACAACCGATGCCAGTACTCAAGGCTGGGGAGCTTCCTGCCTAGGAAGAGTAGCCCAAAGCAAGGGGCCTCAGTTAAGAGAAGAATATAGTGTCCAACATCCTGAAAATGAGAGCTACCTTTCGAGCCCTTCTTACTTTTCAAGATACAGTTCAGGGATGTTCAGTCTTGTTGCAGATGGACAATGCCACAGCGGGGGCTTATATCTGGAAGCAGGGAGGGACTCAAAGCCGTTCGCTGCTTCTGGTGGAAGTTACACCTATAATGACTTGGGCCCAGTAGAATCTTCTCCATCTGTGGACAGCCTACATTCCGGGTCCCTCCAGACTTGAGGCAGACTATTTGTTAAGACACCAGTTAGTCAACAATGAGTGGTCCCTGAATCCACAAACCTTTCAGCTGTTGATGATTTGGGCTTTTCAGCCAGAGGTGGACCTATTTGCATCCCCTGCAAATGCCAAGCTACCAACATTATACACCAGACTACCCTGCCCACAGGCAGCAGTGACAGATGCTCTGACAGCAGAATGGTCCTTTCTGAAGGCATATGCCTTTCCACCGACACCGCTAATTTTCAAATTTCTCAGAAGACTACTGTAATGAAGGAGAGAGTCACAGTTCTGGCAGTAATACCCAACTGGCCCAGGTGTCCTTGGTTTCTTCTTCTGTGCCTGTTGAGCTCAAGACAACTCATGTCAATTCCAGTAACCCTGAAATGCTGTTTTCAGCGCTCTCATCTCAGTTCAAGCAACAGCAAAGGGCAAGCTGCCATAGAAGTAATGAGGCAAGTTTTCTTAGATATAATGAGGCACCCAATTTGGGAGGAACCAAAGAAGGGTTTCAATCTGTACTTAGTATTAATCTTTACCCAGTTCCACTCTCCACTGGTGGATATATACTGTACCAGAAACAGTTGTACTCACCAGCTCCACTCATAGATATATGCTGGTATAAAAATAAATAAAACAATCCACTCCGCTGCAGCAGTAATATCATATGTCCCCAGTCTGAATGGATATTGTTTGCCTCTTCACCCCTTTCAATTGGCCACTTCCAGCTAATGAGCAAGCAGACCCGCCATCTCTGTTTTTTTTTTTAATTACATACAAGGCATACATGGCTCTGGAGGGAATACTATCCTGAATATTTTATTGTTATTTTATTTTTACTTTGTAATCAAATTCTTTGTATTTTTTTACAGTATATACATGTTACTGCCCCCTCTTATACCCGTAAAGTCCCAAAGTTGTTTTGTTTTGGTAATACTTAACATGAATGTGGTACACAAACAGTAGCCCTTCTTTTTTATATAGTAGATGAGTTACAGAAACCCAATTATCAATGAGAGGTTGAGGCACAACTCCTGATACAAATGGAAATGGCTGCACAAGTTTGGACAATGGTAACCACTGTAAAATGGGCATTCATTTAAGTACTATTAGTAATGTTACTGTTTGAAAAATGATCTGTTAATTGCATGACAGATCCTGTGACCCAGTCTGTATAAGCAGTATGTAAATTTAATGACTTCACTACCTTCACAGACAGTTTAACTCTCTCTCCACATAGAAACAGATGTAGAATCCAGTGTAGTTTACTTTACATAAGTACATTATAGTTATGTTTCTCTAAATAGATGAATCTATTCATAGATTGATAAATCCACCATCTACTGGGGGAAGGAAAGGAAATAGATTGATTACCCCATTAACACAGTCAGTGTTAATGGGGGATTGTCTCCCGCAATGCTATTGTATTCTACCAGTTGGGGGGGGGGGTGCAGAAAAGCCTTCCAAGTTAGCACAATACAAAGATTACTGCTAGTGACTATAGCTGCTGGCAGTAATTGCATGTAGAAAAACCTGACAGGCTGGTCACTGCTGAACGGCAGAATTTCTATCCATGTGTGGCCAGCTTAAATCTTAGTGTAAAAAGGAAATAACTTAATTTGCCTGACTCTGTAGAGGTGGAAAATGAAACTAGCTCAACAACCTGAAGAAGCAGGAAACATCTAGCTAAAGATTGTAAAGATTGTACTAAGCAAAACAGGAGGGGTGAGTGACAGTATCTTTTCCTGCAGAGAAATGTCAGCTCTTTCTAATAGATTGAATAGACATGATAATATTAATTACAAAATTATGTTGCGCAAAAAGTGTCACCAAGTAAAAAACAAGCAAATTATCCCGGTGATAGCTGCACATGTTCACATAAAAAATACATAAAACAAATTAATCCAAAAAAAGGGTTGCATTATCCATATAAAGTGCATCAATTTATATGTATGGCAGTTTTCAGATCAAATAAAAAAAACATATAAACCAAAGGTTAAATGTGCAAAATACAAACATGCTAAGAAAAGTTCATATATGGTCAAGTCAGATAAAGAGAAAGTGCTCTTGTGTAAAAAGTTCATTAACATGCATGTTAAGTGTTAGCTGTTAACAAGATTCCATGCTCCAGGGTGGAAAAAGATTTCTTCACACCCAAAAGTGCGTACCCCACTCACAAGCCGCTCACCAGCTTCTATGACTACAATATGGGAGTGGCTGTACATTATCCCAGTATTCCCATGGGATGGATGGATGTCAGAAGCCGTAATTCCAGGGTGGAATATCACATAACCAGGATTGTCAGCAAGAGAGAGAGAGAGACAAAGGAGGAACTCATAGTGTAGTAATTACTAGTTCAAGGCTTTTTAATGATGGTTAAAACTACTTACAAATAGGCAGGGGTAAAATCACATACATTGCAGTTCAAGGCTTTTTAATGAGGGTTAAAACTACTTACAAATAGGCAGGGGTAAAATCGCATATATTGCAGTATACCACATAAAGGCCACCCAGGTAGATATAGTATGGCCACTGCTGTAGCTCCCGTTGCGTTTCATTCAAAAGAACATTATCAAGGGATAATCCAGGTGATATTTATAAGAGTACCAATAAATGGTTACACAACACCATCCGAGGATGATTGGTAGGTTGCTCTTATAAAAAAAATAAAAAGGGCTGAGATATATCCCTGGGAACTAGAGGCCAGTTAGCCTAACATCAATAGTCTGCAAGCTATTGAAGGGGATGATAATGTACTACAGTATATACAAGATTTTAGTAATGAAAACGGTCTCATTAGTGGTAATCAGCATGGATTCGTGAAGAATCGTTCTTGCCAGACCAATCTTTTAACATTCTATAAAGAAGTGAGCTGCCATCTAGATAAAGGAAGGCCTTTGGATGTGGTGTATCTAGATTTTGCAAAGTTGTGGAGTGTTGAAATCGGTAGGAGCACCACAAAGGAGGTAACACTCACCACAGAGACCCACCAGCCTGATAGACTTTAGGAGGACCCCTAGAGGAAGGAGGGGGCAAATCAAGGAACAGAAAAAGATACCCTCATGTGCTGTTACCTTACAGCAGTAAGGTGAGAGGCTTAAGAGCACATAGGACATTAGACAACATATTTTAATGGTGAACGGATGCACTGTTAATAATCACATCACACCAAATATATGAATTTCTATAATAGACTGTTTTTTATCATCATATTTATAATACTGTATGTCACACAAGTTTTGGAAATTAGTCACCATTTTGATAAAAGCACGAAAAAGTAGCACTGTTTACATGTTGCTGGTACTGATTATATTGTTTGTGTTATTGTGATAATTTGTTTTGTATTGCGGTCTTATGTATATATAGCTATTTTATGCATCTGCGCTATTTTATGTTTCAAAAATTGATCACGTGGATTTTACTCTAAACTAACAGCGCAACACCAACATTGTTTTTAATACATGGCAAATGAGGTTTAATGTTGAAAAATGTAAAGTACTGCATTTGGGTGCTAAAAATACAAGCGCAAGTTACTCACTAGGGGGAGAACCTCTGGGGAATCTAGAATGGAAAAGGACCTGGGGGTCCTAGTAGATGACAGGTTTAGCAATGCCAAGCTGCTGCAAGCAAATCCAACAGAATATTGGCATGTATTAAAAAGGAGATTCACTCCAGAGATAAAACAATAATTCTCCCACTCTACAAGACTCTTCTTGAGTATGCCGTCCAGTTATGGGCACCAGTTCTCAGGAAGGATTTGCTGGAACTGGAGAGAGTACAGAGAAGGGCAACCAATCTAATAAAGGGACAAGAGGATCTCAGCTATGTGGAAAGACCACAAACTATATTAAACTTATTCTCTCTGGAGAAGATACGCTTGAAAGGGGATATGATAGCATTGTACATACTGGTGACCTTGGCATAGGGAAAAAAAACACTTTTCAGTGGAAGAGAATTTAAAAAGACACAAGGCCATTCACTGAAATTAGAGGAGAAGTGGTTTAACTTTAAACTGCGTAGAGGGTTCTTTATTGTCAGAGCAGTAAGGATGTGGAATTCTCTTCCATCAGCAGTGGTATCAGCAGGGAGCATTTATAGATTCAAAAAACCTATTAGATGAGCACCTTAAGGATCACAACATACCGGAATATACAATGAACTATTGACATAAACTCAAGCGCACTTACACACCACAGAATAGACTGGATGGACTGGTGTCTTTTTTTAGCCTTACCGACTATGTAACTATGTAATATCACCTGGATTACACTCACCGCTATACACCCGTATCCCTTGATAATGTTCTTTTGAATAAAATGCATCAGAAGCTACAGCGGTCATTCGCTTGTAAGTGGGGTGTGCACTTGGGTGTGAAGAAATATTTCTCCACATTGGAGCATGGAATTTTGCTAACACTTATGCATTTTAATAAACTTTTTACACAAGAGCACTTTATTTTTATCTGAAGGACTTCACTGGACTATATAGGAACGTTTCATTACATTTTTCTATGTTGCACATTTAACCTTTGGTTTATATACATTTTTTTATTTGATCTGAAAACTGTCATATATATGTGAATTTACTGTATGCACTTTATATGGATAATGCAACACTTTTTTTGATTAATTAGACCTGATAATATGATCACAGTGAGCCAACCCCTTTATAGAAATTGGATAGTTATCTATCCAGACTGTTCTTTATTGTTGGCAAGGAACCTATTAAAAATCTCAGTAAAATTTTTGGTATTGGTTGTGAACCTGAACCATATCCCTACAGCTGCAACAAATCATCAATTATAAACAGTCTGATGTGGCAGCACAACCAGGCAACTAGCTTTTTTTAGAAGTTTGTCATAAATAACAACCCCAATATTGCTTTAAGCAATGTTTTTCTTTAAATGCATATAACACTCAGTTTTGCTCACCAGAAGATCTTCTAGTAAATCAAACAATTATATTGAAACCAAAATAAACATGGTACAGCAAAATGTCAGTATAAAGGAAAAATACATACCATATCAAAACAAGTCACAGTGGAAATACTATGGAAGAACATAACAATCATGTAATAAAAGATGAAAGAGAGGGTGGTCCTGGTACCTTGAACCAGAAGATCTTCTATATCAATTTTTTTTTTTACAAATTACCATTGTAAACTAGATATGATTTCCCCTAAGCATGCGTATTTATTTGGCCTAATTTATTAAAATCCTTTATTTTTAAAAGGTTACATCTTTTAGAGATCCTGATTGTGATGTGAAGTAGCTTTATAACATCACAACTTTGATAATATGTATTTCTCTACTCTCTTGATCTCCTTGCTGTATTTAGCACAGCACCTAATGACTGCCTCTCCAAGTCACCGTCATCTACAATACAGTAACCCTTTAAAGTTGTCTTCTGTTTGTCATGTTGATAATACCATTTCTCTGTCTCTATTTTCTGTATAGCTGACTTAACTCTCACTCACGCATTTAAAATTACTAGAGCCTATTTTGTTACATCTAATTTTACATAATTACACTTTCACTGGTTAAGTCATGGAACAATGTTACTTTCAGTAAGATCTTTATTCAAATTATGCCTACAGTTGTCTCCTGACCTGTCCCTATTGCCTTTATTGATGTCAATTAATATGACAATGGAAAATGACTGCCTTAGGTTTTAACAAAAATCGGTAAGGGTATATGAAGATAATAATAATCGAGGGCAAGTAAAATTTCCCACTGCATTAACTATATTTTGTTGCCACTTTAAAGTGCTAGTAAAGTCACTTGTTTGATTTTTACATATAGGTAAGCCTATAATAAGGCTTACCTATGGGTACAATAAATATCTCCTAAACGTGACATCACTGGCACGCGCACACTAGGCTTCGAATGGACTGCGCCATCCATTCAGAACTCTGTGCCGCAGCCGTAGAATCACAGCTCAGCCATTTATATGGCCGAAGCCCACTATCCCGGTAGGAAGACTGGGTGAGGATGAAAGCAATGCATATTAGCACATTGGAACTTAAATTGCCTGGGGCCCATTTTTTATTTTTTGTTTACTACCATTTTAAGCTTTAATTAACATAAAGCTACATTTCACTACAGCTGTAACACTGCAACTGTAAATGTGATTCTATTATTAACCTGCTGCTGAAACACATTCAGTGAAGGAGTTGTCTTCGGTCCAGAGTCTCATCTTGTCCTGACTGACCAGACTGACCAGAACCAGCACAGTCCAGAGATTTCACAAAGCATACAGTAATATGCCTTAAAAGTCTTTAGAGAAAGATAAATATACCAAAAGAACATGGTATTAGATACTGTATGTGCGATTTGTTTAGTTATGAATCAAAATTTGGATACAATCTTTAAATCACAATAACACATTTTTAAAAATCTGAAATAAATGTTAATGAAAACAAATTTACTTGTATTCATTAATTTCATTCAGATGAGGTAATGCAATAGTTTGGGACTTTTGTTAATGTTTAAAGCATCCAAAATAACTTAAAAACATAAAGAATTATCCAAATAGATTCTGATCCATTTGTTTTAATTCTAGTGAGCGTAGCGTGAATATTCTAATACGATTCTTTTTGTACAGTGGTTGAACTTGAGATACCATTTGTTTACTTTGTATGTGCACAGCCCAACCATTTAAGTCAGTTGGAAATAGGGAAGTTAATTAAACTTAATACCATGAATACCTATCAATTCAGATTCATTTGTTTTATTCGTGTAGCACTGCTCTGTTGGAACTGCTGAGTATGAAGATCTCTGGATCTCCCTCTGCAGCCAGATGATTGAGTGTTATTTACACAGGAAGGTGCACACTCATTCACTCATTATCCAATGATCAGTGCAGGGGATATGTTTTTTTTTTGTATTTATTGGTAGAACTTAAATGGGAGAAGGAATTAGTGGGATACTCATGCTTGAACTATGCACAAAAGAGGACAACTCTCACTTGGCCTTGGTTAATTGAACTGGATAGCAGACCATACAGGATTTGTATTGAAGATAAGTCCTTTGCACACTCTGGCAGCATACTCAATGAACACTGATTACTCAGTATCCTCTTTAGCTGGCAACCGTCCACTGACTTCCCTAGCACAAAGGGATGGCCCTCACCGAACAAGCCCCTAGACATAGATCTGTACTCACAGCAACCAGAAACAGATCCTTCCAGGTATATTGCCCTTCTCAGTCAGTTCTGCTGGACCTCGGGGTTGCAGGTTCTGTAACTCTGGCCCTCAGGTCGACCACCTGAGGCCGCATGGCAGCCTGTTCAGAGGAGGGGCAACAGCCCCCTCCCTCCAGGACCCCACTCTCCAGCTGAAGACCCCTGCACAAGTGCCCTCTTGGAATAATTACACCCAGCTTGCCTTGAGGCACTTTCCTCAGCCAAGGGCCCGGGCTGTATCTACACCCATGCTCCCATTTGTCAGGTTTCCTCTCACTGTCCAATACGCCCTGTCCTATTGGACCAGTGTGAAACTGACAGACAACATGAGAAGCATCTGATCACACTGAGCAGACCCTATCAATGGATCACTGCTCCCTGTTAGGCAGAGAGTACTTACATTTGCCATACAGTTCCGCTGGTAAGCAGAGAAACCCAAAAACGATGCACTCTCTAGCACCTACCTAGGAGGGTGCTACATTCGTATGAGAGTGGCGTGGTAGTCTTTGACTCTTGCATAATCAGCCAATTCTTTTTTGCATTACCATTTTTAATTAATATAAAAAATGCACTACATATGAAATGGAAATATATTGCAATAAATACAAAGTATAAAAGTAAAATACAATGATTCCTAATTACTGTGTTTGGGTTAGATGGAGGTGGATTCATCAGAATTTCTGAATCATAAAAACAGGGTTAGATGCATGAAAGCTCATGAATTGTATTCCATTTTATTCTATTTATTATGATTTTGTTTTCAAATTCCATGCCCCTAAGTATGCTTAGTTAGATATTACATCCCCAAATCCCCAGGGTGTAAACTTTTACTTTGTTTATTGTTGGCCTAATAGACTTTATGGCTGCTGTTCAGCTCTCCCTGATTTTCAGGGCTCTACCTGAAATTGTTATTTTTTTGGGATTCTTTGCACAGTTGGCTTTAAATTCATGTCATGGGTAATCCCTAGTGAGACCGATGAAAGGGGAATTCCCCTAGAAACATGCGTCTCTTCCTACCTGCATTTCGGCACTCCCAGTATGGGATGCCATCCAGGAGGTGTGTAGGCACTGACAGGGGTGGTTTTTCCTCCTTGGGGATGGGGTCAGGGGAGCTATCCCAGAGCTGCAGCATGCTTCCCATCCAGCCCACCTGGGCTTCCCCAGAACTCCTTAGCCTCGGAGCAGACTTGTGGTCACATCAGTTGCCAGTTCACCCCACTACATGCTCTCTTCTTTATCATGTTTGCATGTTCATTTATACATTTTTTTAAATTAGGAAATAATTATATATACAGTATTTACTGCAGCATGATTTCTTTGCGCTGTCTTTTTCTGTCTTTTTGTTTGTCCACATGATCTAGGAGCTTTATCAACTGGTCATCCAGCAGCATTGGATCTTTTCACCTTACAAGAGATGCCAGTTTCATAGGTTTACCCATGACCAACTAGGTAATTGGCAGGGCTTCCATATAGTACATTTTGGTAAATGTATTTCATGTGCATCAGAAAGCCTTAGTGAAATATGACTAGCGGTATGTAACTAGAACAAATACTGTAGCTGCTGACCTTTAATATAAGGACACTCACCTGCCTAGGAATCCCACAATGTTGGCACCCCTAGCCGATTTGTCATTCAGCTTCAGGTGCAGGCACTGGTATCTGTAGTAAGGAAAACAAAAGTGAAGCCTTGCCACTTCACAGTCTGTTTCCTACTGCACATGCGCAAGTCGGGCTTCACTTTCTGAATGGTCCCGCCGTCTTTTGGGACCTCTGTGTGTCCCAAAAGGAAGCGGGGGGAAGGAGGAGGGGCCAGATTATGTACTGTAGATCACCGTGTGGCAAACTTACCAGGAAGTTGGAGCGGGTACCTGTCAAAACCAGGTCCCCCCCCCAAAAAAGTGGCAAATGCGGAGCTTCTCCTTTTGGGTGGAGCTCCGCTTTATAGCTATAATGCATGTGGAATTTTGTGAAAAAATTTAATTAAAGGTGAACTTTAAACTAGGGGGATGGGGACATGTCAACATGCGTCCTTTTCAAACATAAACATGCATTTCTCAATAAATAGCTGTTTAACCTATTTTGCCTGCTGTTCAAATACACTTTAATAAGACAAGCTGCATTAAAAAAGCAACACAATGCAGGTTAATTGCAGCCTCTGTACTGCCACGTGTACTGCTCCTTCAAAAAATAGGTTAAACTTAGGCATGAAGTATTTGATCATTATTTGGATTTTGTTTTATTATTTGTTATTAATTTGCTTATATAAGGCTCCGTTCACATCTAGGCGTTTTGGGGCGTTTTTGGGGCGTTTTTCTGCTCTAGGATCAGCTCTCAAAACGCCCAACAAGACAAATCCTATTCATTTCAATGGCCCCTGTTCACATCTGAGCGTTTTGACGCTGTATACAAAACGCCCAACGCTCAAAAAAGTACATGAGCTTCTTTTTGGGCAGATTACAGGCGTTTTCCATTGATCTCTATTCAATCTAAAAACGCCTGCACAAAAATCGCGGTAAAAATCGCGGTAAAATCGCGGTAAAAAACGCCGCAAAAATCGCGGTAAAAACGCGCGAAAAACGCTACGCTCAGGTGTGAATGTAGCCTTAGGGTATTTGTAGTATTTTCTTGCGCTATACAGATTTGTTATATGCAGATTGTTAAACAAAGCAAGTACCTGCTGCTAACTATGATGTTGGCAGTTATTGGGGTACACCTTACATTTTCTTTTTCTATATTTTCTCTGTGTTTTCCAAAGGAATAAACCTTAAAAAATAAGGTCATACTGTACATGTCATATGATATTGCAGAGACTACATAGAAAAACAAAATAAAAATGCCAGTATGAAGCCGCACATCAATGCAAACCCACTAGAATTGGAATAAAATGCAGTCTCGGCCTGGGCACTCAACAGGCCACACCCCCAATGCATTTCCATCAGCCCCTTGGAGCCTAATCATGGTCCCCATGTTTAAGCTCCAAGGGGTAGCGTGAAACTTATTGGGGCATGGCCTGATGGAAGCCCAGGCTGAGACTGCCATTCATTCTAATTCTAGTGGGTCTGCATTGATGTGCGGCTTCATGGGATCCATCCTTTGCTCAAAGGTTGTTTGGAACCAACACAAGCTCCTTCCCTTGCCTGCACTCAAAGTGGTGGATACAGGTTTGTTTTCCCTTGTAGCCTGAGTGGCACACATTTTTCATTACATGATACGTAGATTTGCCAGGTAGTTTATATAGACAATGGGAAATGCTATATTTTTTATTCTCTTTTTTAGAAAGTAAAGCTCAATTCTAGGAAAACAGCTACATATACAGATAAAATACATTTCTGGGAACTATTTTACCCACCAAAATATTGTGTTTCTGTCTATTCAGTTCTGGGATTGTAAGAAGCCTTCTTTAATCTAATAAATAATATCTGCTTATTAATAATACTAGTGTGTGTGAATGTATGCACCTTAGGATACATTGATTTGTTATACAGTATATATACATGTTTGCACTGGTTCTGTCTGAAATTGCCTAAGATTTCAAGCAATCTTCCATTTGACATTAATTAACTCCCAAATTGTGTGAGACAATGATTCTACTTGTATTGAAAGAGAGTAAGAGTCTATCAAGCATGTTTAACCACTTGCCGACCACCCGCCATCGATATACAGCAGAAGGTCGGCAGGTTCCCGCGAATTGCCATACCTGCACTCGCCCCCTTTTGCCAGTGGGGAAGCTAATTCACGGGGCCGGCGGCATCGATTTCCGCCAGGCACCGGCGATCGCTCCCCATGGAGAGAGAATAGTGGTCTGCTGTTATAAACACAGCAGACCGTTGTTACCCTTTGATCACTGCTGGGTTAACCCCTTCCCTGCCAGTGTCCTTATTACAGTAACAGTGCATATTTTTTAGCTCTGAATACTGTAGTAATGTCACTGGTCCCCTCAAAAGTGTCAAAAATGTCAGTTAGGGGTCCGATCTATTTGTCGCAATGTCGCAGTCCCTGCTAAAAATCACTGATTGCCACCATTACTAGTGAAAAAAAATAAAAATTACATAAAACCTTTCCCCTAGTTTGTAGACGCGATAACTTTTGCGCAAACTGATCAAAATACGCTTATTGGGATTTTTTAAAAAAAAAATATGTAGCAGAATACAAATTGGCCTAAAATGATAAAAAATGTTGATTTTTAAATTTTTTTTATTGGGAATGTTGTATAGCAGAAAGTGAAAAATATTGTTTTTTTTTTTTTTAAATACCACCAAAAGAAAGCTCTATTTGTGGGGGAAAAAAGGACATCAATTTTTTTTTTTTTTATACAGCATTGCACAACCGCGCAATTGTCAGTTAAAGTAATGCAGTGCCGAATCGCCAAAACAGTTTTTTTTATTTTTGGTAGACAAAAGATTCTTCTGTAGTTCAACACACAAAGATCACAGGCACTCAGACACTTGGATAAACAAACGGTACATACACATACACTATTTTTATAAGAACATAACTTTACTTTTTGACATTGTTTTATATATTGTATTATAATATTTATTCTGTAATCTTACGCTATTTTGTTATTAAAAAAAAGTTTTTCAGTTTTACACAAGAATAGAAGGACTTTTCAATTTGAGCATATCTCACCAATAAAAGGTATTTCTGTAAGTTTCTAAGATACTGAAAAAAATCACATTGTAGTGGAGATTTACACAGCTCTGCCACACAGCACACTCTTGTCTTGCAGGACAGGAGACCTCATTTTTCTCAGCTGCATTCCAGTAACACTTGCCCCCTTACCACCCCCTCCCTATGGCAAGGCAGTAAAAGGAGCAACAGAAGACAGATGAGATCGTCTCTCTGTCACTTAGCTCTCTTTCCTATTAGCAGTCTTCTTGCACTACAGCAGAACTTATCATTCTTTGCTGCTTCTACCTTTCACAGACTGTATTCTGCTGTGCAAGGACTTACATGTGTACAAGGTACTTACACTGCTTATAGGGGAAAGTTTCCGCGCTATTGGAGGAATTAAGTAAATAAATGACTGCAGCCTACCTCAAAAATATAGATAACTATATTTAGTGAATGTGGGGAAAAAGGGAGGTAAAATGGCGCTGTCAGGCTAATAAATAGGAAATATAAATATATCTTATAAGTGCACTGGTGATAAGTTGAATAAAAAATCAAGGTATATAAAACTTAATATGGTGAATCCTTAAAAAGTGTAAATATGTTTAAAGAAATTAGTAAAAAAAAATATATATATATATATTATCGTGGTAAATAGGTGAATAAGAAAATTAAGATATAAATAATAAATTATTGAAAATCAATTCAGTGTGTGATCTTAAAGGTGTGTATATATGATTTCATACAAAATACATTAAATAAATAAAGTGATGTTTTAAATATCCTCCATAAATAATTAAGGTGCTAATTAATCAAATATATATTGTGCTAGTGAGCCAAACAATAAATAGCTTTGTATAAATCTGTACACAATCAATTCATAAATAGTGTCCCAGCAATTTAAATAACATAAATAAATAAATAAATAAATAAATGTAAAAAGAATATATAGAAAAATTGTCCATATAAATAGCCAAATATTAAATGGTGCTGCAAATGTAATTGAGTCCCAAAATGGGAAACGAAGCAGGGATTTAACAGGAAAAATGGATTCCAGGAGTTCCAGACTGATGGGGGTGCTCAATACAGGAATAAGTGCTCCCCTCCTATTACTCCCGCACTCACCAGATGGTTGTACCCCCACAGGGGTAATCAGCGTTTGGGGTGACTCTCAAAGGTCCCTCCGAAGGCTGGCTAGTAATCCACTTAATCCCGACTTCATATGCTGTATTTTTCTCCAGGGGAAAATTGATGAGAAATCCCTCCTCTTAAAGTACTCCAATATATTTGAGAGATCCGGATGAGGAAAGAAAAAAGGGGGCTCCAATAGTGAAGTATTGCAAAAAATAGGTGCTTTATTCATATAAATTTACAATACTCACATTCATTAACAGAAAAACGGTGCATGTATGTCCTAGGGACCGCAACACCCTCGTGTAGCGGTAGTTCCGGGACGCGGTGCGTTCCACCGGCCGGATGTGCGTCTCAGTCAACAGGAAGCGGAACTGACTCTCAAATATATTGGAGTACTTTAAGAGGAGGGATTTCTCATCAATTTTCCCCTGGAGAAAAATACAGCATATGAAGTCGGGATTAAGTGGATTACTAGCCAGCCTTCGGAGGGACCTTTGAGAGTCACCCCAAACGCTGATTACCCCTGTGGGGGTACCACCATCTGGGGAGTGCGGGAGTAATAGGAGGGGAGCACTTATTCCTGTATTGAGCACCCCCATCAGTCTGAAACTCCTGGAATCCATTTTTCCTGTTAAATCCCTGCTTCGTTTCCCATTTTGGGACTCAATTACATTTGCAGCACCATTTAATATTTGGCTATTTATATGGACAATTTTTCTATATATTCTTTTTACATTTATTTATTTATTTATGTTATTTAAATTGCTGGGACACTATTTATGAATTGATTGTGTACAGATTTATACAAAGCTATTTATTGTTTGGCTCACTAGCACAATATATATTTGATTAATTAGCACCTTAATTATTTATGGAGGATATTTAAAACATCACTTTATTTATTTAATGTATTTTGTATGAAATCATATATACACCTTTAAGATCACACACTGAATTGATTTTCAATAATTTATTATTTATATCTTAATTTTCTTATTCACCTATTTACCACGATAATATATATATATATATATTTTTTTACTAATTTCTTTAAACATATTTACACTTTTTAAGGATTCACCATATTAAGTTTTATATACCTTGATTTTTTATTCAACTTATCACCAGTGCACTTATAAGATATATTTATATTTCCTATTTATTAGCCTGACAGCGCCATTTTACCTCCCTTTTTCCCCACTTACACTGCTTACCCTAAAAATGGGAAACTCGCTACCAGTTTTTATTCTGCCAAGTTGTTTTTTTGCAGTCTGTGTTCCCCCATTTCAAAACTGTTTTAATGGAGTTTGCATCTGCATATCAGGGTGCTAGGAAACCAGACCACATGGGGATGCAGGTAAAATAAAGCAGTTTTTTTGGAGCGAACAACAAAAAACGCACAGCAAGAGTGAGAAAGTGGGAGCAGGAACACGCTGGGGTCAAGTCCAGAAGCTGGTAGTCATCCAAGCCAGGGTCGAGTCCAGAAGCGGGTTGTCTGCCGATGCCAGGTTGAAAGCAAGGAGAGTCATCAGTCATACACCTCGAGGAACATGGAGAACAGAAGCCTGCTAGCAGAGATGCACCTTGGGGCACAAACACAAAGGCAAGGACTACAGCCCATAAGGTGATAGATATAGTCAGGTGTGCAGCATCATCACGTATGACGCCCAGGCAAGTGATGATGCAATCAGAGTTTATAGGAGGCAGCAGACTGCACATGTTCAAGATGGCTGCCAACAGGAGGGCAAGGTAAGACCTTGACACTGCAAGAGTAAGTATCTGCTTCTGTGTTCTTTTTCAGTAATATCCCCTGCTTTTAATATGCAATGGTCTATAAAATGCAGATTTCCACTTCAGGTCTCTTGCAGGACACTGAATATTAATACCTTTATCTCCTCTTTGGCAGCAGTTGGTGGTGTCCTTAATTGCTTGTTCCCACTAGGGCTTACCAAGAACAAGTAATTCCTGTCCTTAGAAAGGGTCAGCTTTAACATTTAGGGCAGACTTTGCAGAATTCATGTGGAGGCTCCAAGAAACTAAATTAAATTTTTGGTAGTTTTAAGTAGATCATAGCTGGCTGTAAAATACAGTTAAACCCCAAAAAAATATTTAATACATTTTAATTTACCAGTCCTTGCATGTGGCTGCATTGGTTTTATGGTTATTAACATTTTTATCAAATACAGAAAATGCCTGTAGATTCTGCCAGAAAAGAAAATCCTATCTTTGTTCTATAAGCTACAAATTCCTTCATCTCTCATGTAATGGAGGTGAATAAAGATAGACATGCCTGGGTGACAACCAGGACTCTGTCTATAGATGCGGAGTGAGTGAGTGTAGCCATTCAGGGACTGAAAGTGTGTTATTTGCAGGTTTGCAAGGTGAAAATAAAAAAAATAAAAATGTAAAAAAGTAAAATATTTTATCTAATGGCTGATAAGATGTTATTATATTCCTTGTTTTGAGGCTTAGTTTTAATAAAGAAAGATGATGTTTAATAGCATTTAGGGGTGAAATTAAAATTGAGTCATGATGTTGACGTTTTTTTATCTGGCACTATAAAAGATATGTTGGTCTATTTTAAAGAAATATGTGTTAAAATTTGTAAAGAAAGCTGCTTTAATGCAACTATAATTACAATTAAATTTATATAATAACCTGCTGTATTGGCACATCTCTTCAGTTGCTTAGCAACCAAACATGCTACATAGAGCGTATTTATCAGTGTTGTTTAGTAAATGATGGAAAATGTAAAATTCCTAAACTGAGTGAAAATGACAAATGCTCAAAACATGAGTCAGAAAATTGACATTCCCAATTATTCTCATTATTTTAAAACTATTAAATAATCAGTTTTCTAATAATATTATCACTAATAATTACTTTCTTTTGTGCATCATAATGCAAAACAAATCCCAGTAAATCCATTGGAGAATTCAAGCTCTATAAATATCTTTTTTATGGTAATAAACAAGTCATTACCATCTGCATGGCTTAGACCCACTAAGAGTTTCTCAGCTGGCAATGATAGCATGCCAAGAAAATTCAACAGACCTATGACTTGGGCGGGCTGCAACTTATACTTCCTAAAATCCTATGATATAAGGGTTTAAAGCTTACAATATATGATTCGTTAGATGTGTATGTTATTTACCAGAAAGCATTAGATGAATACATATAAGGTTGATTTAGTGATCTGGGCACAGAATTTGTGGCACAGAAATGCTGACACTGTGTATCCCAAATGACATATAATATGTCATATGGACACTTTAATAAAGAAAGCTGTTAGATTCTCTGCCAGCACTGTACTTCTTTAATTACTCTAGAATACTCAAAAGAATGTAAAATCATTATTATTCGGAAAAAAAAGAGTTAAATAGTAACCATTTATGTGCATTTGTGTTTAAAAGGTATTTGTTAAAATACAAATTTGCATGTTCATATGTTATTCATAATCAAGGAAAAGACATTTCCCATGGAACACAATACATTTGCAAAATGTATTTTAGAGAAACAAATCATGAATACATTCCCCACAATATTCAAACATAGCTGGAAGGAAATCAAGCATGACCATGTATACATATATTATGCATACACAAACACACACTAAGCCAAAAAAGAAAAAAAAAAAAAAAGCATAGTTTGTAGGTTCCCAATAAAGAAGAATGTGCAGTCTAAAGTATTCATCTCATTCCTTTTTTTTTTTTTTCAATAAACCCCTCAATTTGGGGCAAGGACATCAAATGAAGCTTTTATTTCTCCAAAGACCAATCTGTATCATGACTAGTACATGTAAGGGTAGAGCATTACCTATGGAGGCACATTTAATTTGAGCTAATGTTACTTACAGTTTAGTTCTTTTCTACAATGTCAGCACTTTGATATTAATGCACTTAAAAATGACTGTCATTAAGGGAAAAGCAACTGCTAAAAACCATAAAAGTAGATATTTATATATTACAAAACTCCCGCTAGAAAGAGAATTTTCCTGCAAGATGAGCTACACCGAGCACAGCATGTACCCGGAACACAGTGCACAGTGCAAAGACTTGTTATGAGATATATATGCTGGGTAAAGACAAAAAATTGTTAATGTCTCACTGGGGCGGAAAACCAGAGACATCAAGTAAGTAAATCGTGCCTCGTCCTATAAGTAGATAGAAAATTGTATGGGAATATGAACTTTAATGGCACATGAGGAAGAAACGCACATAAAATCAATGTAAATTTATTTAGAAAAAATATTTAGAATTAACTTTTTTCAATTTTAAATATTTTTTCTAAATAAATTTACATTGATTTTTTATGAGTTTCTTCCTTATGTGCCATTAAAGTCCATATTCCTATACAATTTTCTATATGCTGGGTAAGGCAACATAGACTCTTTTTCTAGCAATGGCTGAATACCACTGTGGGGAAGGTTAAGCCCCGTACACACGTACCGATCTTCGTCATACAAACGTTCGTCTTTTCTCCCCGGGATGTCGATGTCTGTTGAAAAGTGCAAAGACAGCACAAGAATTTTGTCCGCCAACTTCAGCTGACTGCAGAAGTGATGTCATGTAATGGTTAACTTTCCCTGTGTTTTTTCTTTTCTGAGCATGCCCAGTCTTGCAAATCTGCGGTCTGTCGACTGATTTCTGTACTGACTGGCGAACAATCGTCCGTTCTGGTGTCCGCATACAAAAATTTTTATGTTTGCAAGAAAGACTCTTGTCCGCAGAATGTGCGCAGACAGCTGTCGGAGGCACCATACTAACAAGCGTACAATCGGCAGATCTTTCGTCCGCCGACGTTTGTATGACGACGATCGGTACGTGTCTACGGGCCTTTAGTCTTCTAGGTTCTGGATAGCAATCTGGTGCTGTTAAAGGCACTTGATAAGTATTAACTAGATTAGCAAGTAAAAAAACTAATACTGGAACTGGATACACACTATCCAACTTTTGTTATTTGATTTACCTTCAACTATATAGTGCAAGGGCCTGCCTGATATTATACAAAATTGAAAGTGTTTAGGTTTGACCTCATATTATATGGTTTTGGTAAATCTAAAGAAAAACATCTAAGGAAATTGTATAGTGTGTATCCAGCTTTAGCTGCAGCAAATCCAAAAATACAAAAGGACATATTTTTAAGCTGTTTGCAGACTGAAAACTGACAAATGTAGTGCCTTATTTAAATACAAATAACAGGTGAATTTTTTACAAATCAAACATTTTTAGATATGCACCATCCAAACTCATCTACAGACCATATCTCCTTTTTTGAACACAAATGCTCCAAAGACTCCCACTCCAAGGATTAAGTGCCGGTTCACACTGCCGCGATCACTAAAGTCGCCTCATGGATTCCTTTGATTTTGGATGTTTTAGTTGCAGTGTTCTCAGTTCTCTTATTCTTGATTGACAAAAGCCCAACACATTAAGGAATGCTTCTGCATGGTATTTTCATATTTTATCACTAATTTTTACTATAAATTTACTAGAGGCAATTATCACAATACCTCTTTGATAACGGCCAAAGGGGAGGGCGAAACGCATCAACGCAATTTCCAGTTTACGGACATCGATACGCCACTTCCGGTACGGTGGAACGCACGCCGGGACCAAGGAGACATCCCGAGTGCACACCGCAACCAGGAAACGACACCAGAACAGCTTCTTACCGATTACCGGCCTGTTTTTTCTGCACAAAATGTGAGTGTTACTCTATATGTATTTCAATAAAAGCTTTATTACGGAGTTACACTATTGTGAGCTTCTTCCCTCTATATATGCATACCGGCCATTGAGAACTACAGACATCTGATCTCCAAGGATTCCTAACCAGGTTCCTTACTGGGACACAAGCCTTTTTGACCCTTTCAGCTATACAGCCTAGGGGTCATTTGAGTCCGGTAAGTTGAACATTCTAAGGGGGAGGATTGGCACATTCCACAGCACTGGATTGATGGCATGATTCTGCACTTCTCTTCTGGCACCTAAGCACTTTTGGATTTATGTGGACACTTGCTGACATCACTTTTATATATATTTATATCACTTTTTATCTATTGGACTATTACTATCTTTACTTATATTTTATATTTATTGGACTATCACCATTTATTGAATTATCACGCTGAATTATTCCACATTTTATGATACCCTATAATTGGGTACTGTATATGCTTAGTTAATTTTTTGCACATGGTTTGCACATTGCCCTTTATGATTAGTTATAATCATTTTGGTGTGAATATTTATTAGTATTTATTGTGTTATCATAAACCTTTCTGCACTGTATATTGGCACTTTAATTATCACATACACAAGATTAATTTGTTACACTCCAATGGTAGTTTACTTCACTGCATTTTTAGATTTTTTGACTGTAAAAATATTATCACATAGTAGCATATTTGTGAGAAAAATAACACTTTATGAGATAATAAGGCCTGTAACTGTTAAATGGAACTAAACTCCTAACTAATACTGGTCTCCAGCAATTACATCTATTGTTGACCACTGTCATTTTCTCTGTCTGGTGCTGGGTTTTCAACCTTTTGATTTGCCCCTTAGGGATGACATCATCCTGTGCATGTGCATGGGTTATTCTGGCACAGCTAGAGTGTGCCAGCAACGCACACTGAGCGAATGCACTGCGAATAAGGAATTAAATGTGTATTATTGCAGAAGAGACATTGCATGTCTCTTCTGCATTAAAGAGCTGCCTTTTTTAAAAAGTTAGGTTTAGTTCGACATTAAATGTTAGTTTATCTTTCGTGAATGCCCAGACGTGGGTACCCACATGCACATCTGGTGCTCATGTTCGAAAGTACAAGAGTTTTGGAAGGCAGTCTTTCACATTCTTTCCACCCTTATGGATATATCCATCTCACCTGACCCCTCTTTGGCTCTTTTAAACATTAAACCTGACAATGTCTCTAAACTACAACACAAATTGTTCTTGCAAGTCATGACAGCAGCCAAACAAACCATAGCAAAAGCTTGGAAATCCCCACACATACCTATACCCAAAGTGAAACATAGGGTCACCAACGCCATGATTCATGCCAAGATTGACGCTGTTCTGACAGAAAAAGTTGAAAAATTTGATAGGCTTTGGCAGCCTTGGGTTTACCATTTTCTCCCACCAAACTTTGACAACTCCCTCCTGATGCCTTGAACCACTTCCTTGACCCACCCAAACCTAATCATTGGATACCTGTTCCCCCCGGCAACATACCTCCCCCCCCCCCTCTGTTCTTGTTTCCTCCCCTGCCCCTCCCCTTTCTTCCCCCATTTTCTTATGCCTTTTCTTCCTACTTTTCCCCTTCTTTCCTGAATATACATGCTGTAGCACAAGCAATGTCCCTGACCTGATAGACCCCTGATACTTTGGGTACACCTTTATGCTTACTGAATGAAGTGATCCTCCTCTCAATTGCCACCTGTAACCCCTTGATCCCACTGTCAGTCAATGACCTTACCATTTATTCTTATATATTCCTAGATGTATCTTATTAACCCTGGTGATACTACTTTCTTATGAGACGATTGGCCGCTGGCAGCGCCTCCCCACACAGGCACAGCGAGTTCCCTTTTTGGGGTTCCATGGTGTCGGCTGTGCCCAACCTGTCTCCTCTCCAGGTCACCTGGAGAGAGCATATAGGCTGCACCTCGAGAAGTCAGAGCACCGGCCAAGAACTGGACTTCACCGCAGGGGAAGAGAGAAGCCGGACCACCCACTGTGAGTATTATCTGATCAGAGGTACGGGACTTCTCCTCCTCACACCAGAACAGTCAGAGAGGTAAGGCGAGCGGGGCGATCCCCCTTCATTGACATTACATGTGCCATACCCTCGTGGGATTCACCCAGGATTACTTCCCCCTCCCTGGATGGATCACCGCCACACAGCCCTCTGCCTCTGACTAGGTGGGTCGGGTTCCTGATCAGTACCACAGTTCACAAATCGGGACAGGCACACCCTGGATCGTTACCAGGTGAGAAAATATCTCCCCTGACACGGGATCGGTTTGCTCCTTCCGTGCACCATTTGCTGCGACTGGAATCCTCCATACGTCTCACCATCCCCACACACTGCGGATTCAGTGCTGACCATAACTGTGCCCCATATCTATTTGGTGGTTCTTACACCACCCCCACCAAATTGCTGGACTGGTTTTCCCTATACAACGGACGTGATGAACAGTCCTTGAAACCATTACAGGGTACCAGCTGCTTTTTACATGTCGGGTGGCCACCCTTCACACTGTATGCATATATGCAATATTTTGTCTATACTTTGAGCTATCTCTGCTGCATTCAGTGCATCATTTATCACCCAGACACTGTCAGTCCTCATATATCTAGAGTAGGTTGTGTCCTCTGCCTGAAAAATATCTTTATTGAGAGCCATACAGGCACATACAACTTATACATGATTTTGTCACAGATCAGAAGACATTCCTACTCACAGGGTTGACGAAGTAGTGGCGCAAGTGACATTGTTCACATGTCACTCTCTCCCCATCTTTGGCTCCTAAGACAGAGCCCCAGCAGGTGCCACCGGTGCTAGGCTAGGTTAGTGCATCCATATTTTGTGCACAACCTACACCGACCCCAGGGGTCGGCCCTTTGCTACCGAGTTTCATATTTTGTAACCAGGTAGTTTTTTATCCAAGAATTCATGTCTATTTATGTGTATTTCTTTATTTGTATTGCCCTTATTTTCTTTAATAAAGGTTTACTTATTTCACACAATAAATCCCAGTGAACCCCTCTTTTTGCAACCTTCCAGAGAGGGTTTTTTCCCTCTCTTCATCCTCTAGGTAATTGTCTATTTGCCTGGTTGCGTAGGGTTCCCGGATACACTGTCCGCATGGGTATACTTTACTTAGGTCAGTTCTGACCGACCCTGGTTTACTGGATCCCTTCCTCAGCACAGCTTTTTATCTCAACACCTATTTTACTATCACTCATATTCCTCCACTAGTATGGTTTATCGTTTGTTACAGTTGTCTGTTCAACTCTGTTATCAGTATTATGACTGTATTTTTCCCATTGTTCATTATACGCTGAACGTTGTATTTCACTTGAATTCTTTAACCACTTTAGCCCCAGAAGATTTGGCTGCTCAATGACCAGGCCACTTTTTTCAACTTGGCACTGCGCAAATTTAACTGACAAATTGCGCAGTCATGCAATGCTGTACCCAAACAAAATTTCTGTCCTTTTTCTTCCACAAACAGAGCTTTTTTTTGGTGGTATTTGATCACCTCTGCGCTTTTTATTTTTTGCAATATTAATAATAAAAGAGCAAAAATTTTCTACTTTGACTGTTAAAAAGTATCCAATATATTCAATTTTTGTCATATATTTAGGCCAAATGTATTTAGCTACATGTCTTTGACAAAAAAAACTCTCAATGAGCATATTTTTATCCACTTTAAGACCAAGATTTTACCCTCTTCCTGACCAGGCCATATTTTGCGATAAGGCACTGCGTTATTTTAACGGAAAATTGCGTGGTCGTGTGACGCTGTACCCAAATTAAATTTACATCCTTTTTTCCCCCACAAATGGAGCTTTCTTTTGGTGGTATTTGATCACCTGTGTGATTTTTAATTTTTTTAAAAAAGAGCGACAATTTTGAAAAAAAAAAAACAATATTTTTCACATTCTGCTATATAACATTCCCAAAAAAAAAAATATAAATCAAAATTCATTCATTTTTATTGTTTTTTTTTTTACTAGTAATGGCTGCGATCTGCAATTTTTTTGCTGGACTGCGACATTGTGGCAGACAGATCGGACCCCTAAGTGACAATATTTGACACTTTTGGGGGTACCAGTGACATTACTACAGTAATCAGTGCTAAAAATATGCACGGTTACTGTAATAATGACACTGGCAGGGAAGGGGTTAACACTGTTGGTGATCAAGGGGTTAAATGTATGCCTCATGCTTACTGACGTGTGTGGGGGTTCTGTGACAGAGACACAGATCGCAGGTTCAGCTATGCTGAATCCTGTGATCTCCTCCTCCTTGTCACAGAGAAGGTCCGCCTGCTTTGTTTACACACGCGGGGGGATCGTCTCACACTTTCCCCCGACGATCGGGGAAGAGAGAAGGTGATCGCCGCCTCTCCTCCTCTGGCCCGACTCCCGCTGTGAGGAGTCTAGAGACGTAGGCCTACGTCGCTGGACACAGGGCTGCCACTGTGTAGCAACCTGGCAGAGGTTTCAAACTTTCCTTATTCTATCTAAAACTAAAATATATATATATATATATATTGGTTTTAGATAAACTTAAACAATCATTTAAGGATAGAAATAAAAAAAAGTAAAGTGGCACTGAAATATCAAGATTATGTGATAAAACAATATAGAAAATAATAAAATGAATAAACGTGATATAAGTCCATTCACATCTTTGTATGCACGACCAGTGAATAGAATGTTTTTCTCTAATCCAGTTCTTCTTACAACATTGAGTGACTTTCAACACAAAAAAGTGAAAAATTCTCCACGCAAATAAATTTGCCTCTTACCAAAGAATAGGGACCTGTATGGTCTACAACACCTGTGGCTTAACCCCGCCAGGGCCCCTTGAGTGCAGAGGAGCCTTGAGTATAGTCCTGAGTGTCCATGTCCACACATCCACCTCCATAGTATCAAAAGGGTATCAAAATCGCCCCCCCATAGGAAAAACAATAAATCCACCATAGTGTAAAAAGGTTGTTGACTGTACAGGTCCCTATTCTTTGGTAAGAGGCCAATTTATTCCGGTGGAGGAATTTTCACTTTTTTGCATTGAAAGTCACTCAATGTTGTAAGAAGAAGCGGATTGGAGAAAAATATTCACTTCCATGGTGGTGCATACACAGATGTGAATGGACTTATATCACATTTATTCATTTTATTATTTTCTATATTGTCTTATCATATACTGTAATCTTGATATTTCAGTGCAACTTTACTTGTTTTTTATTGCGTATTTGTGTTTGTCTCACATTTTAGTTGCTGCTATTTTTTGGGTGTAAGCACAGATAATAACATTTTTATTTAACGATAGAAACCAAGTTATTTGCCTTGCTTATGCTAATCACAGTGGTGTCATTAGATCCAGACGAGTGTCCTATATATATCCCTTGTTGGTGTAGAAAATGCAGATGCATGGATGACACTGTTTCATCTTCCTTCTGCTTGATCAGCTAGTCGAATTTATGTGTCACCACTATTAGAACATATTAGCGAGATGTTTAAAGTAAACATAATATTTTCTTTAATATATTTTAGAAACACATTAAAAAAAAAAAAAAGATTAGCATGGTGTGAATTCTATGAAGGTGTGTTAATATTTTATCCAGTTAAGGACCTGGCCTTTTTCTGAGATTTGTTGTTTACAAGTTTAAATTAGTATTTTTTGCTAGAAAATTACTTAGAACCCCAAACATTATAATGGCGACAAACTGCGGTACCTTAAAAGCTCCATAGGCAATGCTTTAAATGTTTTTACAGGTTAGGTTTAGAGTTACAAAGGAGGTCTAGTGCTAGAATTATTTCTCTCGCTCTAATGATTGTGGCAATACCTCACATGTGTAGTTTGGACACCGTTTACTTATGTAGGTTTGACTTACGTATGCATTCGCTTCTGCGCGCAAACTCGGAGAGGCAGAGCACTTTACTTTTTTTTTCCTTTCTTCTTATTTTTTTTACTTTTAATTTTTTATTTGTACACTGTCCCTAAAAAAGAAAAATTATTATCTTTATTGCGAGATCTGGGCTCAAAAAGACCTCAGAACTCACATTTACACTTAACCACCTGCCGGCCGCTCTTCGCAGATATACTGTGGCAGGCTGGTTCGGCTGCGTGAATCACCTTATATGTACGGCAATCCTGGGGATGCGCACATGCCCCCATTTCCCAGAGAGGAAGCTGACTCACGGGGCCGGTTGTTGCCATTGCCGCCGCCCCTCCGGGCACCCGTGATTGCTCCCCGTTGTAAACACAGCAGACCGTTGTTCTCTCAGTAATCAGCACAGAGCGCCTGTGATCCTCCTATTTAGGATCAAAGGTCTCTGTGTTGATTCCACAAGGCCATCCCCCTCACAGTTAACCCCTTCCCTGCCAGGGTCATTATTACAGTAACAGTGGATATTTTTAGCACTGATTACTGTAGTAATTCACTGGTCCCCCCAAAAATTTAAAAAATGTCAGTTAGGGGTCAGATCTGTCCGCCGCAATGTCACAGTCCTGCTAAAAATCGCTGATCACAACCATTACTAGTAAAAAAATTAAATAAATAAAAATGACATAAATCTTTCCCCTATTTTGTAGACGCGATAACTTTTGCGTAAACCAATCAAAGTATGTTTATTGGGATTTTTTTTTTTTCAGAATTGTCGCTTTTTTTTTTTGTTTATAGCGCAAAAAATAGAAATCGCAGAGGTGATCAAATAGCACCAAAAAAAAAAAAAAAAAATGCATAGAATGCATGAAGGCAAAAAAACCCTTCTGCCTTCAGAACCACTTTAACATTTGTTACTATAGGGCCAGAGTGATTACTCGGAGCTGCTGGGAGACTCCTCTAATTGCAAATCTACAATATATTTAATTAAATAAAAAAACAAAAAAAAAAAAAACAGGAAGGACAAATTTACAAAACGTATGTCATATAAAAATTGATCAAAGGTAAATACTGTAATTAATTTACTTTAAAGGATATGTTCACTTTTAGTAACATGTTACATGTCCCCCCCCCCTCCCCATATCCTCCCGTGATCCCCTATTGTGACAGCAGGTGGAGGATCCTCTCTCCGCACCCATTCTCACAGTTCAAAAACAGCGTGGCTGTGCGAGGCTCTGCCCATACAGCCTCATCATTCATTCACAGAGTTATGTGAATTAATGAACTACAAGTACCATCTGTCACCTCGGCAGACGGCATGTAGTTGTCAATGAACTGCGAGGGCACTGGCACTCTCATAGCTTATTTATCTTCCTGGAATACAGTAATTGTCTGCCTGTACCTCCCCCTACTGGCAGGCAAGTATATTGAGTATCTGCAGATTGTAGGTACAATGCTGTGCAGGCTTCCAAGAAAGAAATTAATAAATGCACTTTTTTTTTCCATGCAAAAAGTGTATTTATTATTTTTTCTTCAAAAAGTGAAAGTATCCTTTAAATCAGCTTTCCCAGCATTGCAATATCTTTTTTACAGGATTATTCATGCACGTCATGAGTGATTGAAGAGATTAAAGAGCTGAGGACATGCACTACCTCCTGAGACAGTTCCTGTAACCGAGAGGAAGATTCTGCTAAGAAAGTTCGGTGACTTTCGTTATTATATAATGAAGCAGCACAAAGAACAAAAATGAAATGCAAAGTGCTGCAGCCTATAGGAACCAGATATCATTTTAATACCAGGTGAGGCAAAGATGATTTATTCGTTGTTATGGATTTCTACACTTTGCTCCTGGCTTGTCTCATTAAGCCTACTGGTGTGATCTCCAGAGAGTATTGCTCACGGAGTCTGATGCAGGCATTGTAGTACGCTTGCAAAAGATGATTCACCATATGCTCATTTTTGCCAGCAGTTTTGTCTGCATTTTTAAAGACACATCTTTGACATTGTTTGTAAGTAAATATCCAATACCTGCCATACTTTTAATATTGTTTCATTTAGTGACCTGGTAGAGTCTGGCATAATTAAGACCCCCTGTAGCAAAGGAGATATTTCATATTGTTTTTTGTTCTTTACAGTGTTGTCGGTTGATTTTTTTTATTTTTTTTGTCAAATCTGTAGGTGTATCTTCCCCTAATAATGTTGGTTAATATGGTATTTTTATTGCAAGGACAAAAACCAATGTTTTTCCCAAATCAAAGTGTTAACGTGGTATTAACCACTTGACCTCCAGGAAGATTTATCATGACCAGGCTATTTTTTGCGATACAGCACTGTGGTACTTTAACTGACAATTGCAGGGTCGTGCGATGCTGTACCCAAATAAAATGTATGTAATTTTTTTCCCACGAATAGAGATTTTTTTTTGGTAGTATTTGATCAGCTTATTTTGTGCTATAAACGAATATATGAATATATATATATATATATATATATATATATATATATATATATATATATATATATATATATATATATATATATATATATATATATATATATATATATATATATTATTTTTTTTTTTTTTTTTTTTTACTTTCTGCTATAAAACACATTCAATAAAAAAAAAAAAATAAAAAAATCAAATTTCTTCATGAATTATGGCCATTAAGTATTCTGATACATGCTTTTGGTAAAAAAAAAAAATCTCAATAAGCATATATTGATTGGTTTACGCGAATGTTATAACCACTACAAACTATGGGATATATAATAAACAAGCAAACATTTTTTGCTTGTTTATTATGTATTCGGTCTGACCAGACTTCTGAGGTTGAGCACCCCACTCCCCACACACACCTGTACTCTATCAGTGTCCACCATCAAGTAGATATAGGAGGAGTCCCTTGTAGTGCATTAGCACATCTCTCCCAGCAAGGAGTGTTGTCTCCAAGGGTTAGAGAGGCTGGATTCACCCCTTTTTTATGGATAGTGTAGGACCCACTGATAATGGGGTACTTTGACCTAGTGGTGGGCTTGAGCATTATATGGCCATATGGTGGGACCAAATCCCCATTTTTATTTATGGATTGTCTCCATATTTGAGAGTCATTTCTTTTGCATGTGTGCGCTATTCTTTTTTAATAAACTATGGGATACATTTATGGATTTTGTATTTATTTATTTATTCATACTATAGTATAGTATACTATAGTATATAGTATATAGTACTATAGTATAGTATACTATAGTATACTATAGTATACTAGTAATAACGGCGATCAGCGACTTACAGTACAGTTACAATAGCACTCTTTAGCACTAATCACCATATTAGTGTCACTATTGTCAGTACACTAGTGACACTAATACAGTGATCAGTGCTAAAAATATGCACTGTCACTGTACTAATGTCACTGACTGGGAAGGGGTTAACCTTTTAGGGCAATCGGTGTGCCTAGCCAGTGTGTTTATGTGTCTACTGTTAGATGCTTTTACTAAGGGACGTAATAGATTTTGTTTACTGCTTTGCAGGAACACCAAATCCATTCCTTTCCCCCTGTCAGAATTGAAATTTGCCTTGTTTACATGTGCATTACTGCCCGACACCCACAGATCAGCTTCTGCTATGAATATTCGTAGCAGAAGCTGCCCACTGGCGATGCACACATGCCCCCTGCAGGTGGAAGTTCAGAATCACATATATACGGGATTCTGCACAGGAGAGCAGCATTGTAGCAGTAAAACTGCTATGGGGTAGACTCTAAGTGGTTACACCCAAAAGCAAACATTCATTATATTTCAGCATACCAGTTCTTAGATGTGATGGCTGCATTCATTTTTCTTTTTTTTTTAGATTTCTATGTAAAATCTTTATCCGTAAGGAAAACAAAACTGTGCCTGTAACTGCTTATAAAGTGTTAGATGGAATTTGGCTTTAATTTGTTTAGTGTATCTATGTCTGCTAATACATCTAATACACCCTTGCCTAAAAGAAGAAAACAAATGCAGTCATCACATCTGTTAATTGGTAAGCTACAATATATTATATTTTTGGTTTATTACTGCTTTAAGTATAATTTGGGGTATACAAGGAAATGCAATGCCAGTTTCCTGATGATTAGGTAATAATCTCATGTCTACAGCTCCACAGATACCTGCAGGTCAACCTCTATTGGAGGAGCAATCAATGGTTCCTTATTATAATGATGATAATAGTGATAAATCCACCCCCTCTCTGCCAATGTTGTAGGCATATGGCCTAATATAAAACAAAAAACTATCAGCGCAGACCATACAGTGATAATAAATGTCAAATAATACAGTGCAAAATTAGCAGTGCAAAAATTAAATGTGCATAAATAGTGATAAAGACTGGCAGCATACACTAAATCATGTCCACACCTCACAATCAAATAATCAATATAAGAAAAGTGATGCGCCAGATATTCATAAAAATTATTAATAATAATAAGTGTCCATCAAACGGTCCATATAATATTCGTGCTCAGTGTCCACAGTGTTAACGGAAACCAATAATCCCGTGAAGAATACCATACACCTCAAGTGTTAAATCCCTTCACCAAGTGGATTGGCCTCTCACCTCAGCACAGGACCCAGACGGGCCAGCATCAGCTTGTATGTAAATACAGGACTCAAGGGGATATCTCTCCAGCCTCTCACCTCCGGAGAAAACGAGGACATGCAATATGGGAATAAAGAGGAGATCTAGTGCTCTCTGTATGAAGCGTCAATAGCTTTATTCAAAAAGATCGTACAAGGTACTCACATATTACAGGCACTCAGCCGTGCCTGCTTGTATGGCAGTGATCGTTGTAGCGATACCCAGAAGAAGGTCGGTGTCAGGCGCGCAGGCTCTGCCCCCTATACGCGTTACGTGAGAGCGTTCAGTCTCTCATTGACTTCTTTGGTAGGGGTCTTTTTATTGACTTCTTCGTTAGGGTTTAGATACCTGCAGGTCAACCTCTATTGGAGGAGCAATCAATGGTTTCTTATTATAATGATGATAATAGTGATAAATCCACCCCCTCTCTCCCAATGTTGTAGGCATATGGCCTAATATGGTTCAAGAAGGGAGTCACATGCTTTCTGTCCTCCCTTTACTGCCCACCCACACTGCATGCCTGAATAAGGGCTTGGTTTGAATTTTAAGGGGAACCCTTTGCAGGTTCTCTTTACTATCCATTGAGGTATCCACAGGAATTTTATAATTCTTGCACATGCAGGTTATATTGTCACTTTCAGGAGGTTAGGATGTTGGCAAACAAAGAATGTTAAGCCAGCCTCTGTATAACCTTGCCTCCAACCATCATGCATCTAGTTTTTACTAGTATACTTGGAGGTTGGGTAGGGCTCTGGACATAGCAAGGCTAACCTGGAATGTGACCCATTGGCAATGGGTTCTGCATTTGGTGCCCTTCAGACCTTTTTATACTGTGCTAGAGAGTAAGGCCAGACAGGCTGAAGATCTCCACTCATGGATGGTACTGTTAGGCACAATTTTAAAATTAATGCAGCCACCACTTTACAACTATAAGAGTTAAGGCGGAGAAAACTGAACTGTGACATCATCCACTAATTTGAGTGTTGTGGTGGTGTGCTCCTTCTCCTGCCATTCAGCCTAGAGGAAGCAATTGTCTGCTACTGCTCCTGGTTTGCTAATGCTTTGTGGATTAACCACTCTTTGATCTTTTTCACTCCCTGCCTGCTTGGGTTTGTAAGTAAAAGAGGTCAGTTGCCCCACACATATGCATGAATACAAATGTGCATGTGGGGCTCAAACATGTATGCAAACAGCAATTGAGTCACACATGTGAGGTATCAATGTAAACGTCACAGTGAGAGAAAAAAAATCTAGGGCCATTATTCATGGTAAACTCTAAACTGATAACCTGTAAAGGCTTTTAAAGCATTGCCAAAGGACAATTTTGGGTATGATAGTTATTCACAGGCACACGTCATTTTAGTGCTTGACATGTTTGGTATCTACCAAAGCCCATATTTTAACGTTCACCAAAAAGTTTGTATAGTATTGTCTTTGTTTGTACCAATATTAATTTTAGGACTACATAACCTCTGGGTTCAAAAGCGGATGATTGGTTTAGTACTAGAAGTTCCAACTCCCTAGTAACAACAGCAGCAAAAAAAAGTAGTGGCTCATTCCTGGAAGAAAACTCCAGAGAGTTTGAACCTTACTAAAGCTAAAATTGAGCTGGATAAAAAACAATGGCACATCATTCAGTATACTTCTTGATAAACAGGCCCAGCTTGAGAGAATTTGCACATTATGGACACTATGAATAAAATACCCAAATTCCTCACAATATCAGATGATTTAGGGTGCCTGTCCCAGCCACTTCCTAGTCTTTATTTTTATTGTTTTTCTCTCTAATTTTCTTTTATACCTACCTCCACTTTTCATTTCCACCTTTCCCAATGCACTTTATAAACTTTTACCAACCTTAAAGTTCAACTCCAGGAAAGAAATAATCATCCTGTAAAGTGGGGCTGTGCCTGCATTGCAAAGGTAAATAGCTTACTTTGTCTAGGGCACATGTGTCAAACACAAGACCCAAAAGCTGACTTCGGCACGCCAGACCATTTCATGTGGCCCTCGCACCTTCCCTGCAGCTGTGAAACCTCCCTTGTCCTCGCCTTCACCTTGTCTCAGCAGTCAGCAGAAGAGAGGAGGACACAACTCCTCCACCAGATCCTGCACTTCTCTGTGCAACTGCAGAGATGGTCATCTCTGCCCCCTCCCCCTTATCTCAGCAGGCAGCAGCAGAGTGGACAAAACTCCTCCTACAGATCCTGTGCTTATCTGTGCAGCTGCAGCACTCCCTCATCTTCACCTTCCCTGGTCTCAACATGCAGCTGATTACTACTCTTCTCTGGTCCTCCTCCAGACCCTGCACTTTTTGCTTCCCAGCTCTGGACCTAGCTTCTTCCCGGCAGCAGCATAAGGTAAGAGGGGTGCACTGTGATGTAAGAGAGGGTGGTGGACTTTTAACATCTGATATAAGGTGGGAGTGAGGTGCTATGGACATCTAGTATTAGAGATACAAATGGCTCTTTAAGGGCAATGCTAATGCGGCCCACAATGAAATTGAGTTTGACACCCTTGTTCTAGGGGATAGGAAGACCAGTTTCACTGATCTGATCCTCTGCTTCCCCAGCAGGCGGTGCTCCACCACGATCCAGCAGTGGACTGTCCCTTATGTCCAGTGCAGGGATATGGACCCTGCTCTGGTCTTGAAGACATAAGGACCCTAGACCGGGGGACCATGAGGATAAAGACACAGGGGGGGGGGGCAGTTTATCTGTGGGGGGGGAGTGGAGGATTATGTAAATAAAACAAATTTATTGGTCCCCTAGATATAAATTAACAATTTACCCTTGCAGTGCGGACACAACCCCAATGCAAGAGATAACTTTTTTAAACCCGGAGTTGGGATTTAAGTAACTATGCTTAGTTGTATTTTTCATCCTTATATCAAAATATATCTGACAACCCCGCTTCTCCATCATACTCTGGCAATTACTAGGGGGGAAAAGGACATGTTTTTTTCTTTGGATGTAAAAATTGGGTTATAACAATACTGGGATAGTCACAGCACATCATATAAGAAGTTATTTTCCCAATGCTGACTTGAAGTTTACTTTTATTGTATTAAGTTGAGCTTAAACTTTTCTCTCTGGAAACCTTTAGCAACTAAAAACATATTATTCAGAGCCCAGTTATAGCAAGGAATTTATGATAACTGGCTGTAGCTCCAATTAGGACCTGTGATGCTGCAACATCGCACCACTTTGTGCCATAGGAAATAAGGCACTATTTTGCTATTTTGCAATGTGAAACCTCTGATAACATAGAAGAATTCTGTACTTTGTAACGTGGCTTTTAATCTTTCTTTTGTAATATTGAACCTGGGATAACATGTCATTATTCATTTTTACCATAGAGCCATACCTTGCACTTGACATCGCAGCTCTATTACAAACATTATTATCATTCTAGCTTTTGCAGCATGAAACCTGATGACATTCTGTCTCTGATACTATGGCGTTGATTTACTAATGACAAATCGTTGTTTTACTTTGCAAGGGAAGTTGCTCTTTGCAAGGGAAATTTTCCCTAGAGCTTAGTGAATAAGATGACACTTAGCTGATTTCCATCATCCAATCATCTGCAAGAAAAAAATGCTAATTAACTGGCACATTCTGGAGCATTCTTTGCAAAATGAAATTTTACCAAATTCACTAAGTTCTGAGGATAATTCCCCTGTACAACTTAATTCCCAAAGTAAACAGTCTATTTGCCTTTAGTAAATCAACCCCTATGCTTCTGGTTCTAGCTAGATAGGATTGCTTCAGCCAAAACTGTATGACTTTTTTTTTTCTGCATCTAGATGTATGTGTAATATTGCTTGTTTTCTAGTTCTCAAGTTTGGGTCTGGCAGCTTGCACATAGCCAATGACAAACTATTTATAATACCAATACCTGCACTTAGGTGCAGTGGTGTATTTTGGTTTTGTGCTGCCCTAGGCCTGACTAAACTTGTGCAGCCCCTAATTTAAATATGGCCCACCCCTTCCTGTCAAGGCTATGCCACTTCCCGTTTAAGACCCACGCGGCCATCTGTAAACCACATCCCTTCCTCTTTAGGCTCCACCTTTTGTAACATGCATGGTAAATCTTAAGCTTGCCATATTTTATACCTACATCTGTAACTCTCAGCAGATGAGGCCTTCTGATGGGTCAGCACCATCACATGGATGGCGCTGGCCAATCAGATTTAGTGTAACCCATCCTGTTAACATGCAGACAGCCCCCTCAGCGCTGGTGACACACACCACAAGCAGTGGTTAGGACATGGGGCCCGGCAGACGGGTGTCTCCCCTCTGGTGGGTGTCACCCAGGTGCGGTCCACACTCCCCACACCCCCATAGCAACACCACTGCCAGCAGGGACTATTTTAGTTCGGGAGCAGGCTGTTTTTTTTTTTCTTGCAGGGGAGCTTTTTTTTGCCACCCCCCTTTAAAGTGCCACCCTAGGCCTAGTCGGCCTAGGCCAAGATACAGCATTGCTTAGATGATATACACAATATAATTGAAACCTGATTGATTCATGTGAATGAATCCTCTATAGGTTGCTGCTTTTGCTAAGCTACTGTAACTTTAAATTGACTGTGTAAAAGTTCTTCAAACAATACACCAGGGATCCTCAAACTACGACCCTCCAGCTGTTGTGGAACTACACATCCAATGAGGCATTGGAAAACTCTGACATTCACAGACATGACTAGGCATGATGGGAATTGTAGTTCCTGAACAACTTTAGGGCCATAGTTTGAAGACTCCAGCAATACACAATCCAGGGGCGTAACTACAGGGGTTGCAGGGGTTGCAATCGCTACCGGGCCCCATGCTCCAGGGGGCCCGGTAGCAAACCAGTGGGTGAACTTCTAGGATCTCAAAGGTCAAACTTGCGACCGGGCCCTGGCATTTCACCACTGTGGGGAGGCCCCAAGATTGCAGGAAGGGGGCCCACTGCAGAACTTGTGAAAGGATCCTGATGCGGGACCATAATAAAAGGCCATGCAATGAGATTAAAGAGCCCCAGGATTAGTGGGAAGCCCCGGGCTTGAAGGGAAGGGCCCCGGCCAGGGGTCTGGGGGGCCCTTCATGGTTTCTTGCATCGGGGCCCTGAAGGTTCTAGTTACGCCTCTGACACAATCATATATCCACACTCAAAAAATGTCCCAATTAACTGTGGAATTAGTGTAAAACAATAAGTACATAAAATAATAAACAAATATGATTCATATAGGAGTCTGTGCCTTTTCATCGCCATACATTAACAATTTTGCAATGCATTCTGCAATTGTGCAATTTTCCAAATTGCCAAGTGCTATTCCTTTATGTAAGGTGCAGACAAACGTGCTCCCCCTTCTGTGTCCCCACTCACTGACTTCTGTGGACCCCTATGTAATAGGAGTCAGAAACGCTTAGTATTATCCTAGACGTGGTGGGGCTTGTAGTTCTCCTCTTTATTGATTGTCCACTTTATTAATAAGTCATGGCGTTTGTATTTCTCCTCATTGATGAACATAAGAGAGGTAGCAAGAGAGATCCCAGTAGTGTAATCCTTTTAAATACTAAATATTTTACAATTCTAATCAATACACTCACTAATTATTGCATAAGAAAATGCAGACAAAATGCAGACATAAGCCGGAAACCGGAAATTTGCATCGGCGTGCTTCTCACCGGCCGGAAAAAAGATGAAGGACAGGTCATAAAATGTACCTGTCATTCATTTGTGGGGACGTAGCATGACAGTTGGTATTAAAAAAAAAAAAAAAAAATTAATTATATGTTATTAAAGACAGTCTATTGGTTGATAAGATAGAATATATGATTGGTCATTTAACTCTATTATTGATTGGGCAATGACAATGTAATATTACTGGTTACTTTTATTACCTGTTGTTGATTGGTCCAAAAGTTACAGAATTTTCACCTTGAGCCGTTTGGACTCCCCTATATAAAGAGGAAATCTAACGGTTAAAATTCATTCAGCAGCGGGAGCAACAGACAATAGCTTCAGGACTTTTTGTTGTTGTTACTGACCTGCTATGGAATCCCTTCTCCAGCAGATCTTGAACCGGGCCGGGGAAGCCGATGGTGTCGAATGGATGTGGCGTTGCCTGTCCTTTTCTACGATCCAGGAGCCAGTGGAGCCTTGCCGGTCTTCTTCGGCTGTTACTGATGTCGTTTTTCCTGTGTCTGTGGCGCTCCCTGCTGACGCGGGTCATGTTGGCCGAGGTCGTCCAATCAGAATGGCTGCCCATGACCCCGGTGACGCAATTCCTGCCTGTCGGGACCGTGACCCCAGTGACGCATTTCCGGATCGTCAGGTCTGTGACCCCGATGACGCAGTTCCGGATCGTCATTTCCGGGCGACGTTCGCAAGGAGGCACGATGGACGCCCGCTCCGCTCGGTGAAGCGACCGGGAAAAAGGGAAGGCCCGTTCGAGGTACATGTAGTACCAATTCACAGTCGGCCCCCTTTGCTAATGTTACTCCTTCTTTCCAGGTTGTCGGTTCGGAAGTGTTAGCGGCTCGGCCTACCATCCCGGTTCCTGTCGTTCCAGTTTCCTCGTCTGACAGCTCTGCTTCAGGGATCCTGCCTGGGTGTTCTACTGGTACTGTGGTCGTTAATAAAGCAGTACCTGAAGGTCAGTCTCATATGCTCAGGAATTTCTTTGCTATGTTGACTGATTTTTGTTCTCAAATGTCTTCTCCTGTTGCTGTGGGTTCTACCATGCCTGTTGACAATGTTATTGCTTCTAATGTGCCTGTCCAGGGGCCATCTGTTGTGGACCCTCTGACTGAAGTTTGGTCTGATGCTTTGCTTCCCGCAGATCGCCCTGTTTTGCAAGATGTATGTACCCCCTCTGTTCCTGTTTCTTCACCTTTGGTACCTGCTGTTTGCACGAAGGAGAGTATTTCATGTGAAATTTCACCTTTAGGATTTCATTTACCTTCTTCTGTTAAAGAAAGGATTTGGAGGGGGGAATTTGTTGATCTTTTAACTTTATTGCCTCATTACAGAGCTGCAGGTAGGGATGGTGAGAAGCCGTCTGAAGATAGACTTAGGAATATTCCCAAGTCTTTTAATAATTGGCTGCAGGGCTATTGTATTTTTGCAAGTGTTTTAGGTGAGAGGCGTCCTGAATTATGCTCAGGACTTTTTCAACATCTCGACATTGTCCTGGAGGCTTACAAACATTTTCAGGGATTTGGTTGGTACAATTATGATGAATCCTTTAGACAGAAGCTTTCTATTCATCATTCCTTAAAGTGGGGAGTAAAGGATGTGGGATTGTGGATTAATTTATTGTTGCCACAAAGATCATCTGCCCCTTCTAAGTCTTCCAACTTTGGGCAATTGAGAAAAGGAGTGTGCTTTGCTTTTAATGAAGGCCTGTGTTCTCGTTCTAATTGCAGATTTAGACACGAGTGTTCACATTGTGCAAATAATCACCCTATTTCACGTTGTTTTAGAAAGAATAATCTGCCTTCTGTCCCTTCAGCTAAGGATCAGTTCTTTCAAAAGAGCGGCAACTCCGGTGAGCTGGGAAAAAATGCTTCTCTGGCTCATGGAGTACCCAGACAGTAACAAAGCTTTGATTTTGTATGAGGGTTTTAGATTTGTTTTTTATTTGCCCCCATATTCTGGTTCTGGATGTTTTGTCGTTGGAAATTTGCCTTCTGTAAATGAATTCCCTGAGTTGGTTCGTGAAAAACTTTTTAAAGAAATTGCTGCTGGTAGGATGGCTGGCCCTTTTTCTTCTCCCCCTTTTCCAGATTTCCACATTTCACCATTGGGGCTTATCCCAAAGAAAGAGGTCGGCGAGTTTCGCCTTATCCATCACTTATCTTACCCTGACGGGCTGTCTCTTAATGATGACATTGACCTTTCTCTTTGTTCTGCATCCTATTCCACATTTGAAGATGCATTGAAGAAGATTAGGGGTGTTGGGGCCTCTGCCTTGTTAGCCAAGTCTGATGTGAAGTCTGCGTTCCGACTCTTACCTATACACCCTTCTGCGTTCAACTCCTTAGGAATTTTTTTTTTTTTTGTGATCAGTTTTTCTATGACAAATGTTTGCCTATGGGGTGTTCGCTGTCCTGCTCTTATTTTGAGCTCTTTTCTTGTTTTGTTGAATGGGTAGTGTCCAGTAGGGCATCTTCAGGTAATATTTTACATTACCTTGATGATTACTTGTTCATTGGGAGTGCCAATTCTCTGGATTGTTTGAGAATCTTTACTGAATTCAAAATTATTTGTTATGAGTTTGGGATCCCCTTGGCTGCTGAGAAGACTGTGTACCCTACCACCAGGCTTGAATTTTTGGGTATTGAAATAGACACTGTATTGATGGAATTTCGTCTCCCAGCTGCCAAGATCTCAAAAATAAAATTTTTGTTGCAATTCATTTTGTGTAGGAAAAAAGTCCAGTTGAGGACTATTCAGTCTCTTCTAGGACTTTTAAACTTTGCCTGTCGAGTGCTGCCTATGGGCAGGGTTTTTTGTAAACATTTGTATAGGGCTATTTCTGGTTTTTCATCCCCTTTTCATTTTGTGAGAATTTCTTCTGCTGTATCTGAAGATTTGCGGATGTGGTTAAGGTTTTTGGATGACTTTAATGGATCTTCAGTTTGGCAGGATGATTTTTGTTCTGCTTCTGCTCTTAATTTATTCACAGATGCATCTGCCGCCCACGGTTTTGGGGCTTATTGGGATGGCAATTGGTCTGCTGCTTCTTGGCATCCTGATTGGATTGGTAGGGGTTTGACTTCTAGTATAGTGCTTTTGGAGTTGTTTCCTGTGCTTGTTGCATTGGAATTGTGGGGACAGCAATTTAAAAATAAGAGGATTATTTTGCATTCTGACAACCAAGGAGTTGTATTTGCTGTCAACTGTTTGTCCTCTTGTTCCTTACCTGTCATTTCTCTATTACGTTTCTTAGTTTTGCAGTGTCTTCGCTTGAATGTTTGGTTAAAAGCGAAGTATATTCCAGGTTTTTCAAATGATATAGCTGATTCTTTGTCCCGCCTGCAGTTCCACAGGTTTCGGATGTTGGCGCCCCAAGCTGCTCCAATTGGCCTGTCTTGCCCCAGCCACTTGTGGACCCTTGTTTGACTGACGTTGCATCGGCTATTCGGAATTCATTGGCTCCTTCTACTTGGTCATCTTATCTGTCCTCGTGGGGGTTATGGTCCTCCTTCTGGTTATCCAGAGGGAGGGCTGTTCTTACTGTGGATGAGGGGTCTGTTATGTTGTTTTTGAATGACTTATGTGGTAAAAATTTTTCTTTTGCTTATGTAAATAAAACTTTGGCTGGCATTTCATTTTTTGCATGTTTGAGTGGTTATCCATCATGTGCTAGTCATTTTTCTGTGAAAGTTATTTTGCGTGGTTATCGTAAGGCTCATGTTGTTCCTGATAAGAGGTTTGCCATATCGTTGTCCATTTTGAAAAGTCTTTGTGGTGCTACCTCTTCAGTTTGTTTTTCAAATTTTGAATCTTTATTGTTTCAGACTGCTTTTTGTGTCTGTTATTTTGGAGCCTTTAGAGTCTCCGAGTTATTTGCTTCGTCTTCTAAAGCAAGTAATGGTTTGCTGTTTCAAGATGTATCTTTGGTTGACGGGTCCTTGAGGATTTGCTTGAGGCAAAGTAAAACTGACCAATCTGGACAAGGTTTTTTGATTTCCTTGAATAAACAGGTTGATACTACCATTTGTGTTGTGTTGCTGGTGGAACAGTATTTGAAAGTTAGGCCTCTGTTTTTTGGTCAATTTTCATTCACCAAAATGGTCTTCCTATTACTGTCTTTCAATTTAGTGCTATTCTTAAAAAATGTTTGGCCCAATTGCATTTGGACCATTTGCCAATCACGTCTCATTCGTTTAGAATTGGGGCTGCCACTTCTGCTTCTGTTGCAGGTTTTTCTAGTGGCTCTATTCAAAATATTGGCAGGTGGAGATCAAATGCTTTCAAATCTTACATTAGACCTAACCTTTCATTTTGAAATTTGCAGGTAATGCTAAAATTGTATGGATTATCGGGCATTCCTATATTTTTTGGGCCCACAGAAGAGCTAATTTAAGGACTTATGGCAGTAATCTAGGATTTCCTTCTACATCAGTGAAAATATATTGGTGTGGTGTTCATGGTCTTCTATGGACTAATATACGTTCTATGTTTTCTGATCTTTGCATGAAGTGGCCCGTTCCTGATATTATTATTATACATGCCGGTGGTAATGATTTAGGGTCTCGCAAAAATATTGATATTATTTTGCAAGTCAGATCTGATTTCTTGTATTTTAATTCTATTTTTCCTTCCTGTAGGTTGGTGTTTTCGGAGATGGTTTCGCGTTTGCTTTGGTTTTCTGAGGGTAAATTGTTTTTAGAGAAAAATTGCAAACGTATAAATCGATCCGTGGTTAAATTTATGCCCTCTGTAGGCGGACTGTCTTATAGACACTCTGACCTGGAGGGGGTATTAGGCGGTTTTTATAGAAATGATTTGGTTCATTTTTCAGATGTGGCGAATGATATTTTTAATGTGGGCCTACAATCTTGCATTGAATTGGCCTTAGGCCTTGTGGTGGTGCCATCCCCTTAATGGGCTTGGCGTGTGGGATGTTTAATATTATTTTGTGGTATAGGCTGTGCTTTTTGGTTAGCCTACAGTATATATATATGTATTATTTGTTTAAATTTCAGTGGTGGTTAGTTTGGGCTTTAGGGCCAAGCTATACCTTTGTTTTAAATCCCACATGGTATTTTAAAAAAAAAAAATATTTAATAAAGGCCGTGGCCGTTTGTACCAAAGTGTCATAATTTTATATATTTAAAGCTAATGTATGGGATATTTTAATTATTCATTCCTTATTGAAAGAGTTCTGCTTACGGCACCAAAAAGATGAAGGACAGGTCATAAAATGTACCTGTCATTCATTTGTGGGGACGTAGCATGACAGTTGGTATTAAAAAAAAAAAAAAAAAAATTAATTATGTTATTAAAGACAGTCTATTGGTTGATAAGATAGAATATATGATTGGTCATTTAACTCTATTATTGATTGGGCAATGACAATGTAATATTACTGGTTACTTTTATTACATGTTGTTGATTGGTCCAAAAGTTACAGAATTTTCACCTTGAGCCGTTTGGACTCCCCTATATAAAGAGGAAATCTAACGGTTAAAATTCATTCAGCAGCGGGAGCAACAGACAATAGCTTCAGGACTTTTTGTCCCTCCCGCCCGCCCTGTGTTCTGTTTTTGTCACGGCTTAGTGGTTGTGGGATGTTTAATACTATTTTGTGGTATAGGCTGTGCTTTTTGGTTAGCCTACAGTATATATATGTATTATTTGTTTAAATTTCAGTGGTGGTTAGTTTGGGCTTTAGGGCCAAGCTATACCTTTGTTTTAAATCCCACATGGTATTTTAAAAAAAAAAAATATTTAATAAAGGCCGTGGCCGTTTGTACCAATGCAAGTTGTAGTGTCATAATTTTATATATTTAAAGCTAATGTATGGGATATTTTAATTATTCATTCCTTATTGAAAGAGTTCTGCTTACGGCACCACTGATGTCACCATTTGCTGTCAGCTGACGTGTTTTGCCCCTCCCCCAGGGTGTTATATAGCCTTTGACAATGCCCTGGGGGAGGGGTAAAACACATTAGTTGACAGCGAGTGGTGACGTCAGTTCTGGCCGGTGAGATGCACACCGATGCGAATTTCCGGCTTATGTCTGCATTTTGTCTGCAATTTCTTATGCAAAAAATTAGTGAGTGTAGTGAGTGAGGAGACAGAAGCACGTTTGTCCGCACCTTACATAAAAGAATAACACTTGGCACTTTGGAAAATTGCAAGATTGCACAATTCATTACAAAATTGTCAATGTATGGGAATAAAAGGACACAGACTCACGAATAGGAATGATATTTGTTTATTATGTTATGTAATTATTATAATTCCACAGTTAATTGAGACAATTTTTGATTATGAATATGATTTTTATCATTTTGATTATGATAGTGAGTACACCTCTCACATTTTTGTAAAGATTTTATTATATCTTTTTTTAATGAGACAACACTGAAGAAATGACACTTTGCTACAATGTGAAGTATTGAGTGTACAGCTTGTATAAGAGTGTAAATTTGCTGTCCCCTCAAAATAACTCAACACACAGCCATTAATGTCTTAACTTCTGGCAACAAAAATGAGTACACCCCTATGTGAAAATGTCACAATTGGGTCAAATTAGCCATTTTCTCTCCCCGGTGTCATGTGAGTCGTTAGTGTTACAAGGTCTCAGGTGTGAATGGGGAGCAGGTGGGTTAAATTTAACTCTCACTTTCTCATACTGGTTATTGGAAGTTCAACATGGCACCTCATGGCAAAGAACCCTCTGAGGATCTTAAAAAAAGAATTGTTGCTCTACATAAAGATGTCCTAGTCTATAAAAAGGTTGCCAAGACCCTGAAACTGAGCTTCAGCATGGTGGCCAAAACCATACAGCGGTTTAACAGGACATGTTCCACTCAGAACAGTCCTCGCCATGGTCGACCAAAGAAGTTGGGTGCACGTGCTTAGCGTCATATCCAGAAGTTGTCTTTGGGAAATAGACGTATAAGTGCTGCCAGCATTGCTGTGGAGGTTGAAGGGGTGCTCAGTGCTCAGACCATACGCTGCACACTGCATCAAATTGTTCTGCATGGCTGTTGTCCCGGAAGGAAGCCTCTACTAAGGATGATGCACAAGAAAGCCCACAAACAGTTTGCTGAAGACAAGCAGACTAAGGGCATGGATTACTGGAACCATGTCCTGTGGTCTGATGAGACCAAGATAAATTTATTTGGTTCAGATGGTGGCAAGCATGTGTGGCAGCAATGAGGCTAGGAGTACAAAGACAAGTGTGTCTTGCTTACAGTCAAGCATGGTGGTGGGAGTGTCATGGTCTGGGGCTGCATGAGTGCTGCTGGCACTGGGGAGCTACAGTTCATTGAGGGAACCATGAATGCCAACATGTACTGTGACATACTGAAGCAGAGCATAATCCCCTCTCTTTGGAAACTGAGCCACAGGGCAGTATTCCAACATGATAATGACCCAAAACAAACCTCCAAGACGACCACTGCCTTGCTAAAGAAGCTGAGGGTAACGGCGATGAACTGGCCAGGCATAACTCCAGACCTAAACCCTATAAGGCATCTGTGGGGCATCCTCAAACAGAAGGTGGAGGAGTGTAAGGTCTCTAACATCCGCCAGCTCCATGATGTCATCATGGAGGAGTGGAAGAGGACTCCAGTGGCAACCTTTGAAGCTCTGGTGAACTCCATGCCCAAGAGGGTTAAGACAGTGCTGGAAAATAATGGTTGCCACACAAAATATTGACATATTGAGCCCAATTTGGACATTTCCACTTAGGGGTGTACTCATTTTTGTTGCCAGCTGTTTAGACATTAACCTCCCTGGCGGTATGATTATGTCAGGAATTACATACCAAAAGCGGTACAATTGTTTTCATGGAAATTTGGCGTTATGTATTATAGGCCTACAATTCTTAGTAATTACTGACTTAAACCTGACCAAAACAAGACTCTAGTAGACATCCCAGATGTGATAAATTTGAAACACAAACACGTGAATTATAATCGAATCAATAATATTATTTTATTATTTAATATATAATATATATAATAAAATTATATTATTGATTAGATTATAATTCATGCATTATATATTATATATAGATATATGTGTGTGTGTATATATGTGTATATATATATATATATATATATATATATATATATATATATATATATATATATATATATATATATACACACACATATATATATATAATATATAACGCATGAATTATAATTGAATCAATAATATAATTTTATATATATATATATATATGTGTGTGTGTGCATATATATATATATATATATATATATATATACACACATATATATATATATATATATATATATATGCCGGTATATATATGTGCGCATATATATATATATAATATGAAATGTGTTTTGTGTTTTGTGCAACGTTTTTTTTTCTTTTTTTTTGAATTTCCCTCCCTAGTTCCGCTCCCATGCAGCATTGCTGCTGCAGGGAACGGAACTAGGAAGTGATCACACCGACGGAGGGACGGAGGAGCGGCGGGGATCTCGGCTGGCGGTCACAGCAATGAGAGATCATCGCTGGATCGCCAGGATAAGGTAAGAGAACACCGCTGCGCTCTATGCAATCCACCCCGAGCGTGACTCGGGGTTACCGCTCCTGATATGAAAAATCAACCCCGAGTCACGCTCGGGATCACCGCCAAGGAGGTTAATGGCTGTGAGTTATTTTGAGGGGACAGCAAATTTACACTGTTATACAAGCTGTACACTCACTACTTTACATTGTAGTAAAGTGTCATTTCTTCAGTGTTGTCACATGAAAAGATATAGTACAAAATTACAAAAATGTGAGGAGTGTACTCACTTTTGTAAGATACTGTATGTAAAACCATGATAATATGGTAGGAATTCATTAGACAGCTCTTTGAAAACCCTTTACACAAGCAATGCAAAACTATTGAATATTGTGAATATAGCAATAATATTTTCAGTATTGTATACATGTATACCTCTCAGCATTAATGGTTTTAGCAAAATATCATGTTGACAGGCTATGTTTTTCTGTGTTTGACATGTGTTTCTTTGAATGCAGCATGTCCAGTTGAGATGTTTGTGAATACCATTCAAAAAAGGTCAAATACAGCCTTTTCTTGTCAAATGCTGCATTTGCATTCCAAATGGATGTACTTGCCTTTGAAAAGCAAATGTAGCATTTGACAAGAACACCTGTCAACATAAGCCCTTAATTAGGTGTCACAGTTCAGAATCTCTTCTCCTAAACCCTTAGATTCCCATTTTCAGGTTGCATGGAAATAAATTATACTTCATGTCAGCAACAAGGAATTGTCTGTAGCAACAGTGAAAAGTGCAGTTTCCCTATATGTATTTTTGCTTTTGTAGGGGGGTTAGTACTGGCCATGGACAAATCAAAATTTGTTCAGTTTAGCAGCAACCGGACAAATTTTGATCTATATATGGGTTGGCTGGTTGTACTACTACCAGCCTGTCAGGTTGTTTTTGTATGTTTACTGACACAGTCTATAGCCAACAGCAGTAATCCTTGTATTCTGATGGTGCGGGAATATCCCACTATCAGAATACAATAGGTCAGCGGGAGAGATTCTCCATCAACACATGAGTGTTGATGGGGTATTCGAGCAAATTTCTTTTCATCAGCCTTCAATATTTCACTGCATAAATTGTAGGCACTATATATATATGCCTGCAACAAATAAAGAAGTGTTAATGATATGCTTCTTGTAGAACCACACCCATTATAAATACTGTAAATGCCCTACCTCTAAATACATGCCCCGCATACAGTAACATTCTAGACATAGAGAAAAAAAAGATGCCTCTAAAAACATTTTTGAAATGTTGGCAACTATGAAAATGCATGCATAACAATACAGCTCTGTCACCAAACAGTTTAAAACTTAGTGAATTTCCAGGTCAGCTTTAAAGCCAAGTGATGGTTGTGGGTCACACAGATGGCACACATTTTAGGAGATTCTGTTGAGTGGGTGAGCAAGAATTCCTAGGCCTTCCTGGCCACCCCAAAATGTCACCACACACAAGTCCGCACACACAATTATTGGCAAATCACTATGGGCATCTTCATCGGCCAATATAAATGTGCAGAAAGTAAAAAGGGGTTGGAGTGCCCTGTCACTATCAGGAAGTTCTTGAAAACTTTGCATATCATATCAAGATTTGGCTATTGCTGAAGAATTTGGGAAGCTGCAGCTGGAAATCTTTCCCCCAACAAAACGTAAGTAGAAGGCCACATTGTTATGAAATGTGTTACTATGATTTTTATCTTTTGCTTAATTTTTTTTTTTTAGTGTCTTGTCCCCCAGGGAACAAAGTATATTGTTGTATTTTGTCCAATGCTCCCAAGTGCTTTGTAAGTCCAGCTAGGAGGTCAGATAGGGTATCCCCTCTCTCCCTATGGCCATCTGACAATGCAACTAGCAGGTGTTTGCCAATGAGACAAGAAAACACAAAAGGAATGCTGTGTAGCACCCTCTAGTGTGTGCTAGTTGGTAGTGTAGGTTATAATGCTAGGTGTTGGGCTGGGCCTAAGCCGTGAATCTGGATCAGGGTTCAGTGACTAAGGGTAGGATGACTCATCCTAGCAGCCTTCCCCTGTTTTCTTGGACATTGGAGAATGTTCTAGACATAGTGTGTGGAGGATAGGAGGGGCTTCTTGGCATAATTATGAGGGCTTTAGCCAATCCTCAGTAAAGGGCTGGCAGGGGGCAGGCCACCTCATAAATACACATGAGTCATGCCAGCAGGGGCAGCCAGATGGAAGATGAAGATGGAGTTCTGAGTAGGCTGTCGAGGCCTTTAGAGGTGCCCCCTAGTCTGGGGGGGGGGTGACCTTGGGCAGGGGCTCAAGTCCTGGAAGGATGCTGCCATAACACATGGAGGAAGCCCTTCCTGGAGGCATGGGAGCAAGGAGAGAGACTAGCAGGGGCAGGTCAGCACTACAGGGAGATCTCCTGCGAGTCAGCCAGCTGAGTGCCAGTCTGGAAGACGGTGGTGAAGAAATTAGCCTGGAGAGCTAGTAAAGGGTCAGCTGCAGGCAGGTGGGTTAGCAGTGCCTGAAGAGGTGGTGCTGGGATCAGTGGCCACAGGAGGAAGAGAACAAGCTGAACACTGTAATATATTTGCTTCACAACCAAGGGGCCTCAGGTTCCTGCCTATAATGGGCCATTGCCTTTAATCTGACTGAGTGATTGTCAGATCTTTACACAATGACCCAGCTGAGTTCTGCAAGCGAGTGCTGGAGCACAAAAAAGGACAAGGGGATGACTATGTAGAGAGGCCAAACAGAAAAATATATTAAAAAGCAAGAGGAGGAAAAATCACTCCTCAAGAGCAAGAAACAACGATCTCCAAACTGCTTTTGGAGCTCGACAAACGTACCTCCCCACAGAAAGTAGGAAACTTTCTGTGGGGAGGTACGTTTGTCGAGCTCCAAAAGCAGTTTGGAGATTGTTGTTTCTTGCTCTTGAGGAGTGATTTTTCCTCCTCTTGCTTTTTAATATATTTTTTTGTTTGGCCTCTCTACATAGTCATCCCCTTGTCCTTTTTTGTGCTCGGGGGACTATTGACTGACAACTGAAGCAGGTTCAGCTTCGGCCCTTCATTGCTCCTGCCCCTTGTGGTCCCCTGACTTGGATCGGGCTCTTTCCTTTCTTGGGGGTCCCTGAGGGGAGACCTGCAGAATATGTTACATGTACAGACCTTCTAAGTGCAATTACCAATACTGAATATATATGTTCTGAGGAACTCTGGACCACTTTTCCCCCTGAGGAAGACTACTTAGTCGAAACGCGTAGGGGTCTTTGGGTCCAAGTTTCAGTTTCCCAGCACATGTGCATGGCACAAATTGAAGTTGGATCTGCTCTTTTGTTCTTTTGTCTTTAACAGGCATCTGGAGATATGTATATATGCCGTATACAATTTTGTAAATTTTATATGTGATTTATATGTGTTAATAAAGGATATATCTTTTTATTCTATCTACATCTTCTGCTTTACTTTAATATTTGACTATATGTCTGTACTGTTTACATAAGAGCATCAGAAACATCCCATTCCCCCGCTTTTTCCGTGCAGGAGGCCCACCTTTGGGTTTCATCCTACAGGATATTCCTTGTGAAACCATTTCGGGATGGATGCACCCCCACTACTTATACCTTTTTACTGAGCTTTTCTTCCTTATATTATCCCTCAATAAATAACAAAAACAAAGTCATGGACTGTTCTCTGTCTCTGAAGTGCCTGTTAAAACTTTGTATGCCTGGCTGTGCAGGGTGAGGGATCCTAGTTTATCTGCGACCCATTAAGGTGGTGTGCTAGAGTTGCATTCCTCTTGCCTCAATTGTCTCGGCCAAGTGCTTGGAACCGAGTAAAGTGTTGGTTATTAAGCAGACATCTCCTTGCTAACTATATGGTGAGATGGCTGCAGGGTAAGAAGGTGCCTTGTCTGACCTATTTTGAACATGGTGCCTCGACCTTGTTTGAACATGGGACAATGTACTACATGTACTTTGTCCCCTGAAGGACTGGACACTGGGAATTCTCCTTTAAAGAGGGTCTTCAGGCTGTATGAAAAACATTACAAGTCAGCAGTTACAAATATGATAGCTGCTGACTTTTAATAATAGGACCCTTACCTTAACCTTAAATGTATTATTAGTATATAGTAAATGTAGCTTGTGGGCATGATTAGCCATACTCTCCTAAACCATATCTCTGCACTTTTGCTTTGCAGCTTGCAGAAAATCTTGTACTGGTCTTATTTTTTTTAGGAGCTCAGTAAGATGTCATCAAATTGACACTGATTAACAAGGCTACTCAACATGCAGTTCATCCAATAAACTCATATCTTCTCACATTTAGTAAGCATCCATATTTTTCTATTTCCATCATTACTGCTGATACATTATTAATTCGCTAGTATCTAGGGAATTCTAACAATGAGCTGGAGTTCCCAGTATTCTAGCTTTAATGAAGACTTGTATCTCTAGAGTCCCCTCAAGCTATCTCTGAGTCAGCATTTGTTATACACATAATCTAGCTCCTTCGGATTTCCATGGGTACACGATGAAAGGAAATGTTACAGACCAATGAAATTTTAGATAATTTAGTTCAGGTCGATACTATCACTGTAGTTTAATTTTGTAAGAGAACAGTCCTCAAGCATTGTTTTTGATTGTAAGAGGTATTGTATTGATGTGGAGGTTCACATTTTGATTTTTTTACGGTATACCTTTTTTAAAAATGGTTAATAGATGTAATACAGGAAAGCATATGTTAGTATATACCATTATATAGTATAGAATAGATAATAGGAATCCTATAGACAAGGAAGGAATAGATAAAGGAGATTGCAAAACAGACTGATAACTCTGCTGTTAGTGCGAATTCACACTATAGCATAGAGCCGCAGCAGTGATTCACCGCACCAACAGCTTTGCTTTCTGGCTGTAGCTGAGGGCAGTGTGGTGCATGATTCAGCGCATTACATGGCTCCTTTTTTTTTTTTTTTTTTTGGTTTTGAATAAAATTTATGTGAACTGTACAAAACGTACACTTCAATCACGAATCGCAGTACAATGCGCTGCAATATAAATTAAAATGCAGCATGTCTGCATTTTACCACAACATGCTGCAGCACAGCACTAGGCTGCATTGCAGTGTGAATGGGACACATAGGAAACAATTCTGTGTGTCGCCTGCGGTGACAGACATTTTACACTGCAGTAAAAACATCTGTCACCGTAAATACTGTGAATTAGCCCTTAATTTAGAGGAAGTAGTTTAGTATTATCAGCCTGCAAAAGGATTTTACTAATAGGATTTTAGGTAAGAAATCTTGTGTCACAAAAATATTTGCTTGATAAAATGGTATACAGTAAGTTATTAAACCAAACAGAATACAAATTGGATTTAAAGCGATTGTAAATGACCACCTTGTAAAACAATCTATTCAATTTAAAATAGAAATGAAAGGCAAAACATTTGTCAAAAATATTTAAAAAAAAATTGTAAATACAGTTTTTTCCCTTTATTATAAGTAATCACTTTCCCTCTGTTCTCAGCTGCATAAGAGCTGGGGGAGGAGAAGCAACAGCACACTGAGCCTCCCAGGGAATGGCTGTGCAGAAGGGGCATGTCAGGACAAGTCTGATCATTGGAGGAGAGCATACTGAGTTCCCAGCATAGCTAGAGAACTGACCACGGTGTGCTCTCCTGCTTAGTGTGGTCAATTTTTAATAGAAAAGCAAGAGGACTGGCAGGAACACCAGGGATTCCACATAAAGGAAGCGATACAAAAAGAACAGGAGACTTTCTCATACAAGGACATGGTACAGTAGGCACATATCAGAAATGTGAAGTGTTAGGGTAACAAACGCTTTAAGTTTACATAAAGATTTATATTACAATATTTTAATACTGAACATCAAAGTACTGTTAATGCCAAGATCTCTTCTATGAAACTTTGCAGTGGATTTATAAAAACAATACTGTATGTAGTAAGGTATGATTCCAAACATACAAAAAATAGATATAAGGTTAGGGGGCGTGGCGACCGCCGAGTAGGATGGCCGCTTGACTGAGGAGCTCCAGCCACTCCGCAACCTCGGAAACACTGGATCCTTGCGGGGGAACTGCCAGTGCACACCACCAGGATGACCCGAAGAAACAAGGGGGTCCCACCGGTCCGCACACTGTCCGAGTTCTTCGGACTGCTACCGCCCGGTCTCCGCCAACATGGCGGCAGAGACATCCCATCGTCTGGCCAGCCGCGTCCTCTACCACCCGAGTCGTGGGCGTATGACGTCACAACGGCGCCAATAGCGGCGCGAACACAGGATCCACTCCCGATGCGGCTGGCGCGGTCTGCGGACTCCTCTCCCTCCACCCCATCAGCACAGAGCCCGGCTAAGTCTCGCCCAAGGAGGGACTCACTGACGATGCAGGCGACTACATCTTCCATGGAGGTGAGCAATACCTCCAATACCCCATGCACACCTTGGGCCTACTCTCCACCACCAGACCAGTTTGCAAAACTAGCCACTACAGGTCAACCAGTGTCTGACACTACCCTTAAGGACATGCTGTCTATGTTACATACGTCCATGCAGGCTAATATCCAAGCATCCATCTCCTATTGCCACAGGGAACTGCATGGCCTGGGAGACAGGGTTCACAATGTGGAGGAAAGGATGGAGGAATTCACAGTATCCTAGAACACCCTAGTGGACGCTCATACATCCCATCAGGAAGACATACACCGCATGCAGGCGAAAATTGCAGACCTTGAGGACAGATCGAGGCATAACAACCTCAAAATACGTGGGATCCCTGAATCAGTCCAACCCAACCAATTGCCCACCTTTGTTTGCGATCTGTTCCATAAAGCGGTGCCTGAACTCTCTAACGAGGACCTCACCATAGACCGCATTCTCCGAATCCCTAAGCCAACCTTCCTGCCGCAAGACATCCCTCGGGATGTCCTCCTGAGGGTACACTTCTTTCAAGCTAAGGAGAAAATATTGGACACATTCAGGAGGAAAGAACGCCTCCCAGACACTGCTTCGTCCCTTCAGGTCTTACCCGACTATTCTCAATACACACTCCAATTGAGAAGGAATCTAAATTCCATAACTAAGGCCCTGAGGAACAATAAAATCATATATAAATGGAAGTACCCCGCCAAGTTGTGCGTGACTCATATGGGGGCCATCTCCCAAATCACATCTATAGAACAGGGCCTCCGTCTCCTCAAGCAGTGGCACATCCTCCCTGATGCAACCGACCAACGGCCTAGACCTCCAGACCCTCCACTACCACGTCTGCAACCTGAATGGCATACAGTGTCTAGGCCTTCCAGATCCAGGTCCTCTCACCGCTCAAAATTATGCTGACATTTCTTTCTGAGGCTGGGCACACTGGCCCTCCCCGCTCTTTGTAGCACCTGCTAACGTGCTAGCAACCCCACCGACCGCGCAGCAACAGCTGCTCTTATGGTCCGCTAGGACCATATCTTTTTTACCTTTATTGCTTTTTCTTGTTTTATGCACTTCTTTTTCAGAACAGGACTCAGCTACGAATGTAGCAACACCCCTGGAAAGTTGTTCCCGACCTCTACATTGTGTTCCGGACTTCCATCTCTTCTTCTCCAACACCATCCGCCAACCTTCGTGCGAACGACACCTGAATGGAACCCGCTCTCCATCTCACTGTTACATCTGTGATCTTCTACCAGGTACCTCTATGTATTTTCCCACACCATGTACTCTATGGACTGCTCTTGCCCTTACACCATGGCCCCACTACGTACTCCCTGAACTTCCGCAAACCTAGCCATGTCTTTGCAGCTTTTATCGCTGAATGTTAAGGGGCTGAACCACCCCGTGAAATGCTTCTCAATGTGGAAGGAAGCAAAGTCGCACAAGGCTGATGTCCTAGCTATCCAGGAAACCCATTTTAAGCAAGGATCCGTACCTCGCTGCTCCCACCCGGATTACCCCCATGTCTTTATGGCAAATTCCCCTGAAAAGAAACGGGGAGTCCTGCTGGCTATTAGCAACTCTGTGACCTTCACCTACTCTCGGGTGGTGGAGGATACAGACGGAAGATTAATTATCTTAAACTGTAATTTTGATGAATGTGATTATACTTTTGTAAATGCATATGCCCCCAACCGACACCAGCACAAATTCCTGAGAAAACTATTCGCAAAAATTTGCAAACTCACGGTAGGCAAACTGATCATATGTGGAGATTTTAACATTGTAGCAGACCCTGCCATGGACTCGTCATCCGGTGGTAAAACCTCGTCCATATCCATGGCAGCTCTCCTACATGCGTAAAATCTACATGACATTTGGAGATACCAACATGCGGAGGAGAGGGATTATACCTTCTTCTCGGCTAGCCACTTAACCTATTCCAGAATCGACATGTTTCTGATAGATTCGACGATTTTGCCCTTGGTGAAGCACACGTCCATTTCCCCCATTACGTGGTCAGACCACGCCGCCATACATATGTCCATTTCCACCTCGGCCTCCCAGCCATCTTCCTACATATGGAGATGTAACAATTCAATTCTCTCCGACCCGGACTCCCTCAAACACCTCCAAGCCAGATTCAGGGATTTCTTCACACACAACGCCGTCCCAGACACAAACCCATTCACGCTTTGGAATGCCCATAAGGCCTATGTAAGAGGAATTCTCATTCAAATAGCGTCCAGGCTAAAAAAGAAGTTTCAGAAATCGCTTCGAGACACCCTCGAGGAAATCAAATCCCTGGAAGAGTCCAATAAACAAAACCCCTCCCAAACATTATCCTCCAAACTGTCTTCCCTCAGGATGGAACTTCGCAGGCTTCTGCTTTTCAACCATGACAAAATGCTGGCAAAGCTTCGCCTCCAATATTATTCGGCCCATAACAAGGCAGGCAAGTTTCTAGCCTCCAGGCTTAAGGCCAGGAGGGTCAAATCGCTTTCGCCGACTACTATGGTTCCCTATGCAACCTTCGCGACGATACGGCCACACACAACCCATCGACATCTGAAATCCACACCTGAGTCGCATGAATCTACCCACTCTTACGCATGAAGACCTAGCATCCCTCAACGCCCCCTTTACGCTAAAAGAACTCTCCCAGACAATTAATTGCACACCTTTAAACAAATCTCCAGGCCCAGACGGATTGACCAATGAGTACTACCGATCCCTTCACGACATACTTTCACCCCACATGCTGTCAGCATTCTCCTCCGCCATTGCCTCGGGCACCTTCCCACAGGAGATGCTCCAAGCCAACATCATAACCCTCCCCAAACCCGGTAAACCCCCTACCGAGAAGGTAGAAGGCGTTCGATCTTATCCACTGGGGCTACATGGAACTGGTTCTACGCAAGTATGGGTTCTCGGGTCCGATTCTGACAGCCATATTAGCTTTATATTCCTCCCCATCAGCCAGTACTCTCCGCTGGCATGCTTTCTAAACCCTTTAATATCACCAATGGTACGCGTCAGGGATGCCCCGTCACCCCTCATCTTTAACTTATTAATAGAACCGTTAGCAGAACTGCTCCACACCTCCCCCATGGTGTCAGGCTTCAAATTTGGCCCCTCCAAGCACGTCATCACACTGTTCGCCGACGACGTCATCTTGAGCTTAACGAACCCTATAGTGTCCCTTCCAGCAGCTCATCAAATTCTACAGGACTTTAGTAATGTGTCCTTTTATAAATTATAAAGTAAATTTTGGAAAATCCGAAATCTTAGGCATGAATATACTTGAAAATACCCAAAAACATCTCCAAACACAACTCCCATACACATGGACCTCTAAATCGCTAAAATATCTAGGGATCCAGCTAGCATTTCCCACATCCAATTTGCTCCACTCCAACATGAAACCCCTACTCTCCACTATAATGGCAGATACCAATGGTATCAAATCATTCGAACTCTCCTGAGCGGGACGAATGGCAGCATTCAAAATGCTCTGCTTACCAAAAATATTGTATATATTCCGCACCCTCCCGGTACAAATCACCTGTGCATACCTCACATCCATATCTAAAATCCTACGCACATTCATATGGCAAAAGAAAAGAGCCAGGTGCTCTCACTCACATATGGTGCGTCACAAAAGGGCGGGAGGGCTAGGGCTACCGGACATAACAGACTACTACCATGCGACGAGACTAACCCCCCTCCAATACTGCTTCTCCACTACACATCGCCTCCCCTGGTTACCAATAGAAGCGGCGTTGACGCGAGCGCCGGATCTTAGTCTACTACTTCTTGCAGATGCATGGAAACCTCTAGATCTGAGGACCTTGCCCATCACATCTCAAGCATCACTGCGCTCCTGGCGTATCCTTATCGCACGGAAGTCCACACATCCGACTGACTTGTTGATCCCCATACCTTTAACTGTATTTAACGTTCTTCTTCCATACACGGCGACCAACATGCTCACGGCCGCGGGCATCCTGACAGTATCCCAACTATACCGGCGAGACTCACTTAAATCCTTCCATGATCTTCAAATGGAATTCCATCTCCCCTGCAAAGCTATGTTCTCCTATAATGCCATAGTTAGTTTCTTACGCAAGAATCCCCTGCCCCAATTACGGCTTCCACCCCCCCTGTGGCAATTCCTTACGAATGTAGAAACTCCAGTAAAAGGCATCTCCCTCTTTTATAACTTCTTGGGACACAAGACCACATTTCATAAAACCTCACACATGGTCAAGTGGGAAGGAGTGCTTCAGACACCCTACTCCGAATTCCAGTGGAAAGCAGCGATCCAAACCTCCTACGTAGCCTCCCGATGTATAAACCACTGGGAACAAATGCAAAAACTCCTGACTAGATGGTACCTCACACCGTATCGCCTGTCTAAATTCTTCAAATCCCAGAGCCCGCTTTGCTGGCGGAATTGTGACCAAATAGGCACAATCTCCCATATCTTCTGGTCGTGTAAAAGCCTGACCAGCTTTTGGAGGAGGGTGTTTGAGGTTCTTTCTGACACCACAGGTATACTCACCAAACCCACCATGGCCCTGGCTCTACTAAACCTGGGAATACACAACATACCTTTAAACATGAGAACGGTATGATTCCACATGCTGGTGGCTGCCAGGACACTTATTGCTAAACACTGGAAGCAGGCCACAACCCCTTCCCACCTGGAAGTAATTAGAATGGTTAATTTCCAATATTCCATGGAGAAGGCATACGCCTACTCAACCCACAACGGAACCAAATTCCACTCTGCTTGGCATGTCTGGACCACCAGCAAATATTTTACCCCCACCCCCTGACCGGGGTTGGGCCATCCATGACATACGAGCAAATACAAGTGGAACAACACAAAACAGTTATAGTTTGTTACGTTTACTTTTGAGATGATAAACTTTCTTGATGACTGAGTTATGAAACTCTACCTTTATATTTATTTTTCTGAAACATTGTAATTGTGAATATGACTACCTTCATATTTTTGTTGTATTGTTTTGAAAAATTAATAAAAATCTATTGAAAGTAAAAATAGATATAAGGTTTATATACACATACAGTATATGGAATGCCTGGGACAAGGATTTATTACAGCTCTAGAGTAGATAACTCTGTATATTATTATCATGTGCATTAAAACACTATTCAAGATAGATGTCCCTTTTACATACATAGAGGGAAAACTCCTTAACAGATAACATTCCAAACCAAGATTTTAACTTTAGGTTATAAAAAAAAAAAAAGAACAACTATAAAATGGAGATTGGGCAGTCAATGAAGTCAGGAAAAGACAACTGTATGGTATTGAAGGAAATCTGTGAAAAAGTAACTTTTTTTCTGAGAAGCCTTTTATGGAAGTTACCATTGTCTGACTCAGAAACGGTGTACTAGGTCCAGGGATAAATACTTTTAGCAGAGTGAGAAAGATGAATGCCCAAGAACATGGCCACTGCCCAACTAGGGGCACAAAAAGCATTCTTGCAGTGGGCTCCCTGCACTGCAAGGATTGTATGCTCATTAAGCCTCAGGGTGCATGAAGAAAAGTATAATACTTACCCTATTCCTCATTCCAGCAGGGTTCCTCCAGCTGGGCAACCAGCACCAGAAAGCCTCCTCTCCCAGCCATGGTCACACTCCTGCCTCCTCCACATACAATGTAAGGTTAGTAGCTCTGCATTGTACATGATGATGCAGAGAGACTGCCCACAGATCGGGGCTTCAGGGAGATAAAGATAAACCAGAGGTTACCAGAGCAAGGGTAATGCCCAGTACACACGGGCAGAATGTCAGCCAGCATCAGCCAGTTCAACAGAAACTGGCCAACATTTGGCCTGTGTGTATAGCAGCTGTTAAGATAGAAGTCGGCTTGTGTCCAAGATTCATGGCCAAAAAAAGTCTCCCGATTATCTCTCGGTCAGTGCTCTCAGTCATCGGATTAGTAGTAAAGAGGCTCCGACCTGAGCTGTCAGCTTTTTTTTGTTCAACCCACTGGGTTGAACGAAAACAATCTAGTGGTGTGTACGGGGCTTTAGGATAGGCAAAACTGCCCATGCCTCCTATATCTTATGAGCGTTTACCAACTGTAGATTGGGCCAAATTCCTGAAGTTAGAAAATTAATATAATAAGCATTGACCTTTTTTTTTTGTTTTTGTTTTTGTATATATAACTTCCTTTTTTATTGAAGAAATTGGAAAGTTACACCAATTGAAAGTCATGTATATTGCAGCCGAACTTATGAAACAAGTATAACCTGAGGTTTAGAAAAAAAAGATTGCTTTTAGTAGTCTGAAATCATTCAGTGTAGCTATTAATAGCCGTCCTATGTATCGGTAAGCTCCATTGCTTGCATATGCGATATGTAGGTCGGCATGTTAACTGTATGTGCTTAATGCACATGTTGAAGCTTATGCATGAAAGGCAGTAGCCTCAAGTGGAACTGTAGAAATGAGTATAGAAAATATCCAAGCATATGGCTAGAGAAGTTAAGGACAAAAAAGGGGATTGTCAATAGCTCAAAGGAGCTAGTTAGCTCTCACAGGCCTGTCGAGAGAAGCTTAAGTGGGTGTTCTCCTAGAAAGAACCTTAGTTGGTGATAGGGCCTTTCAGTTGATCTGAATAACTATTATTGGACCCTACTGGGCTTCTGAGGAAATGGCATTGCCCTGTTACAGCCATCATCCCAATGACACTTCGAACTGACACCTAGGGTCAGCTTAAAAAAAAACCTGTTACAGAAGATCAGGGGTCTCCAAACTTTCTAAAAAAAAAAGGGCCAGATTATTGTCCTTCAAACTTTAGGAGGGCTGGACTTTAGCCAGGGGGAGTGAAATTTTTCTAATCATTGGGAGTAAAAATCACAACATTTGGTATTAGGAGGAGGAATATATCAGTGGGAAAAAAAGTGTCTCGTATCAGTGGGAGAATAGTGCCCCAAGGGCCAGATAAGGGCAATCAAAGGGCCACATTTGGCCCCCAGGCCACAGTTTGGAGGCCACTGCAATAAATGATTGTTGTTTACCTCAATTTACTAAAACTTAATGTGTGGGACTAAGGTTGTCACCTCATCCCTTTAAACCAGGACACATATTAATTACAGAAGTTCTGTGGCTGATTAAGGTGGTAATTAAACTCACTTAGTGCATTATGTGCATTATATAAGCCTCAGAACCTGTGTTATAAATATGTTTCCTGGTTTAAAGGGATGAGGTGGCAACCCTATGTGGGACAGTTCAGAGTTTGGTCTTGAGTCCTCATCCCAGACTCCTAGTTAGCTAACTCTCTTGCCCTTTTAACCACTTGCCGACTGCCTAACGATGATTTACGTCGGCAGTCAGCCCCTCACAGGCAAAGCGACCTAGGTCTACGTCGCTAGCCTGTGAGGGTCTAGGGAGTGAGCGAGCGCGCGCTGCGGTAGGCGCGCTCCAGCTCGCTCACAGATCCCCCCGCGCGAGTGACCGGCGGACCCGATGTCCGCCAGTCACTCGCGATCATCGGTTACAGAGGGAGAAAGGCAGGCGGCTAATGTAAACAAAGCCGCCTGTCATTCTCCCCTGTGTAACAGCACAGATCATACGGTCCTGCTATGTAGGACCGTTGATCTGTGCTGTTACACCACTAGCCACATCCAATCACAGTAAGAAACACGCCTCTAGGGACACACATAACCCCTCCCTCTCAAATAAAGTTAACCCCTTCACTGCCAGTGTCATTTTTACAGTAACAGTGCATATGTATAGCACTGATTACTGTAGTAATGTCACTGGTAACCCCAAAAGTGTCAATGTCAGTCAAGGGTCCGATCTGTCCGTCGCAATGTCGCAGTCCCGCAAAAAAAAAACAATAAAAATGACAAAAATCTTTCCGCGTTTGCGCAAACCAATCAAAATACGCTTTTTGCAATTTTTTTACCAAACATATGTAGCAGAAAACAAATTGGCCTAAAATGTTAAAAAATTTAGATTTTTACATTTTTTTTGGGGAATTTCATATAAAAAAATGTGAAAAATATTGTTATTTTTGCAAAATTGTCGCTCTTTTTTTGTTTATAGCGCATGATCAAAAAATCGCACAGGTGATCAAATACCACCAAAAGAAAGCTCTGTTTATGGGAAAAAAAGGATGTCAATTTCATTTGGATACAGCGTCGCACGGCCGCACAATTGTCCGTTAAAATCACGCAGTGCCGAATCGCAAAATAGGCCCTGGTCAGGAAGGGGGTAAAATCTTCCGGGGCTTAAGTGGTTAAATTACGTTGCCCTTTTAAAGCGGTTGTAAACCCAGGAAAAAAAAAAACAAACCCTGCAAGACAAAGGCATAATGAGCTAGTCTGCATCGCATACTAGCTCATTATGAATTACTTACCTTAGAACGAAGCCCCGTCACGGACCCCCGGACACCGCTGCGGGTGCTGACATGATCCCACGGCGTCTCTTCCGGGTTCGGCGGCTCCGGCGCTGTGATTGGCCGGAGCCGCGATGACATCACTCCCCCGCATGCGCGCGGGAGCGATTTTCCGGCAAGCTGCCGGCAAGGGAAGCTGAAGGTCCGCCGGACCTTCAGAGCGCATGCGCCGCTCGTGCGAGCGGCTGCATGCACTGCAAATATCTCCTAAACCGGCACGGTTTAGGAGATATTAATTGTACCTACAGGTAAGCCTTATCATAGGCTTACCTGTAGTTAAAAGTTAAAAAAATCGTGATACTACCACTTTAAATGATGTTGCTTTGAACATCTGGTCCATGGTGTGCCCCTTTTGTTTCCCATATTCTTTCCATATTTTCCTTACATAGTATTGTGATTTGTGCATATGGCTGAATATATGAGCCTTATTTTTTTTGTATGAAATTACATGTTTTCTTATTGAGCCTGCTCTGTTTATGACCACCCGATTACTCTGTATGGCCTGTACAATGTCTGTCTTCTCTAAATGTATATCTTGTCAGTACATACTAATGATTTGGTTATTTTTTTACTATCTGAAAAACCCAATAAATACACAATTATGAAAAAAAATTGTTACAGTCTGTTTCGTGCAGCTATGTCTTGTTCCAGGTGTTAAAATAAATTGATAACACAAGGGGAGAACGCAAAACACGAGTTGTCCATAGGATGTGCTCGAGAACCTGGACTTTTTAACGTAACCAATCTCTTCCACAGCAACTTTATAGTTACATTCCATCAAACTGCAGATTCTTACCTACCTCTGCTCTGTAGTTTTAAGATAGTTTAACTCTTTCTGATTGCACATTAAGGCTGGGTTCACACTGTGTGTGGAGCGGCTTGCAGCAGGGGGTCAGGTGCGTCCCTGTTTACTGTTTCAGGTCCAAATTTGGTCTGAATTTTTGGCTTAATCTGGACCTGAAACAGACCAGAAGACGCACAGGACCCTTCTGCAAACCACTTTGCAGCCATCCCGGATTTGTGTGATTTGAGAATTGGATGGTGGGAAACCTGCATCCAATTCCCACAAGTGTGAACCCAGCCTTAAGGAATCAGGGTACAGAGATGGGTGTAACTGACTTTGTTCCCCCAATCCCCTTTTGCCTGGTACAACATTTTTTACATTCCTGATAATATGGGGGGGGGGTTTACTAAAACGGGAGAGTGCAAAATCTGGTTCAGCTCTTCACAGAAACCAATCAGCTTCCAGGTTTTATTGTCAAACCTTAATTGAAGAAGCTTAAGTTAGAAGCTGATTGGCTACCATGCACAGCTGCACCAGATTCTGAGCACTCCGGTTTTAGTAAATATCCCCCTAGGTAACCATACACACAAAAATGTACCTTCTGCCTGGCTGTTAAAATGAAACCTCATGCTAGAAAATCCCATTAGCATGATTTAGGTAATGGTATTTGATGCCTAATGTGCTAAACCTGGACTGGTTGAACCTCATACCATTCACAGATTCTACATTCACGTTAGGCAAGTCCGGTATTATTTATCAATGTGTCAGCACTAAAAATTGTCTTCATTACTCAACAGCCGTCAGTCAGTTTCAGATCTGTCCTTAGAAATGACAGTTAATAACTGAATGTCTGACTGTGGTTGGTGACCCAGGATTGATACAGACAATTATTACTACTGACAGGTTGATGCATGGAACTGTCTTCGATAGCAGTTTGTAAACGTCATTCATGGATACTAGTTTAAAGCTGAATTCAAAGCAGATAAAATGGCAAACAATGTAAGTGTGAAACCATGACAGAGGAAGGTCAGGTTACCTCCTCTGTCTGACAAGACTGTGCTTTGTGCCAGAGCTGTGTAAATCTCAGGACTGGATGGACATAAATGCATACCCTTTCCTAAACAGCATTCATATACAGTATTGATTGATTATATATTGGCTATGTATATGTGTCATCAAATTCTGCATGCCAGTTCCAAACCTCAAACCATTAGGGAAGGTTGAGGCAAACCTGGCAAACTACCTAATAAAAAATGCCAAAAAATTCTTTGAAATAAAGGGCCTGAAGCATTTTATTCTAGCAAGCTGTCCCATAAAAACATTGACATTTGGATACAGATATTTACACACATTTCATTTGTATTTAGCTGGAGTTCAGCTTTACCAGCTGGACACAACGGTCATGCTTTGTATCCTCTACAATGAATTAAAATTGCCAGATGGAATTGGGATAACGAACCTTTAACCAATAGTAAAGGAGTAGTATATCCTTAAAAACGCCCCCACAACAGTTCTCACATGTAATGGGCAATTCTAATTAAAACAGAATATCTGAAGGTGCTGATGGAATTGCTATCTGTGTGCTGCAGTCTGCAGGAGAATAAACATTAGCAAGGTGATCTGATAATTAAGGGCAATGTGTGTTGGTAATACATGTAACCATTGTATTTAGTATATTCATTCCTTTTCTTTTTTTTTTTTTATATTTAAAGTGCACATATGGGCAAAAAAATAAAGTATACTATATGATGCAGTCCTCCAATTGCAAGAACATATCAGTTGATTTTTTAAGTTCCCCTTGAAACATGGTCCTACCTTTTGACCTTGCCAGGAGATCTGTCTCAAAAAAGTGTCAGGATGTTCCTTTCTATTTCCAGGTCCGCAACTCAGTCAGTATCGAAGATAAAGCATCAGAATGACAGCCACGGAGCTAAGATTCTGAAAACAAGTGTTCATCATTGGCAGCCTATATCATTTTCTCATGACAAAGTCCCTTTAAAGTCAACTTAAAATTTCATGTCCATCCAAGACCACTCTATCCAAGTGGTGACAATGTTGCCGTGTTGTGTCACTGGAGGATGAACAGCATTGTCACCTAGTTTAAGTGGAAAAATAAGGCATCAACTGACCGTATCTAGAGCTAATAAAACTATTTTACAAGGGAGCCAAGAACCACAAAGACAGTATACATGTCATTTTTTATTTTGCCCGTAGTTACTCTTTAAGCGGAGAAATGTAACATTCAGGTCAGTTCACAAAATCCACACCATATAAATTTTGATGTTCATCATTTTAGATACCTGTATAGAAATATCAAATTGGCCAGTTCTTAACCATTTGACATATGAAAGATTTACAAACAGATAAAAATCAGCGCAACCAAGTGAACAACCTAGTGATCAATAAATTACCAAGAAATAAAGTGCACAAATGCAAATAATTTATTGTAAAATATATATGAATAAACAATAAAATAAGCAGCAGCTATCACTGTGTATGTTTTCACTGCATACAATAATCAAATGTGTAATTAAAAAGGTGCTGCGCCACTAAAACACTAATGTGTATAAAATCAATATAATAAAATAAGACATTAAATATTTAAATGTAGTGAGAATTCATTAATAAAGTGAAAAAGTCCCATAATACATAAATTAAGTCCCAATGAAGTGCAAATAAACCCATGCAAAATTGCAAATCCAATTCAAACTGAGAAAAGTCCAAGCACCTTGAAGATCAGTCCACTGTCTGTGCACACCTTCACCCACTATTGGATGGCTGCTCACCTTAAATTCTGACCCATGTGCTACCAATGGGTCAGAACTAGCAGTTCCTTTAATGGGATGTAATCCTGTGGACAACACATTGATCATTATCCACAGGATTACATCCCGTTAAAGGAACTGCTAGTTCTGATCCACTGGTAACACATGGGTCAGAATCTGAGGCGAGCAGCCATCCATTAGTGGGTGAAGGTATGCACAGACAGTGGACTGATCTTCGAGGCGCTGGCACTTTTCTCAGTTTGGATTGGATTTGCAGTTTTGCATGAGTTTATTCGAGTTTATATATATATATATATATATATATATATATATATATTGTAAGGGATTAGCTCGGTGGCGGGTGTGGATGACCCCTTTGGGGGTGCGTTTTCACAGAGAGATAGCCGAGCAGAGGTTGAAAACAAGACTGATTTATTCATGCAATTTACTTCACACAATTGCAAGCGTCAAAACAGCCAAAATAAAATAAAAGACAAAATAAATCCTTGCCTCTGTGGGCGGCTACCTTCTCACGCTGGAACCTACCTAAGAAGTCTTTCCAACCTACTGTTGGGCCGACACTGCTGATCCTACAGCAGACACTCAAATGTCCATTTGTTTGCTTTTCACACAGCACAAACATTGTCCATTGAACATGTCCCTTTGTTTCTTTCACATCAACACATGTTCATTTATAACAGGATCCTTTACTCTTCAGATTCTTCACATTGAACACAGTTCATTTAACAGGTCCCTTTACTCTTCACACTCTTCACATGGAACACTTTGTCTTCTCACCTTTGAGACGTCTTCACTCGTGGTTACCCTCCTTAGCTTCACATCGCTGTAGGGGGTCTTCTCCCATGCTCACCAGCTTGTCGGGAGGCACACATCCGACTGTCCCCCTCTCCCAGCCCACACGGCGACAGGCGGCAGCAGTCCTTCTCCCATGCCCACACGGCGTCGGGAGGTACACGTATGTCTGTCCTCCTCTCCCAGCCTACACGGCGACAGGAGGCAGCACTCAATAGATTTTCTCTGGACAAATTATAGAGGCCTTGATCTCCTCATTCTGAACAGCTGAATGGTTTTCAACTTCCTGCTGGCTCTTTTTGCAGCCAACACCCTATAGTATCAGTGAACTTTTCAAAGCAGGTGGGAATGTGTCTCCTCTCAGTGACTACATTCCCAGATTTACCTGACTTCCTGTCACATACCCCCCCCTCTTGTTTCAACCCTAGGGTTGGGACACATATTTCCAGGCACGCATGTGTCAGGCACTGCTGACTCACTGATAAGCCTCCTATTATCCTCAAGCTTCCGGATGAAACTGTTTCTGTCATCTTCACTGACAGATTTCTCATAAATGCCACACAGTTTGTCTCTCATCTCATATACACATTCTTCAACTGCATTTTTGGCATAATTTTGCTCCTTCTCGTTTCTTTCATCTTCATTGACAGCTTTCTCATAAATGTCAGACAGCTTGTCCCTCATAACCGTCTGTCCAATCCACCATGGAGGACCGTGATCCATAGGCAACTCAATTGGGCTAGTCTTAATGTCTTCAACATTCTTAAGACGCCTCTCTCTGCAATCCATAAATGTTTTCCACAAAACTTTGAGAACCTTTGCTTCACTAAGCTTTGTTCCAAGTAGGGACTCTTGACATCCCTCTGTGACTTGAGTTGCCTCTCCATACAGCTGTACACAATCATTGACTTTTTGTTGTAAAAGGGAATGATCTTCCTTCTTGAGCTTTGCTTGCTCTAAGATGCTGTGCAGAGGATTTTCCAATTGAGACAACAGGCTGTCACACATTTCTTCAAAGTGACCCCTGTTCCTTTTCCCAGAGATATCAATATCATTCAAACATTTCATATTCATAGGCAGATCTGAAGCATTTGCACTCATCAACTTCTTAAACTTTTCGCCCTCCTGAGCGAGTCGCAGTAAAGGCCTACTATTTGATTTGATATTCAGTTTATATTTCTTGCCAAACTCTTCACAGAAGTAGCCAACCAGAACATCATCAACTTTCCTTCCACCAACATAGGGGTTAAAGGCAACAACACAGTTGAACCCAGCGATCTGGGTGGTATCCATTATAGACCTCCTCTCTGCATCAGTGAAGAAGCATGGAACTGCAACACATTCTTTTACAGGTTTCTTCAATGCACTTTCTGCTGAACTATTTGACCGCTCAAGGTCACCTAGTTCCTTTTCTCTATCTGAATTCCACATGGAATGTATCTCAAGATCACGATCAAACTTCTGCCACCCGTCTTTCACCAGTTCCATTTTGGAAACACTCCCTGAAAGGCACTTATTCATTTGCTTCACGTTTTCACCAACAGCCTTAGTTTTCTCCACTAGGTGGCGTTTGCTTTTTTCTCCCAGATTTATATCACTTGCTTTAGTTTTCTCCGCTTTAGTTTTCTCCACTAGGTTTTCAGCCTGAACTGAGAAATCACCACATTTTTTACTCAGCTCCTTTGTTTGCTGAAGCTCTAATGATACATTTTCCAATGCTTGAAGTTTTTGAAGGAACGGTTTATTCCAAAGGGGTGATTCAAGCCACATGTCATCACATTTCTGAGGCTCACTCAGGACAGACCCCAAAACACTGATCCTTTTAAAAACTGCATCAGGCACACTATCCCCTCTTTGGGACAGATCCTCTTTTGCCTGGAATTCCTCTTCCAGTTCCTGCAACGGAATCTTCATCTCTTCTACTTGCTGTTCTAAGGCTCGCTTAGACTTTTCTAGCTCCTGAACGCTTTTCACAACATCATCCTTGGAGCTGACCAATTCTTCCATTTCTGTACGCAGCTGTTTGTTAACACTTTCTAGTTCAGCCTTACACTCTAGAGCTTCCTCCAAAGAGCGAGCCAAGAACAGGGCTTTGCTCTCGTTATCACGCACCTCCGTTTCTGCACGTGCGCGTTCTTCTGCATATTTTGCAGACACAGTCTTCTCTTCACCAAGCATCTGATCAAACTTCTTTTTCACATCTTCAACACACTGTAATGAACCAACGCTTTCTTCCATGCGTTTTTTCATATCCGCTATCTGAGCTTGCAATGTTGCGACTTGCTCTGATAGGTTTTTCTTTGCTTCCGCCTCCTCTTTTAATTGTTCCAGGAAGCCATTTTTCTCATCTTCCATTTGTTTGAGCTTTGTGCTAAAACTCAGCCTTTGACACCTCTCTTCCTGTAAGAGTTCCTGCGTGTCTTGCAGCTGCGATTCCAAGATAGAAAAATCTTCCGCAATTTCTCTAGATTTGCTGTCTGCTTGAGAAAGCTGATTTGTAACATTGTCCAACTCAACCTGCAGTCGGTTTGCCTTCTCTGACAGCTTAGCACACAATCGGTCACCTTCTGACACCTTGACTTGCGATTCCAGAAGCTGTGCCTCTACTTTTTCCCTCTTATGTTCACAATCTCCTTTTCCCTGCATAAGAGCCTTCACCTCATTGGCTAGTTTCTGGGAATGAGACTGTAATTCTGCCACACAGGCTTCTTTCTCCTTTAACTGCTGCTGGAAACGTTGGGCTTCACCTTTCCAACTTTCACAGTCTGCACGTAATTCATCTACCACCTTGCTCAAAGTGGTGAGCTCATACACAGTACTCAGTAATTTAGCCTCTCTTTCACTTTTCTCGTTGTCGCTGAGAGACAATGTCGCTTTCAGAGAAACATTCTGTTCCTGCGACTCCTGCAGGTCTATTTTTGTAACTTCCAAACACTGAAGACTTTTTTCCAGCTGATTACGCAACTCCAACATTTCACACATACTTTGCTTCTGCAAAGTCTGAATTTCAATTTCCTTTTCCATGAGGATGGTATCTTTCTCCTTTATAGTGTCTTGACATTTTTGCAACTCGACCAAAAGAAGAGCAGTGGATTCTTCCCACTGTAACACATGAGACTTGAGTAGTTCATTCATTTCCTGCAAGTTTCTATGCTCCATTTTAAGCAATTCCAAGGCTTGTTCCTTTTCTTCCATTTTCCGTTGCAAGGCATCCAACTCAGCCCTGCACACATACTCTGTTTCCTCCAAACCGATGGCCTCCATTGGCTGCTGGCGTCTCTGTTTCCAGCCTGCCATGCTCTCTTGATGAGCCTTTTGTTGAGCTGCAAAGCTCCGTTGTTTCAGCATCTCCCCCATTTTGGGTTTACTTTTCATCTGAGCACACTGCGTCTCCATAGCAGTTTCATCAGTGTTGCTAGGGACAACAACCTTCCTCTTTAGTAGACTCTCTTTAGGCATGGATGGGGCTGGTTCAGACGGTAACATCCCCTCCATCCATAGAATCCGGTCTCTCATTTCATCTATCTTTGCATTTTTCAGGCGTTTGGATCGCCCCATCTTCAATAACTCCACAAATTTTTCACAGTCCAGCAAAAAATTTTCAGACCACTGTCTCTTTAACACATGTAGTTTTTCTCTCTCTTGCAAGATCTCTTTTCCTGCACACACAGTTTGTGCAGTCACTTGCACCAGACACAACAAAGTTCATCAAATAATTTTGAGACCGCTGTCTCTTTAAAACACTTTTTTTTTTTTTTCTGTCAGGATCTTCTCTCCTGCACACATAGATTGTGCAATCTCATGCACCAGATAAAGTTCATCAAACATTTGCACTTCCTTGCAGGGATCTCTGCTTATGCCCACTGCATACCTCCACCATATGTAAGGGATTAGCTCGGTGGCGGGTGTGGATGACCCCTTTGGGGGTGCGTTTTCACAGAGAGATAGCCGAGCAGAGGTTGAAAACAAGACTGATTTATTCATGCAATTTACTTCACACAATTGCAAGCGTCAAAACAGCCAAAATAAAATAAAAGACAAAATAAATCCTTGCCTCTGTGGGCGGCTACCTTCTCACGCTGGAACCTACCTAAGAAGTCTTTCCAACCTACTGTTGGGCCGACACTGCTGATCCTACAGCAGACACTCAAATGTCCATTTGTTTGCTTTTCACACAGCACAAACATTGTCCATTGAACATGTCCCTTTGTTTCTTTCACATCAACACATGTTCATTTATAACAGGATCCTTTACTCTTCAGATTCTTCACATTGAACACAGTTCATTTAACAGGTCCCTTTACTCTTCACACTCTTCACATGGAACACTTTGTCTTCTCACCTTTGAGACGTCTTCACTCGTGGTTACCCTCCTTAGCTTCACATCGCTGTAGGGGGTCTTCTCCCATGCTCACCAGCTTGTCGGGAGGCACACATCCGACTGTCCCCCTCTCCCAGCCCACACGGCGACAGGCGGCAGCAGTCCTTCTCCCATGCCCACACGGCGTCGGGAGGTACACGTATGTCTGTCCTCCTCTCCCAGCCTACACGGCGACAGGAGGCAGCACTCAATAGATTTTCTCTGGACAAATTATAGAGGCCTTGATCTCCTCATTCTGAACAGCTGAATGGTTTTCAACTTCCTGCTGGCTCTTTTTGCAGCCAACACCCTATAGTATCAGTGAACTTTTCAAAGCAGGTGGGAATGTGTCTCCTCTCAGTGACTACATTCCCAGATTTACCTGACTTCCTGTCACAATATATTATATACACGTGATGTGGCGCACAGGTGCAACCCTGTAGCATTAAAACTGCTATAGGGCGGACCTAAAGTGGTTAAAGAGAAGTACCTCGCATGCATAGTAATCCTTGTTGAATTTTAATAAATGGAGTATTTTAAGATATTTTATGGTAAAACTTTAAGAAAAATTCAATTCACGACGATCATCACACACTAGCATTCCTTAGAGCTATACAATCATCATTATATCATCATATTTTTTAAGTCCCTGACTGAGCTTGCTATCAGCATTCTATGGTCTAGTCTGTACAGCAGAGCTCAGAGAAAGGGGGAGAAAACTAGCACAAAGAACCAGTTAGATGTTTTGCACTGCTAAGAGTGGGCAGGCAAACTGGCAAAATTGGATCATTTAGTTTGCCTATTTGGCAAACTGGGAATAGCTTGGGCTCGGGTTGAACTCATGGTTGACCCACTACCCGAAGATCATCCCCACTTCAGTAGACACCTAGATAAGCTGTCAGTTAACCTGAATATTCCCTATGGCACATTATAGAGAATGAACAGGTCCAATCTACTCTGTGGTATGCCTGCAAACACTCCAGGGACTTATTTACCAACCATTACAGGAAGGTATTTCTTTGACAATTCCGTGGAAATGTTTGCTGCCTCTGTGCCCAAGTTGTGCCTGATGGTGTAAACAGTGTGCAGTAAAAAATGAAATCAATGGAGCAGTCAGTAAATATTACAATTAGTTTTTGTTTGTTTTTTTCTTTTCCCAATTCAGCCCCCGTTCACACTGGGGCAACCTGTGAGGCGACCTGGTCGCCTCACAGGTCGCCGCAGGTCGCCTCCCATAGGGAAGCTGCGGACCCGTTCTGATAGGAGCGACACAAGTCGCTCCGACTCAGAAAAAGGGTCCGGAGCTTCTTTGGGGCGACCAAGAGGCGACCGCCATAGACTTCAATGTTATGAAGTCCGTGGCGGCCGCTCCGAGGTCGCGGCGCGCTGCTCGCACCGCGACCTCGGAGGTCGCGGTCCGAAGTAGCGTCGCCCCAGTGTGAACGGGGCTCAATGTAGATATTGTTTCTATTGTTTTGCAAAATGCAATTACTGATCAAAGTAGAGCTCTAAGGCCCCTTTCACACATATGGACCGTTCATTTCATCAGTTCAGTCACGTCAAAATGGATGAAGTATTCATCAGTTTTTCATCCATTTTTAACCACTTTACCACCGGAGGATTTTGCTGTCTTGCGTCCAGGCCACTTTTTGCGATTCGGCGCTGTGCAATTTTAACTGACAATTGCGCGGTCGTGCGACGCCGTACCCAAACTAAATTTATGTATTTTTTTTCCCACAAACAGAGCTTTCTTTTGGTGGTATTTGATCACCAGTGCGATTTTTACTTTTTGCGCTATAAACAAAAAAAGAGCGTAAATTTTGAAAAAATAACAATATTTTTCACATTTTTTTATATGAAATTCCCCCCCAAAAAAATGTAAAAATAAAATTTTTTTTAAATTTTTGGCCAATTTGTTTTCTGCTACCTATGTTTGGTAAAAAAAATCACAATAAGCATATTTTGATTGGTTTGCGCAAAAGTTATTGCGTTTACTAACTAAGGGAAAGATTTCTGTCATTTTTGGTGTTTTTTTTTAACTCGTAATGGCGGCGATTTTTTTTGCGGGACTGCGACATTGCGGTGGACAGATCGGACCCTTGACTGACATTTTTGACACTTTTGGGGGTACCAGTGACATTACTGCAGTAATCAGTGCTATATATATGCTCTGTTAATGTAAAAATGACACTGGCAGGGAAGGGGTTAATTTTATTGGAGAGGGAGGGGCTAATGTATGCCTGGTGCTTACTAACGTGTGGGGGGGAGGTGACTGAGTGAGTCAGGGACACATCGCATGTTCAGCTATGCTGAACCATGCTATCTGTCCCTGCCTGTCACTTAGGAGATCCGCCCGCTCTGTTTACACAAGCGGGCGGATCTCCAAACTAGATTCCCAGACGATAGGGGAAGAGCAGCTCCTCCCCTGGCCCGACTCCCGCTGTGACTGAAAACAGCGGGAGCGAGCCTCCGGCGGCGCGCGTGCGCCGCCCACAAGGGGTGGAGTCCAGCGACATAGGTCTACGTCGCTGGACGATAACGAGCCACATTGCTGCAGTAGCAGCAATGTGAGCGGAGTTAAAGTGGTTAATCTGTTTTTCATCCATTTTTAATCTGTTTTTCATCCCTTTTTTATTCGTTTTTCATCTGTTTTACATCCATATTTCATCAGTTTTTCGTCCGTTTTTCATCTGTTTTTCATCCATTTTTCATCTGTTTTTCGTCCATTTTTTATCAGTTTATTTTTTTACATCCACTACAAATGCAAAAACAGATGAAAAATGGACTGTTTGTCAGTGTACATCCATTTTTCATCCGATCCATTTTTTTAACGAAATAAATATAGGGCTTTCATCCATTAAAAAAAAAAAACGGATGTAAATGCGCGATCATCCGTTGTCATCCGTTTTTCTATAGGAATGCATTGATGTCTGTTTTTCATCCGTCAACGGATGGATGAAAAACTGACAAATGGTCCATCTCCATTCACAACAGCATATTTCAGCTCGTAAAACGCTAATTTCTGAAGTCTCAAAACGCCCAACAAGCAAAATCCTATTTATTTCAATGGCCCCTGTTCACATATGAGCGTTTTGTCACCTGAAGGCTCAAAAAAGTACATGAGCTTTTTTTTGGGTAGATTACAACATTTTTGTTAGGTTTCAATGCCTGCCTCTAAGCACCTGCAAAAAACACCTGAAAAAAGCCTGAAAAAAGCCCTAAAAAACGCCTATAAAACGATACGCTCAGATGTGAATGGAGCCTAAGCAAACAGCTCAACACAGTTGAAATTCAAACATGATTACTGATTTTATATACCTGAGCCCTCGTTCACATTGACTGCAGCTTTGAAATCGCACAATTTCAAAGCTGCATGTCAGTGTGACTTAGTGTAAGCGACTTCAGGCACAGATGTCTTTGCATGTCACGCCCAAAGTCGTCAAAAGTAGTGGAGGAACTACCATTTAAAATCGGTGTCGCAAAGTTGGTGTCACACCAATTTGAACAGTTCTATTTCTGACAATAGGGTGCGACTTGACCTGTTAAATCACATGACAATTCGCTCTTATGTAAACAAGGTCTAAAGGTTTGTATACAAATTCAATTTTTTTTTTTTTTTTTTACAGGAGGCAGGTCGGACTTGATGGGCAGACACTGCTGTTAATTGCAAGACAGAAGTTTAATTTTTGCTTACAATTGTGGTTTGCGGAATTCTGTGCTTTCCCAAAACACACAGATATGCAAAGCATTTGTCTGTGCCATTCATTTTTAACGGCACCCCTCATATCTAGCAATGTCTGCACATTTGTCCACACCAAAATGCATGGTAACGCAGTACCATTCGTTTGGTGCAGAACTTTGGGGCAGCAAAACTTTTAAAAAGAGTCATGGACTTCTATAATGTGTTTTTCACACATAGTATGACACTGCCTTAAAGTATTTATACAAAAAAATTGCGATGCAAGCATCTCAGGCATTCGTGCAGCCATAAGGAACAACCTCTGTCATTTATGTTAACTTTGTTTGTCTGTCAGCTCCATCTTGTGGCAAAAATGCAGTATTTTCCTGATTGGATTATTTCAGGAATATACCAAATTTTGACAACTAGATGGATTTGACAATCATTGGAATTCAACATATTACACAAATTATGGGAATTATTCATGATGGATGTGTGAAGTTAGCCTGAAACACGAAGTGCTGTTATGGCATGACCAGGCAAGAAACTTTGCAACAGATTGACAAAAAATGATTTGCCTAAGATAACTTTATACAGTGAGGCGTCATGCCAAACATACTGAAATATAGATGTTGGGCTTACATATACTTTCAACCAGTCTTTTAAATTCAGTGATTTAAAGAGTAACTCCACTTTTGTTGAGATTAAAAAAACAATCCCCCCTGGGTGATCCATGTACATTGCAAGAATTTTAACAAACTGCAGCTTGCTACCTGTTTCTGCTCTGAAGAAAATGCTGATATTCTTCTATTGTATGTATTTTGGATACTGTTTCTCAATGGGGTGACTTTTTCATTATTGATCAGCTGATGCACTTGCAGGGCACTAATGAGCAAAGGTGACGGGTCTGCATCCCATTCTAAGTGATTAACCCTTTAGGAGTATCTCACCAAAACTGAAATTTTTATTGCAGAAGATGCCTAAAATCTGACTTGTATCCTAGTGCTGACTTCTGGGAAAATCAATGAGCCAATCACACAAGCAGGTAATGACATTTCTGGTTGCGCACCATGCACCAACTGTGTACAGAACGCCTCCAGGGTGTCATCATACACTAAATTTTACAGCAAAGGACAGCACTCTAGAATGAACCAGGGTGCCATAATACATTCCATTTCACAGCAAATTACAGCATTGCAGAATGAAAGGAAAAGGTGATTTTTGGTAACAATAAATGACAATATGGCTTGTGTCGCAATTGTATATGCTGTATTATTTTTTATCTGTTTGCAATATTTTTTTCCCCACAAAAGTGGAGTTACCCTTTAACTGCTTGCCGACCGCCCAGTGTCAATATACTGTGGCAGGCTGGCTCGGCTGCATGAATCACCGTACCTGCAGTAAAGCTGACTCCCAGGGCCGGCGGCCATGATTGCTGCGGGCACCCGCGATCGCTCCCCGTGGAGAGAGAACAGCAGTCTGCTGTTGTGAGCATAGCAGACCATTGTTCTCTCAGGAATCAATATAGAGCACCTGTAATCCTCCTATTTAGGAACACAAGTTTCTGTGTTGATTCCACAAGCCCATCCCCCTCACAGTTGGAAAACACCCCCTAGGCATGGCCCCTGGGTTAACCCCTTCCCTGTCAGTGCCATTATTACAGTAACAGTGCATATTTTTAGCACTGATTACTGTATCAACATCACTGGTCCCCTCAAAAATGTCAGTTAGGGGTCCGATCTGTCTGCTGCAATGTCGCAGTCCTGCTAAAAATCACTGATCGCCGCCATTACTAGTAAAAAAAAGAAATAAATAAAAATGACCTAAATCTTTCCCCTAGTTTGTAGACACGATAACTTTTGTGCAAACCACTCAAAATACGCTTATTGGGATTTTTTTTACCAAAAATATGTACCCGAATACAAATTGGCCTAAAATGATAAAAAAATAGATTTTAAATTTTTTTTTTATTAGGAATGTTATATAGCAGAAAGGGAAAAATATTGTTTTTTTTTTTTTTTTCCAGAATTGTCGCTCTTTTTTTGTTTATAGCATAAAAAATAAAAATCGCACAGGTGATCAAATACTCCCAAAAGAAAGCTCTATTTGTGGGGAAAAAAAACTATTTTATTTGGGTACAGAGGTGCACGACCAGGTAATTGTTTGTTAAAGTAACGCAGTGCCGAATCACAAAAAAATGACCTGGTCATTAAGGGGGTAAATCTTTCTGGTCCAGAAGTGGGTAAATCTATTTGCTGTTTCACATTGTGCTAGAAAGACTAGTTTTGGATAGTAGGCAAACATTAGAACCTGTAAATAAATAGTGGGAGCTCTCGCGCTCAAAAGCAATATTACTCCAAAAATAATATTGATATCAATATATAATGTGAAATCAATATATGAACAAACATGAAAAAGATAATGAAAGTGAATAGATCACAGTGCTGCAACTTAAATAAATATAACTGAAAAATAGCAGAGCAAAATGATATAAACTGTTAGCTGTGCACATATATCATCCAAAACAGTGACATGTGTATAAGTGATCAATCAAATAATCAAATACGTGAACAATAACATTCGAAAAAACACTGCCACCAAAAATATATTTGTATATAAATATGAAAAATAAAAATAGTCCAAAAAAATTCATGAACTAAACTGAAAATCTATAGTGATAAGTATAGATAGTCTGGTGAGATTCCAGTGACTTCAAGATAAAAGAAACACCAAAAAAAGGTCCACCACCTCTGTGTTCCACACCCCTTTGCCAAGTCACTCACCCCCACTTAATGCCCTCCACTCTCATGGAATGGGCAAAAGACACTTGGATGTTCCACCTTAGATCAATAGTACACTGGCTGGTAGATCACTGATGCCTAGATAGCCTTCCTTCCACTCATTGCATGAAAAGAAAGAGAAGATACCACTAGTGCAATAACGTCTGAAAGACCTTTTAATAAAATATAAGCTTCCAATGTTTACACTCACATGGAACAATCCTTGTAAAAACACATAAAAGTATGTCATAAGCGGGGATAAAGGTGCTCACTCAGATCCTGCTGCCGCGGCGTAGTGTACCGCTGGAACCGAGTATAATGAATTCAAGGGCTTGGCTACACAACGTACCGGAAGGATTGGTTGGGTGAGCAGAGGTGTCTCCTCGGTTCCAGCGGTACACTACACCGCGGCAGCAGGATCTGAGTGAGCACCTTTATCCCCGCTTATGACATTCTTTTATGTGTTTTTACAAGGATTGTTCCATGTGAGTGTAAACATTGGAAGCTGATATTTCATTAAAAGGTCTTTCAGACGTTATTGCACTAGTGGTATTTTCTCTTTCTTTTCATGCAATGAGTGGAAGGAAGGCTATCTAGGCATCAGTGATCTACCAGCCAGTGTATTCTTGATCTAAGGTGGAACATCCAAGTGTCTTTTGCCCATTCCATGAGAGTGGAGGTCATTAAGTGGGGGTGAGTGACTTGGCAAAGGGGTGTGGAACACAGCGGTGGTGGACCTTTTTTTTGGTGTTTCTTTTATCTTGAAGTCACTGGGATCTCACCAGACTATCTATACTTATCACTATGGATTTTCAGTTTAGTTCATCAACTTTTTTGAACTATTTTTATTTTTCACATTTATATCCAAATATATTTTTGGTGGCAGTGTTTTTGAATTTTATTGTTCACGTATTTGATTATTTCATTGATTACTTATACACATGTCACTTTTTTGGATGATATATGTGCACAGCTAACAGTTTATATCATTTTGCACTGTTATTTTTCAAACATTAGAACCTCTCTCAAGTTTTTATTGCTTTCTTCGGCCCCCACCCTTTGTTTTTTCTTATTGAACATTGTTACCAGGACAGTAAATTATGAGAAATTCAAAATTTTACAAGTATCAAAAGAATTATAAGGTAATGGAAAATATTCCTAAATGGACATCTGTTCTGGTGCCAACTATCTAAGAGGGGACTTCCAATTATGTCTTTTAGAAAGGAAGTTAGTGGGAATCTCCCCAACATGACAGAAATATAATAGAGGTTCTAGGCTTCTCTGTCCAAAGCTAAAAAGCAACAGCCAAGATGTGACTGCCAGACAAACGTTTTACACCTTATAAGCTGTGCCAGACACACCGAAGTTCAGTTTTTAATGTATGAAATGAAGAGCTTTATTTAAAAAAATAAAATAAGGCAAAATATATATATATATATATATATATATATATATATATATATATATAGAGAGAGAGAGAGAGAAAGAGACTGATTTAGGGCCAATTCACACTGACTTTCGATAAAATACATTTACATTTACATCCACTTTAGTTGCATTTTAATGCGCGCTGATGTTCGTTGACATACATTTGGCGTCCGTTGACATATATTTTGACATCAGTTCACATACATTTTGACATCAGTTGACATACATTTTGCATTTTAGCGCAACGCAATGCAACATTATGGTGTGAATAGGACACATTGGAAATTATCGTTTTTCAGATGTCCTTCTGTTGAACTGTGTTTTACAGTTGCGCTAAAATGCACTGGTGTGAGTTGGTCTTCAGAGTAGATGGGTAGGTGAGGCACTCTTAGGTCTTTTTTTTTACTAGAAAGCAGATACAAGGTACAATTTGTTGTATCTTTTATCTGCTTCCTTGTGTAAAGTCTTGAGAGTGCCTCATCTACAGTGGGTCTGTCAACTGTAAGCATATAAATACATCCACTTTAAATACATCAAGGGGGTGAATAAGGTTCAAGAGGGCAGTTATTTTAGATATGAAACCAAATTCATAAACACGGGGACATGGCCTCAAACTAACTGGAGGAAAGTTCAAAACTAATCTTAGAAAGTATTATTTTACTGAAAGGGTAGGTGATGTTTGGAATAAATTTCCAGAAGAGGTAGTAAGACAGTCAACAGTAAATGGCTTAAAACATGCTTGGGACAAACATAGGTTTATACTCAGACAATAAAGCTAACAAAAAAAAACACACCCCCCCCCCTCAAAAAAAAAAAAAAAAATGGGCAGACTTAATGGACTACTTTTTCTGCCGTCAATTTTCTATGTTTCTATATGTGTACAGTACTCAGTCTTCAATGTGCGCTAAAACCACTATGTGAATGTTTTGTGTATCTACATATTGAGTATAAATTTTTATAAATAAAAGTCTTTTTTTTTTTGTAAATAAAAGTCTTGAACTTTATAGTTTTCAGAATACGCTATTAACTAATTGTTTGCCATTGTTGAAAGTATTTCTATAAGCAAATGACCTGGCCAATCCCATCCACACCACATCACAATGAAAGATGGAGACGTAAAAAATTTAAAAAATTGGAACAGCAGGACTTTCTACGTGTTGATCTTCCCCTTCAATGCTATTCAAAATAAACATACATATCGTAAAAAATATGACTTTTTTTGAATATAGACAGTTTAAAAAAAATCAGACATCCTGTCTTCAATGTGCGTTGGAACCACTATGTAAATTTTTTGTTTATCTACATATACAGAATAAATAACATATTTTTTTAAAATAAAAGTCTTGAACTTCATAGTTTTCAGAATACACTATTACCTAATTATTTGCCATTGTTGATAGTAGGATACATCCAAGAGATCATACATTGGTATGTTTGTCCATGTGACTATGAACACGCAGGTAGAGGGAAGCACAAGCAAACAAGCATTTTGCCTGCCAAGAATAGTGAATTCTGCAGTGTGATGTCAACTTTAAGAAACTGATAAATGTGCAAAATTGCTCTGTCTATATGAGGCAATGGTAGTATTGTTCTCATTTATAAAGCTTCTTAACGCTTAGCAGATTATAAAGCTATTTGTGACACAAAAGGAATCACTTGAGATCTCAGCAATGATTAACTTCTAAGAAATAGTGGATGATCTGGTACAGAGGCTCTGAATAATATAAATGATGATATTTATAACAAATAAGTAACATTTACACTGCCTACAAGATGCTTTTCCTATGCAGGTTGAAAATGAAGGGCTATGATGCATAAAATTGGTAATAAAACAGTTAACAGTCTACAAGCAAAGCATCCTTCTTACAACGAAGCTAACCCCTCTTTAAAATGAATGAAGTACAGTAAAGCAGCACTCCAATTTCTGTAAATTGTCTCCCCCTTGAGTTTTTTGGCAGAATAACATTTTAGGTTTTTCAATGAAATGAAATTGGCATTTTACTACTTCTATCACTTATTCAAAAGCAACCTTGAATCACTCAGATCATAAACAAAATTCATATAATATAGATATATAGTTACATAATTAGTCAGGTTGAAAAAAGACACAAGTCCATCTGGCTCAACCAATAAAAAATATGTTTATATTTTAATAAATATAAATATAAAAAAAACACAAACCAAAATTAATGTAACATGTATGTAAACTAACAAAAGCTATTACTGCCCTTTGCAGAGAATTACTATTTTGAAAACATTGATATTATTTATAAACGTTAATGGTGAATGGCCATGGGAAAATAATAATATTAATAATACATGCAATAAGAACAGAACAAATATTTGCAATGGGTAAATATTAGTTTCAAACATTCTTACCTGAGCTTTCACAAGAAATTCCTTTAAGGATGCCATTATCACCAAGGCATAATAAAAGCAGTAAATTGCCATTTGTGATTATTATAAAACAGATCTCCTAAAAAGAAATGATTTTGTTTTGTTCCAGATTCAGAAAATTAACTTTCAGGGTATATAAAAATGTAGAATCCCAGGTCCATGAAATTTGAAGCCTTCTTAGCAGATCCATGCACGTCCAAAAGTATTCCTAAATCACAATCTTTTAGAGGAGGTTGTCTTCCAACTTTATCTGGGTTGGATGAAACCATGTGGTAGTAAGAGTCATCTTACCCTCCTCTTTGCTGTTGGAAATGGTTTCCTTTTCATCCCTTGACATGTTGTGGATCAGCTGTTCCAGCTAGTGCACCAGCAGAAAGAATGAGGCTGAATAAGTGAGAAAAGCATCTCATTTGTAGTACAGCTATTCCTGTGCAAGCAGCTAAGCAAATGCCATTTAATTTCAGCTCTTTCCCTTCACCACTCACAAGTGAAAAGCAACCACTGCAGTAGAATCTCTTGTGTTATCAGAGCAAAAAGACAGCCTGCCTGATGATTCATTATATCCCTGTGTTCGGATCACCTTAAAGCTATGGCATGCGATGCCCCTCTCAAGCTAAAGAAAATATAATTACTGGGATCTGGATGTCAGGAGCAACCCAAGTACAGCAGGTGGAACCTCTTGAAGCATCTCTTGATAAATTATACTTCCTCTTTTTATTAGTACTTTTTGCTGTGTTGGCAGAATAAAACACAATTACTTAAAATGACAGCATGTACGTATGGGTGTACCTATACACAGATGTTTGCAGTACTTTATATAGAAACCCCATTTAATCATTACAATTTACAGCCCTTCCTTTAAACATATAACTGCACACAATTGTGCCTGTGTAGCTAGCAGCAGCCAATTAATCCATCAGTTTTCAGGATCCCGGTAGAAAGCTGGAACACCCACTGGAAACTGAAGGAGGGTTAAACAATCTCCATATAGATTACAATAGACAGCTGTCCCTTAGTTGTGGAGTGTGTCATCTCATCACACATATATATCACCAACATGCTATGTGAAGTTTACTGTAAAATAATTTTCTTCTTTAATTGTATCTATAACCAAAACAGTTTTTACCTTTGGATGGAGTGAGGAGGAATTAGAACTCCTGTCAGGTTTTACTGCAGTTAGAGATTTCCTTCCCGTCAGGAAAAAAGGGGTCCCCTAGGGCAGGAAGTGACGGAAAATCTCTCTAATGGAAGTGCAGAAATTCGTAAAAAAAAAGTTTTCTAGGACTAACTGTGAGATATAAGCAAATCCATCCCTTCTATCTAATGCTGACTACACATTATACTATTTTCTTTTAGATTTACCAAAAACCATATAATAGGAGGTCATACAGATTGTATGCAATCAGGCACGCCCTTGCACTACATAATTGAAGGTAAATCTAAAGGAAATTAAACAAAAAAAAAATTGTATAATGTGTAGCCAGCTTTAAAGAGGAACTGCAGTCTGCTCACATAATTTGTAAGAAAAACATATTTGCCATTCTGAAGCTTCCCTCCAATCACTTTGCATATTATTTTATATGTACCGTGATTCTGTACTTGCCAAATATGCTGCAGAAATCTCCCTCCACTAAGTTTGGCTGCAGCCATTTTAACTGTGGACTGTTCACTTCCTGGATGTACACAGACACACACACATACACATACTCACGCGGAGGCTTGCGTTCCATGCTCGCCTCGTGTTATGAACTCTGACTGAAAGACTGTTAACCTTTGCTTTAACTTGATGCGATATGTTACCTACAACACTGTAAGTGCAATTTTAATGTTTTTTTTTTTTTTATCAATAGAAAGGCTTTATTATACTATTAGGATTCTGTCTTCTCCATCCATGAGCGCCAGGCTACAAGATATATGTGAGCTGATATCTTCCCACTTACCATACATCTACTGTATATAGACCCACATACAGTATTGCTAGGGGGCTCCATATCCTTTGGTAAGTGCAAGCACAAGAGGGTGATGAGCACATTGCCCTGCATGAATCTAAATTTGTGAAGCACTTATACACTTTATCTGGATCAATATTAGATCTTTTTACTTTGGACTTTCACTGAGCACTTGCTTGCAATTAATATTTGCATTATTTGTCATATATGGTATTTGTAGTATGTTTACACTGTTTTGCACTGTAATTTATGATTGAATTTTTACTATTATTTAGCAACAATTAGGTGTTAAGATTTTTTTCTAGCATGTTTAATTAATTAATTAATTAATTTTTTTAGTTTAATTATGGATTTACACTGCCTGAAAATGTGGTAGAGTGAACCTGTTTCTCCACATTTGTGTCAGCACCTGGGAGACTGGGCAGAAAAAAAGTATGGATAATTTAAAGTACCATTGATCATTTCGATAAAGTTCCCAGTGGTTGGAGCAGTGGAAGGCTTTGTATGTTGAGGCAATCACTCTTTTCCATAATGATTCAGTGAATAGGGTATTTAGCTCAGCTGTTGAAGAATGCACAATGGAAGTCGGTAATCATTGGTATGAAGGAAGAAAATATCTTTGCAAAGTGATGGATGAGTAAGTGAGGGAAAAATGCTGATGCTGAGAGGCAAAACTCTTCATGTAAAGAGGTAGAGGACTTTAGGGTGTGTGCTGTAAATAGTAAAAAGTAATTAGGGTAATAGCTTCAAATTTCCAGTGATGGAGGTTGGGATGGGGATAAACTGAAGTAGGATATCTATAGAGAGTGGCAGTTTTTTAAGTGATAAAGTTTTATAAGTCAGGAGGAAGGTTTTAAATGATATTTCAAGTGCTGGGTATTCTAGCTTATGAATAAATGCTAGGAGACTAATTTTAGGATTATTATCTTTGAAAAGGGACGATTCCTTCATCAACCAAATATTTTTTGGGTCAGGGGTTTCACCAGTAAAAAAGTTTATCTAGTACTGTCATATTAAAAGGTTTGGTTAGGTTTGGTACTGCCAGTAACACGCCTCCATCCCTAATTATACATACAAATAAAAGAGGAAAATTGCCCTGGGACTTTAGATGAGGTGAACACAACTGGCCACTTATGATGAGGTAGATATGGTTAAAAATGTATTTGGAGTATAAAAAAATCAACATATATAATTGCATATGCATATGCGAATTCAGACATTAATACAGTACATATATATGCTTGTGGGTGTACATGCTTGTACATGGCAGTTATAGTATTAAGTGATGAACTAGAAGCATCTTTCTAACTCAACGCGTTTCGTCAGTCATTGCTCACTCTTCAGGAGTAGATGCACATGAACATATGTAAAAAATATATACATAATATAAATTTTAGAATATGAATAATGATAGCCAATAAGGTATAGAAAGTCATAAAGAGCCCTATATAGGGGAAAAAACATACTTACAAGTTGACTGAGCCAGGATGGTAAAGACCAAGCTGTCGTCTGGTGGCGGTAAAATGTCTGTTCCGGGAGCTGAAGGTGCAGGACCAAACACACCCCACTGGGGAACAGGTGGAGGATAGATATGACATGTGTGTGATTGTAGGTCTCCCTTGACATCCATATCCCTTTCTGAAACAAGTATGTAAATATGTAAATGATATAAGAGTAAAGGAACTGCATCACATAGTAATGTCAATAGTAATGTCAATAATGTAAACATAAAAACAGATTGGAAAGAAAATAGATAGAAATTGCTAATCAGACCATGGCAGCTTGATCCTTATATTATAAGCTTTTTGCATCAGGTTTCTCAAACCTTTGCATGCCTGCGCTTTATGTGATAATGACTAAGCCCCTCCCCTTCATGAGATTGTTAAAAAGGGGCAGAGCATGGGTGACCTTAAAATGATGCCCCTCCCCGAAAAAGTTCTGTGGACGCCCATGCATATGCTATGGGACAAGGCTTAAAATTATGTATTTCCCTCTGTAACGGATCTTAGTACCCCAGGTGGGCACATCCGCCGGACCTGTGTCTCCTGTCCTCCAAACGCACCCACAGCCTGCGGAGAAGCCATACCCAGCCCTTAACCCCTCAATCACGAGACAATCTACACAGGTGTTGAGGGTTCAACATGCAGAGCTTAAACTGTTTATTAAATTCCAAGACATACAGTTTTACACACAATTAGGGACACCCCCCTTAGCCTTGCCAAAGGGGGGAAGAGGAACAACCAATGGGAACTGAACATTTGTACATTGAAACAGGCTACAGATAACCTAATGAGCTTATGGTAAACAGGCAGTCTCTCAATACACACCCCCTGCGGAGAGATGTCTCCAGTCCAGACCATTGTCTATGTGTCATGAATCCACACAATTAGACACAGAAACAGGAGGGGGGGTGGGGGGAGAAGGGCTGTAGCATTACATTACATTAACTCAATGCCAGCATGTCCCCAGTTCTCCAGTATCTTCTGGCCAATAGTCTGTCGGTAGGAGGCTTGCGCAAAGTCCCCTCCAAAACACACAGTGACAGTGGGTTCTGTCACACCCTCCCTTGTCTAGGATAGATGATTTTAGATTAAAAGATACCAAATTTTTGGCAAGAAGCATTCCTATTTTCTTATATGAAAAGGAAGACATGCAGAAAGTCTTAATGGCTGCAGCGTGAAGTGGCTAAGGACTGAAAGTGTGTTTCCTGGACAGTTATGATGTCTGCTTGAGGTTTGCAAGCTTCTTGCCACGTAGAAAAGCTCTTGGCTGGGTGGTTAAGACCCCAGGCATTTATAGAAGGGATTTTAAGTACACAGAAAAATTATGTTATTGAGCAGGGTAATGAGAGAAATACGATGGAGAAAGGATCGTTCATAACTGGATATTTCCAGCTTGTAGATACTGATTGTAGATCTAGGATTTGCCCATGTGGACATTTTTCTTGTTCGAACTTTTGTGGGATATGACTCGCCCCTCTTAAGGAAGCATGAAAGATGAATTAGACGTCTCACTGTGTAGGGGTCTTTTGGGACAATGCCCCAGTCCTGTAAAAGTGGTGGTGGTGGAGCCATCACACATGATGACCATCATGCCTGGGTATTTTCACATGTAAACAGGCTTGTGGTTTCTTTTTCTTTTTTATTTTTATAAAAACCCTCACCGCTTGTGTCTACAGTATTAGTTTTATCCCATTAAAGTGACCTGACATAAAAGCAGTCCTATAACCAAGGATACATATGAAAAGAATCTAAACAAAGACCACCATACACTTCTCGAAAACTATTGTTTACCCCAGCTATGCCAACAGCATGGATAGAGAAATCTCCACTGCATGGCACTCTATTCCAGCAGCCACGACATTCTATTCCAGCAGCCATGGCACTCTATTCCGGTGTTCTGTCAGATTAGCAAACCCCCAGATCAGCCAATGGCAGCTACGTACCCACCCAAAACACCCACCACGCACACGTTCCACCGCTAGCAGGTTTGCTAATCTGACAGAATGAAGGTTTGGGGGGGGCATTCATTGCTCCACTAACACCTATGGGATTGTGACAGACCAATCAATACAGAACAAGTTGGTATTATATGCTCATTTGCATATTTAAATTTGATTGGTCCGCATTAAAATCAACTGTAATAACGGTTATTGCATTTGTTTGAACTTATCTAAGTAATAACTGCGTCAGCAGTTAATCTAACGGCGGGGACAGAAGAGGAAGGTTGTCCTGCTGTTTCTCCCTGCCTTGTATTGCCTTTGCTGAGGAGCTGCCTTTTTACTCCGTCCTCTGTGCCTGTCCTGCGGCTGCTGATTCTCCATTATTGTCAGACCCTGCTCTGCTTGTACTTTCTCCGGTCACTGACCTTCTACATTATGCAGTCCCTGCTCCAATCGGTCCTGGAGAGGGCGAGCTCCGCCGAAGGGGAAGCCTGGATCCACCGCTGTCTCGCTATGCCGGACTGCCCTGTCCCTCCGGGTGAAGACTCCAGGATGTTTGCGGCTCCCTCCTCCTCTGCTGGTTTCCGTGGTGGACTCCCCCCTCTTCCTGTGAATCCAGTTGTGAGTCACCACTTTCCTTCCTCTGCCCGCCCCTCCCGGTCTCCGCCTTCTGCCTCACAAGATGATCGTCCTTTCCCTGTGCCTTTGCGGCCCCCCCCGGCGACTGCGCAGCACACAGCTCCAGCAGGGACAACAGGCCTAGAAGAAGGCCGAGGAGATTCGATTCCCCATCGCCACCTCGCAGCTCTGCTGCTTCTAAGAAGGGCAGAAGCGGGCGTTCTATGGACAGACGTCAGGTTATTAAAAATGTGCATGCTGTGGATCCTCCTCCAGAGGTTTCTGTCTCCCCCTCCCCTATTTTCTCTAATTCTTTACAGGATGCTGCTTTGGAGCCACCTTCTGGTGTAGACGAGGTACTACATGCCCAAGATTTGCCAGCAAATGTGTCAGCTCCTGTGCCAAGTGGTGAGTCTGACGATTTGCAAATGTTATTAGATTTGGCAAGGTCATTTAATGTATTGGTGAATCAGGTTGTTAATGTACAAAAATTACCTGTTAATACTGTTGCACCTGTTTGGAGTGATCATGTCGGTGCTGTTTCTGATTTACCTTTATCTAATGTTTCTTCTGTTGCCACTTCTGTACCTATCTCCACTTTACAAGTGCCTCTGCCGGTATCCTTTTCTTCTATACCTGAAACCTGTTACAAGGAAGCTATGACGTGCGAACTTTCGCCATTAGGCTACCATTTGAATTTAGTATTAAAGGAAAAGATCTGGAAAGGAGAATTTGTAGATATATTGTCTTTACTTCCTTCTTCTAAGGATAACAGGTTTGATAAAAAGGATACTGATAAATCTGATGAGGATAGGCGCAGAACACCGGCCAGATCTTTTAATAATTGGCTTCAAGGTTTCTGTATATACGCCAGTGTGATGGGAGAAAAACATCCTGAACGCTGTAGTGGTTTGTTTCAGCATGTTGAAATAATTCTAGAAGCCTATAAAAATTTTAACGGGCTAGCCTGGTTTTTTTATGACGAATCTTTTCGTCAAAAGCTTGCTATACATAAATCTATGCGTTGGGGGACAAAAGATGTTGGGCTTTGGCTGAACCTTCTTTTACCTCAGCGTACTTTTGCAAAGCCAATATCTGTTACCCCGCCTGCCCCTTTTAAAAAAAGGTTTGTGCTTTAGCTTCAATGAAGGCCAATGCAAGTGGCCAGGCACGTGTAGATATAAACATGAGTGTTCTTTCTGCGCTGGCGCTCATTCTGCCTCGAGATGTTTTAAGAAGCTGGCTTCTCAGCCTTCCAATTCTCAGCCTGATATTTTTCGTAAAAGTGGTCACACCAGTGAAGGTAGCAGAAATGAAGCCATGGCTTCAATTGTGGCCAAGCCGACTGATAGCTAGCATCCTATTTGAGGGTTTCTCTGTGGGTTTTCTACTGCCTTCCTTTTCAGGTTCGGGATGTGTAGTGCATGATAATTTGAAGTCGGTGTCCAAAAATGAAGCGGTAGTTGCTGAAAAAATTTTAAAAGAGCTTCGTGATGGCAGAATTGCAGGCCCTTTTGTTGCGCCTCCGTTTGTTGATTTTCGGGTTTCACCATTGGGAATTATTCCGAAGAAAGAACAAGGCTCTTTTCGTCTTATACACCACTTATCATTTCCAAAAGGCTTATCGTTAAATGACGAGTTGGATCATGACATTTGTGCTGTTTCCTATGCTTCTTTTGACGATGCCTTGCGCATAATTCGCAATGTTGGTGACTCAGTCCTTTTGGCAAAAGCTGATATTAAATCGGCGTTTAGGCTACTTCCCATTCACCCTAGTGCCTACAATTCGTTGGGTTTTAGATTCGATGGTTTTTATTTCTACGACAAGTGCCTCCCAATGGGCTGTTCTTTGTCCTGCAAATATTTTGAGATGTTTTCTTCGTTCTTGGAATGGGTGGTTTGTTATCGCACGAAGTCTCTCAATGTTGTTCATTATTTGGACGACTTCCTCTTTGTAGGAAAGGCCGGCACTTCGGACTGTTTATCTCTTTTTTCGGAATTTGTTGTTGTATGACGCCAATTTGGAGTTCCCTTAGCTCACGAAAAATAGTTTTTTCCTACTAGGTGTTTGGAATTTCTGCGCATTACTATTGACACCGCTGCAATGGAGTTTCGTTTGCCTCCTGCTAAGATTTGTAGGCTATATACTCTAATTGATTTTGTCTTGTCAAAAAAGAAAGTCACTTTGAGGACTTTGCAGTCAGTTTTGGGTTTGTTGGCCTTCGCGTCTCGGGTTATTCCCATTGGTAGAATTTTTTCGAGACGTTTATATAAAGCTATTGCTGGTGTTTCATCCCCCTTTAATTTTATTCGTCTCACCCGCAGTTTAAGTGATGATTTGCTTGTATGGAAAAAATTTTTAAAAAATTATAATGGGTGTTGTTTATGGAGACAGCCTTTTTGCGCCTTGTCGGCCTTGGATTTGTATACTGATGCTTCAGGTTCCATTGGGTATGGGGCTTTCTGGCACGGCCACTGGTTGGTAGGCTTATGGCCTGAACCTTGGAAGTTGTCCGGTTTAACTAAGAATATAGTTTTCTTGGAAATTTTTCCATTACTGGTTTCCTTGGAGTTGTGGGGTTCTAATTTCCGTAATCGTAATTTGTTGTTTCATTCAGATAATATGGGTGTTGTCTATGCCATTAATTGTTTGACTTCAAAATCTTTGCCCGTATTAACTGTATTGCGTCAATTGGTTTTTATGTGTTTAGAACTGAATGTTTGGATTAAGGCGAAATATATACCGGGTAAGTCGAATTTAATCGCTGACTCTCTCTCTCGCCTACAGCTAGACCGGTTTCGGGAATTAGTTCCATATGCAGACGTTCGCGGCAATTTATGCCCTCAGCATTTGTGGGATCTTTTTTGACTCCGGTGCATCAAGCAGTTCGTAATTCATTAGCACCCTCCACGTGGGCACACTATTTAGCCGCGTGGCGTATGTGGGACGGTTATATAAATTCTCTGGGAAATAATCCGGAGATTTCTTTGGAGGACCTCGTTCTAGAATTTCTTAATTTTTTGATGTCTAAAGAATATTCTTATTCACATATACAGAAAATGCTTAGTGGTGTTTCTTTTTTCTTTAAATTATCGGGTATGCCTTCATGTATGTCCTTCTTTCCAGTCCAACAGGCGTTGAAAGGATACAGAAGAGAATTTGTTAAACCGGATTCTAGGTTTCCCATATCTTCTTCCATATTGTTGACCATTTGCAAGGCTACAGATTCTGTTTGCTTTTCGCCATTTGAGGCTTTGCTATTTAACCTCCCTGGCGGTATGATTCTTTTGGATTTTAGGTGCTGAAAGCGGTACCATTATTTTAGGTGCTGAAAGCATGTAATTCTTGTGAATGAGCAGCCCAAACCAACTGTATACATTTATTATACATATTATATATATATATATATATATATATATATATATATATATATATATATATATATATATATGTATGTATACATATATTATGTATACATATATTATATATATATATATACGTATATATATATATATATATATATATATATATATATATATATATATATATATATATATATATATATATATATATATATATATATATAATGTATACAGTTGGTTTGGGCTGCTCATTCACAAGAATTACGTGTGTATATATATATATATATATATATATATATATATATATACATGTGTGTATATATATATATATATATATATATATACATATATATGTATATATATATATATATATAATATGTGTGTGTGTATATATATATATATATATATATATATATATATGTATATGTGTATATATATACGTATATATATACTGTATATATATGTATATATATATATATATACTGTATATATATGTATATATATATATATACATATATTTACATAAAAAGTACAGTAAAACTGCAGGAAAGGGCACTGGGGGGTAATGTAATGTGATTTTATTTTATTTTGAACGATATCAGTGTGTTTGGTGCATTTTACATTCGAATTTGCCGCCGGTTCCACCCCCCGGCGGACGTCACGTCGCCGGAGACGGAAGCCGGGGCTCGCAGACGATCGGGAGAGAGCTCCGCCGCCGCACACCGCTCGCAGACATCGCTGGATCCCGGAGAAAAGGTAAGTAAAACCTCCTCCAGCATCCAGCGATCTTCCTAGCGCTACCCCGAGTGTGACTCGGGGTTACCGCTTTTGGCACTAAAATCTTACCCCGAGTCACACTCGGGAATACCGCTAGGAAGGTTAAAGTGGCGTTTAGCCTTTGTTTTTTTGGCGCTTTTCGAATTTCTGAAGTATTGCCAAAAAATTCTTCGTGTATTTATGGTATAATGTTCACGGACTTAAAAATTGGTCCTTATTTTATACAGATTTATTTAAAACGCAGCAAGACAGATCAAATTGGACATGGCCGCTGGATCACGCTTCGTCCTTTGCATGGTTCTTTGGTTTGCATTGTTTCTCTTCTGTCCGAGTATTTAAAAGTACGCCCTGCTGGCTCTTTGTTGCTGCTTCATATGTCGGGTCTTCCTCTTACCATTTACCAATTTAATTCGGTTTTGAAACGTTGTTTGGCACATGCGAATCTTCAACATCTTCGCATTACATCTCACTCCTTTCGTATCGGTGCTGCCACCGAAGCTGCATTATTAGGTTTCCCTGCTCCAATTATTAAACGTATTGGGAGGTGGGATTCGAACTGTTTTCGGAGTTATGTGAGGCCTAATTTTGTCATTTAACTTGCAGGTTGTCGGAAACATATTTGGATTCTCGGTCATTCCTTCATATTCTGGGCCTCTCGTAGGGCAGCTCTGAGATGCTATGGTTCGAACCTTGGTCTGGATATGGATGAATTTCAAGTTTGGTGGTTGGGTAGGAGGGGCATGTTGTGTGTGGATTTGAATGATTCTTTGCCATTTTTAATGTCTCATTGGCCATCCCCTTCTGTTATTATTTTGCATCTAGGCGGTAATGATATTGGGTCTCGTACGACTTTGGATATCATTTCTGCCCTTAGATTGCAATTTTTGAGGCTGCATTCTTTATTTCCACATTCGGTTTTAATTTTTTCGGAAATTGTCCCCAGACTCAGTTGGCATTTAATTCCTGAGCTAAAATTTTGTAAAAATATCCGTAAACGTATTAATAGATCTTTGGAAAAATTTTTGCGTTCGATTAATGGTTTTTCGTACAGACACATTGACTTGGAGGGTTACTTACCTGGTTTCTATCGTCCAGACGATGTTCATTTATCGAATATTGCGTTGGATATTTTTAATTTGGGGCTTCAGAATGGTATTGAAATGGCCACGGTTAAATTGGTGGGGTGCCAGGCTCTTGTTGTTTGAGCCTGGCTGGTGGATATTGTAAGTTTATGTTAATTAACTTGAGCAATTAATGCTGAGTTAATATAAATATAGTTTATTATATATTATATATGTTATAAAATATATATATATTTATGTATAATATATATATACAAATTTTAATGGTTATATCAATAAAGGGCCGTGGCCAATTTTCAAGCCATATTCTAGGTCTGGTCTCTTTTATTTATGTTTCTTATTTATATATTAGATATATGTTTTTTCTTCTGATTGGTTCTGTCTACGGTCCCATGAAGGTTTGGGGGGGCATTCATTGCTCCACCAACACCTATGGGATTGTGACAGACCAATCAATACAGAACAAGTTGGTATTATATGCTCATTTGCATATTTAAATTTGATTGGTCCGCATTAAAATCAACTGTAATAACGGTTATTGCATTTGTTTGAACCTATCTAAGTAATAACTGCGTCAGCAGTTAATCTAACGGCGGGGACAGAAGAGGAAGGTTGTCCCGCCCTCCCCACCCCTATGTTTACCCTATGTCACAGTCCTTTTTTGGATATCTTTGTACTTGATACTTTGATGTCAACTTGAGTGGTTATAGCTGAGTTGATGATATATATATATTGTGGTTATGGATATTGTAAGTTTATGTTAATTAACTTGAGCAATTAATGCTGAGTTAATATAAATATAGTTTATTATATATTATATATGTTATAAAATATATATATATTTATGTATAATATATATATATACAAATTTTAATGGTTATATCAATAAAGGGCCGTGGCCAATTTTCAAGCCATATTCTAGGTCTGGTCTCTTTTATTTATGTTTCTTATTTATATATTAGATATATGTTTTTTCTTCTGATTGGTTCTGTCTACGGTCCCATATCTGCAGTCAGAAGGCAGCAGCGGACATCTTGTTACACGCAGCCAAATCTTGAATTTCATGACTCAGGATTCAGCCAAAATAACAGCATGTGTTGAGAGGGGCAGAATGCTGGCTGTCTTATGCCCAAGCAGGAAGATGCCCAGAGAAGTTGTGAGCCCTATGCTTTCCCTCCTTATCAGGAACCTTTTCCTGACCCTAGTTCTGTCCCTACCAGGTGAGGTACCTGTCTCTACTCTACCAACTGGCAAAATGCCCCCCAAACCTGGGAACCAGAGCCCTAAAAAGGGTCTGCCTTACCCAAGATGGCTTCTAGAGTCAAATGAGGTGGCAGCATCTAATGGGATAGCTTTCGCATTGACCCAGTAAACCATAGAGGAACAAAGTTCCTCTTGACTTCCTCTCCAACTGCAGTGCCGCTGTGGATAAGCCCCCTCTGCAGTGGAAAAAGTAGACTACACCTGTCTACAGTGTGGTAATTGGGATGGTTGCACCAACTCTGGGATGTCCTCTATTTTTAAATTATTGCACTTTGCCTGTTCTCTAGGGTCAGCGACTTTGGCTTTGAGCCAAGTGATCTCCTCTTAATGTGCAACATGGGTGTCTACCATAGTGTTAAAAGATGTAGTGAATTTGCTCGTGCTATCCTCCACATGGCTCACCCTTTCACCTACATCTTGGACATCCGCCGCATATCAGTGCACATAGGACAGCATGTCAGACTGCAGTGAAGTATGCAGGGACTTTAGCATTTTCTTTTTACATGGTGTCTGAGACTGATTGATCTGTAGTGGGAGATGAGGCAATAGTGAAACAGAAAGGTAATGCCACTCAGATGAAAGCTGTCCCACCCTCAGCATTTGGGTGCACGTCCGGTCCGCGGTCCAAGCAACATCCAAGAAAAGAGAAAGATTTGACTCCAACATCAAAGGTGAGGTGAGTAACTAGTTATAAGTAAGCAAAATTAGTTTGTGAAACGCGTCAACTGCTTCATCCCATGCCTGGTTTGTCCATGCTGTTTGTATTGCTGTCAATACATGTGTTTACACAATAAAGTCTATTTTTAACCTTTGATGTTGGAGTGCGGTCAAACCTTTCTCTTTGGATAGGAAGCAATAGGGTCTGCTTGTTGTGAGGCTGAAGGCATCTTACTTGATGTGGTAATCCCCAAGGGTCCTGCGTAGCTAGTGGATCTTGCAGCCATCTTGGCTGAGCAGTCGCTACACCCCCTTAAATTCAATTTTTAAATCAACAATACACAACAGTAAAACACAAAAACAGTAAAAAAAAAACATACAAAGAACACTAAATACATTAGGCTAAATTTCCCTAAATAAACAATACACCACCTCAAAAAAACTCTTAATATAGAAAAAAATATATATATTTTTTTTTATTGTTTTGCCTGTTTTTTTTTAAGCAAATTTCAACTCAGCTCATTGACCAAAATTGTAAATTTCTGCTTTGGGATAATTTTTAGGTCATTTCACAGCAAAATACATTTCACTGCTCATCCCTAATTCTGGTAGTCTAATTTATGAAAATTGAACTCAAGAAGACCCCAGAATTGCAATGTCACAGTGCTAGCCAATGGGATTAGGGCAAGCCATATCACTCCAGATGCTGTCGCTCCCCTCAATAGTATCTCATTTCGTAATCTTTTTACTACATGTCACATTAATCTTTGCAGAGGAGGGGGCCATCCCAAGAGCAACATCATGCCATGTATCATGCTACACTGAAGCCCACTTCTATTTTTCTGTCTGGAAACTTGGTTATGAGCATTACACGGTCATCCCCTGCAGACCTCTTGAGAATCTGGCTGCAAGCATAAAGACTTTTCTTTGGATTTTTGTTACACCGAAGAACTGAAGCCTCTGAACCATGCAGTAAACACACCAAAATACCAATGTCAATGCATCTTTTTTATCCCTATTGAGTTTAAAACATGCATGTGAACAAGTGATTTAAACCATGAAGGTGGTCCTTGAAACCTCCAAAACCCATTGGCTTGTCTTTTTTCAACCTACGTAAAGAAATAAATAGCTTTTAGGACTTTATACATTTAGACCTTATTCACATATTCACATTTTATTGCCAGCTGCAGCAAGAATCCAGCACATTTCTGCAGCTGGATTCACAGGCCAATCCAGATAGTAGTTGCAGCCAGTCAGTCTGTACAAAGAAATGACAGGCTGACATCAGCTGCAGCTGCCCACAGGTATTCAAATGTAATTGCACATGGAGTGGAGTTTGGGACTGTTTACCCCCTGGACTTAAGTTGTTTGTGTCCAAGTGTGATGATCTGTCCAAAACAACAGGTAATTGTTGCTTGCACAGGCGTCCGAAGGGGGGGGGGCAAGGGGGAGAAGTGCACTCCCTGGAATCTCAACTTCCCCTTTAAAGTGGTTGTTAAGCCACTTTATACCATCCTGTCTGGTCTGTTTAATAATCCTCTATGACCCTGTGTATTTAAAAAAAATAAGCCGTTCTTTACCAGTTTTCGGAGCACCGTTCGCCGCTCACTCATGTCACCCGCTGGTTCTCTCCTCTCCCCCATCTGACAGCTACCTGCAGTGGATGGGGCCGAGGATTCCTTGCTGACGTCAGTCGGGAGGGGAGGAGGAGAGGCTGAGAGGAGAGAGGCAGCGGGTCACGTGAGCGGTGATCGGCGCTCTGAAAACTGGTAAAAAATGGCTTATTTTTATAAAACAAAGACACAGGGGCACACAGGCCACGCAGATTTACTGTGGCAGGGCGGCTCTGCTGCGCATAATCACATAGAGCTACGTGATTATGTGCATGCAGTGTATGTAGTAGTATGTAGTACGTAGCAGTATGTAGACACAGCGGGAGCCAAACTGTGGGAGGAGTGGTCTCGATCTCCGCCGGCCTGCTGCGATCTTCGGCTAGAATGACAGAAGAGCTGCCTGCCTATGTAAACAAAGCAGGCGGCTCTTCTGTCAGAGAGGCAGGGAAAGATTGTGTGATTTAGCTAAGCTGAATCACCAATCTCTCTCTGCCTCTGTCCAACCCATCCCCCCACACAGTTAGTAAGCTCAAAAGGGAACACCTTCAAACCCTTGATCACATCTAGTGTTAACCCTTTCCCAGCCAGTGTAATTTATACAGTAACAGTGCATATTATTTAGCACTGATTACTATATTAATGCCACTGGTCCCCAAAAAAATGTCAAAAAGCTAGGGGTCTGATCTGTCCGCCGCAATGTCACAGTCCCGATAAAAATCGCTGATCACCGCCATTATGAATAAAATTAAAAAAAAGTCCATAAATCTATCCTGTAGTTTGTAAATGCTATAACTTTTGCGCAAACCAATTAATATACGCTTTTTGGGATTTTTTATTACCAAAATTATGAAGCAGAATACAAATGGGCCTAAACTAATAAAAAAAAAAAATTCATTTTACATTTTGTTTATTGGGAATGTTTTATAGCAGAAAGTAAAAAAAAATTGTGTTTTTTTTTCAAAATAGTCGATCTTTTTTTGTTTATAGCACAAAATCTAAAAACCGCAGAGGTGATCAAATAAGGAAAAGGAAAGCTCTATTTGTGGGAAAAAAAGGACATCAATTGTATTTGGGTACGGCGTTGCATGACTGCGCAATTGTCAGTTAAAGCAATGCAGTGCCGAATTGAACAAAACGGCCTGGTAAAACCTTTCCAGAGCTGAAGTGGTTAAACAGACTGTAGACAGGATATGAAACTACAGCAGCAGGGGGGGAGGATGCGGGCACTGACACAGGACCAGACCGGCGGGGGGGGGGGGGGGGCAGAGGACAGAGGAGGACAGGAGGGCTGCGAATGACGGATTAACGTAGACTGACCACAGTGTCAGGGCTTAGCAGCCATGGTAGGCCGTGGTCAGTTTACAGAGGGGAGGACATAACCAGGCATGATCAGCCAGGTATTTTAGGTGATAGAAGGGGCCAAATTACACAGCACATGCATTGTGCTGTATAACATCCTTTAAGGCAAAGGTGTCCAACCTGTGGTCCTCCAGATGTTGCGGAACTACAAGTCCCATCATGCCTCTGACTTTGGGAGTCATGCTTGCAAACTGTCAACTTTGCAATGCCTCATGGGAATTTCCTTCTAATGCCTCATGAGTCCTGTAGTTCTGCAACAACTGGAGGGCTGCAGGTTGGACACCCATGCTTTAAGGGAACGGGATTTTTTTCTTTTTAGGTTAACAAACGCTTTATAAATACTACCTGCCATTTCCCCTTCAAAAACAAATACTCACGAGTCACGGCTCGCATGGTGACTGACGTCGCCTTCATGACATTGTCAAAAAGGGGCGGAACATGAGTGACCCAAAAATGATGCCCCCCCCCCCGAGAAAAAAAAGTTCTGCGGAAGCCAACGTGGGATTACATCCAAACATCCAGAGACAGCTGCAGGCACTGTCAACCTATATTTGCTCTCTAAAAGCTGAGCAGCTGCAACTATCCTCAACCACTTGTGGATATAGCCACAGGACTGCTGCCGCAATCCTGCATGAATAGGTGTGTGTTGCTCCTTCTAGTTTACATTTTTGAAAGATATAAATCAAGAGTGAAATGGAAATATAGATTATCTTTCAATCTTTTTTTTTTTTTTTTTTTACTCCTGTTGGTTTTTAGCAAAGCTGAAGCCATTTATTTTCAGTGTATATCAGTGTGTTCTGTACTGCATTTTTTATGATGATTTAGTTTATGTCACCAGAGCAAATGGTTTTGAATCAAAAATGTTATGGCTGTCAACCAGAGCAAATGGAGAGTGAAGGTCTTTTGAAAGAAACATTGATTCCAGTGACACCTGTCTATGAGAGGAATTCCCCTTTCTTTGCAGATATTTCTCTAACATTCTGTTGTGTTGCCAAAACAGGAAGTAAAGGGAAGTATTAATCCATTCCTGTTCTATCAAAAGTTAAAGCGTAACTCCACTTTTGTGGAGAAAAAAACATTCCCCTTTGGGTGATCAATGTACTATGCAAGGATTTTACCAAACTTTCTTGCAGATTCCTATCTTTTGTTATTCTGAAGAAATCACTGTTTGTTCCTCTGTGCCTTTGTACTGAGTGAGTCTAATGGGAGTGGTTTCATAATTATCATTCAGCTGTGGCAGCTGCAGGGCACTAATGAATAAATCTTCTGGGCCTGCATCCCTTTAGACGTGTTCCTATTGGAGGTATCTCACCAAAAATTAAATTTTTGTTGCAGGGAATGCCAGAAATCTGACTTGTATCTTAGTGCTGACTTCTGGGAAAATCAGGGAGCCAATCACACAAACAGGAAATTATGTTCCTGGGGTGTGTTCAGTAGACATTCTGTGTACAGAACAACTCCAGGTAGCTATATTACCTGAACCTCTGAACTCTGTATGTAGCCCACCCCTTAACCCCTGGACTTTGTATGTAGCGCACCCCTGAATCCCTGCACTCTCTATGTAGCGCACCCCTGAATCCCTTCACTCTGTACGTAGCACATTCCTGAACTCTGAACTTCATATGTATTGCACCCCTGAACCCTGCTCTCTTTATGTAGCGCACTCCTGAACCCTGCACTCCATACGTAGCGCACCCCTGAATCTCTGCACTCCGTACATAGTGTATTCCTGAACCCTGCACTCCATACATAGCGCACCCCTGAATATCTGCACTCCCTACATAGCGCATTCCTGAACCCTGCACTCCGTACATTGCGCACCCCTGAACCCTGCTCTCTGTATGTAGCACACTCCTGAACCCTGCTCTCTGTAATGTAGCACATCCCTGAATCCCTGCACTCTGTACACAGTACACCCCTGAATCCCTGCACTCTGTACAAAGCGCACCTCTGAATCCCTGCACTCCGTACATTGTGCTCCCCTGAATCCCTTCACTCCGTATGCAGCGCACCCCTGAAACCTGCTCCCTGTATGTAGCACACCCCTGAACCCTGCTTTCTGTAAGTGGCACACTTCTGAACCATACATTCCGTTTGTAGCGCACCTCTGAACCCTGCTCTCTGTACGTAGAGCACCCTGAACCCTGCCCTCTGTACATAGGGGATTGCTGAACCTTTCACTTTGTATGTAGCATAATCCTAACGTAATCCTGAACTCTGCAACCCAGCTAGAATCGGCCCTTTGCTGGCAACCACACCGCTGATGCGGCCCACGATGAAATTGAGATTGACACCCCTAATCTATAGTATTTGATTTTTATTATTTCAGATACATTTTGTTTTTTTGCTGTCCTATGGAGAACTCTATGCTCCACCTAAACTCTGATTTGTCCCCTCCAAGATTAAAAGTTTTAAGCAATTTTACTTATTAATTTACCTATTTTACTCATGTATATTTCAAGTCAGGCTGCATCAATCAACTTTTTTTTTAAATTAGATTTGAAGTGATTGACAACTACCCTGACCCTGTAAAAATGTATTGATAAAATATTTAATTCGTTATTACCTCGATGAGGGTAAGCTGTTCAGGTCATAAACAGTAAAGTATTTCGTAAAGTAGACCACAATGTTTTCTCCACTATGCTTCATGGTCAAGATGATGTTTTGGTAGTGGTATAAATGCCTATTTTTCTCTAACTATAGCATTACACTTTTCAGTAAAAGAATTTAGCTCCTCATCACTCTACACAAAAGATACCCACCGTTTTTATCAAATATCCAACAAGTTGCTGAGAACAAAATATTTGGAAAAATGTTTTGTATATTGAAATATTTTTGGAGAGCAATTGTTTTCTTGATTCTGTTCTTCTGTGTCTGAGATCGTTTTTATTCACTTTTTTTTTTGAAGGGACGTATAAACCACTAGTAAGTTTATGAATACAAGATGTTGATGTCCCATTGCTTATTTCTGCACCAATGTATCAATCATATTAGGATGATGTGCTTTCTCACTCAATGTTAATGTCATCTCCATGCTTTGCGCTGTTCTGCATTGTTCCCTGTATAACTCTGTTCTTGAAAATTTCAATAAAAATTTTATGTAAAAAAAAAAAAAAAAAAAAACACTAGTAAGTTTAAACGGTGTCTTCAGTTTTTATTTGCTATAGCCTTAATTTATACACTGTTCTCTTGGTCTATGCAGGATAACAACACCTAGTGAAAGTATCATCAGTACTGTATTTCTTCTATTCACAGACAACTTACTGTACTATTGACTGATGGTCACCCAACACCTTTAGAAATGCTTTTTCCTGTTCAAAGTATTTATTATATTATTATATCATGAACATACAATAGATATAACAAAAATGTACAAATGATACAACAAAAAATATAAAGAAGACTGAGTCTAAATATTTGTAGCCAAGTGGGATAGAGAGTATAGAGATAGTCATCAGACAAGAATGAAAAATTAATATGTATAACAATTAAATATGAAGTGGAGGTCCATGAGATTGCATCAATAGAAACAACATGTCCACGTCCACCTTCTAGGACACCGCTAACGGGTTCAAACTGTGACCCAGAAGGATTAGAAATGCTTTTTAGCTTTCTTCATCTCTGCAAGACCTTTATAGGTCATCTGAAATGTCTTTTGATTAAAGTATGAACAGACTTTTCATCAGAATAGTAGACTATCATTGTTTGAAATACCTGAGCCCAATTACTTTGTTTTTTGTATCCTAGTGATGTACATTCTTTTGAAGTCAAGAATATTGATTGTTTAACACACTAAGTCCTGGTTCACACTGAGGCGACCTGTGAGGGAAGCTGCGGGCCCGTTCTAATAGGAGCGACACAAGTCGCTCCGACTTAGAAAAAGGGTCCGGAGCTTCTTTGGGGCGACCAGGAGGCGACCGCTATAGACTTCAATGTTATGAAGTCCGTGGCGGCCACTCCGAGGTCGCGGCGCGCTGCTCGCACCGCGACCTCGGAGGTCGCGGTGCGAAGTAGCGTCGCTCGTATGTGAACGGGCAATAACTGAATACTGATTTGGCAATGTAAATGTAATTTGTGTTATTTGGTAACTTCTACCTACTTTATTTATTATTTAGATGAATATGGGACCATTTTAACCACTTGCTGACCAGCCACCATCCATATACTATGGCAGGTTGGCTTGTTCGTACCTGTACGTCGCTTTGCAGGACCTCGAGTGGGGGCGCGCGCCCATTCAACAAAATTCACCTTGATTGCTGCCGCACACCTGCGATCGCTCCCCATGGAGACAGAACAGTGGCCTGCCTATGTAAACAAGGAAGACAGCTGTTCTGTCAGAGATGAACACAAGGATCCTGTGTTCCTCCTATTTAGGAACACGGATCTCTGTGTTCATCCAGTGATTAGGTCCCTGACACAGTTATAAAGCAGCCCCTAGGGACACACTTAACCCTTTGATCACCCCTGGTGTTAACCCCTTTGCTGCCAGTGTCATTAGTACAGTAACAGTGCATATTTTTAGCACTGATTACTGTATTATGTCACTGGTCCCCTCAAAAGTGTCAAAAAGTGTCAGTTAGGTGTCCGATCTGTCCTGCTAAAAATCGCTGATCGCCGCCATTACTAGTAAAAATAAATAAATAAATAAATAAATAAATAAAAATTACATAAATCAATCCCCTAGTTTGTAGACACGATAACTTTTGCGCAAACCAATCAATATACACTCATTTATTATTTTTTTTACCAAAAGTATGTGGCAGAAAACATATTGACCTAAGTTGATGAAAAAATTAGATTTTTAAATTTTTTTTATTGGGGATATTTTATAGCAGAAAGTAAAAAATATTGTTGTTGTTTTTTTTTTTTTTTTCAGAATAGTCGCTTATTTTTTTGTTTATAGCGCAAAAAATAAAAATCGCAGAGGTGATCAAATACCACCAAAAGAAAGCTCTATTTATGGGGAAAAAGGACATCAATCTTATTTTGGTACAGCTTGGCATGACCACGCAATTGTCTGTTATATTAAAGCAGTGCCGAATCGCATAAAATGGCCTGGTCATTAAGGGGGAAAACCTTCCAGTCCAGAAGTGGTTAGAGCAGAGTTCCAGAACATGGTTTATAACTTTAACTTACAAATACAAAGATAGACAGATCAAAAGAGATGTGCGCATATTTTGGAAGCAAACTGACCTGGACAGTAGTGCCTCTATTCTTTGGAATTAGGAAAGGGAGCTGATATCATACCCATATCTATAACCATAGTCATGTTTCATTTTGATAAAAGGAAATGCTTCAACACCTATGGTATTTTTTTGATAAAAATATCAATTGCTTAGCTGAAAGTGGTTCTAAAGGCAGAAGGCTTTTTTTATCTTAATGCATTATGCATTAAGATAAAAAAAACTATGTGCAGCAGCCCCCCTCAGCCCCCCTAATACTTACCTCAGCCCCATCTTGATCCAGAGATGTTGCTCCAGAGCCTCGGCTGTTGGGGGCTCTCCCTCCTGATTAGCTGAGACACAGCAGCAGGCGCAATTGGCTCCCGCTGCTGTCAATCAAAATCAGTGAGCCAATGAGGAGAAAGAGGGGACCGGCTGAACCGCTGCTCCATGTCTGAATGGACACACAGAGCAGCGTCTTGGCTTGGGTACCCCCATAACAAGCTGCTTTCTGTGGGAGCACTCAGCAGGAGAAATGGGCTAGGAGCACCGGTGAGGGACTTGAGAAAAAGGGGGATCTGGGCTGATCTGTGCAAAACCACTGCCAACAGAGCAGTTAAGTATGACATGTTTTGTTATTTTTAAATAAAAAAAAAAAAAAAGAGAGACTTTAATATCACTTTAACCACTTGCCGACTGCCTAACGTCGGCAGTCAGCCCCTCACAGGCAAAGCGATGTAGGTCTACGTTGCTAGCCTGTGAGGCTCTAGGGAGCGAGCGCGTGCCACCGGAGGCACCTTCCCGCTCGCTCACGGACCCCCCCCGCGTGTGCCCAGCGGACCCGATGTCCGCCGGGCACTCGCGATTGTCTGTTACAGCGGGAGAAAAGCAGGCAGCTAATGTAAACACAGCCGCCTGTCATTCTCCCCTGTGTAAGAATGGAGATCATACGGTTCTGCTATGTAGGACCGTTGATCTCTGTTCTTACACCAGTAAAAAACATCCAATCACAGTTAGAAGCACGCCCCTAGGGACACACTTAACCCCTCCTTCTCAAATAAAGTTAACTCCTTCCCTGCCAGTGTCATTTTTACAGTAACAGTGCATATGTATAGCACTGATTACTGTAGTAATGTCACTGGTAACCCCAAAAGTGTCAAAAATGTCAGTCAAGGGTCCGATCTGTCCGCCGCAATGTCGCAGTCCCGCAAAAAAAATCGCAGATCGCCGCCATTACTCGTTAAAAAAAAAAAACAACAAAAATGACAAAAATCTTTCCCTTAGTTAGTAAACGCAATAACTTTTGCGCAAACCAATCAAAATACGCTTTTTGTGATTTTTTTTTTACTAAACATATGTAGCATAAAACAAATTGGCCTAAAATGTAAAAAAATTTAGATTTTTACATTTTTTGGGGGGGGAATTTCATTTAAAAAAATGTGAAAAATATTGTTATTTTTGCAAAATTTACGCTCTTTGTTTGTTTATAGCACAAAAAGTAAAAATCGCACAGGTGATCAAATACCACCAAACTAAATCTCTGTTTGTGGGAAAAAAAGGACGTAAATTTCATTTGGGTACAGCGTTGCAATTGTCCGTTAAAATCACGCATTCCGAATCGCAAAATAGGGCCTGGTCTTTGGGCAGCCAAATCCTCCGGGGCTTAAGTGGTTCATTTTGCTCCTGCTTCTACAATTGCCCCACAGTGTACCTGTGATTAGCTTTATTCTTTGCACTGTCTCACATTATTTCTGAAATTATTACAGATGTAAACCTTTAATACAATTATGTTGTACTTTATAGTAGCCTAGCCCTAATTCTAATTTTTTCTCTGTATAGATGACATTTATTTCTTTAACAGTTATCCAGTTTTTAGATTTAGCACACGTTCAAGATTTTATATCTTCTGTAATCATCATTACCTGATACAGTATATTACCAAAAGCATTGAAAAATTTTTTGTTTATAGTGCGTGATCAAAAAATCGCACAGGTGATCAAATACCACCAAAAGAAAGCTCTGTTTGTGGGAAAAAAGGACATCAAATTTTAGGTGCAGCGTCGCACAACCGCGCAATTGTCCGTTAAAGTCACGCAGTGCCGAATCGCAAAATAGGCCCTGGTCAGGAAGGGGGTAAAATCTTCCGGGGCTTAAGTGGTTAATATTTCCTCCAAAATAATGCTGCTTGTTGGGCATGAGAGCACCAGAATTGAACTGTATTGGGTAAGGCCACTGTTCCAGTCTGTAAATGAAGTATTCATAAATAGGGTTGAGCGAACACGGACTGTATTGTTCGGGATTGTACCGGACTTTTGGGTATTCGGTACCCGGACACAGACCCGAACATTTCACTTTATGTTCGGGATACAGTCCATTGTTCGGTAATTTTATTTCATGTTTTGGCATGATTTCAACATCTGCAAGGCAGCCAATCAGCAAGCGTTTAACTAGTGTGCCCTTAGAAGCCATCACAGCCATGCCTACTGTGATTGGCCAGTGCAGCATGTGACCCAGACTCTATATAAGCTGGAGTCACATAGGGCCACGAGTTACTCTGCTCTAACCATACTAGGGATAGGTTCCTGATGCTGCTGAGGGAGAGATGGGAGATTATTGTAGGGGCAGGCTGGAGATTGCTTTCAGGGAAAGAATAGGAAGAATCTTCTTTAATCAGACAGCGATCTACATTGATTTTATTGTGTGGGGGTGCAGTGCACGATCTTTTAGCCCTGACCTGAGCCCAGTGAGGAGGAGGGAGTAAAAAAAACTTTTATCAGTCTGTTAGGTGGGCGGCGTGCGGCATGTAGCGGCCATGTAGTGCATATGTGTCTGCTTAATCTGGATTTAAAAAATAAAAAAACTTTTTTCCTTCATTTTTTACTTTGACATACAGTGTTTAGACACTGCTTTTCTAATCTGCTCTTCAAAAAGCACCAATTAAGGGGACCATTATTTTTCAGTTTTTCATTCATACTTTACTGTGACACTGTCATACAGTGTTTAGACACTGCTGTTCTAATCTGCTCTTCAAAAATCACCAATTAAAGGGAAAAATAAAACATTTTCATTTATACATTACAGTGAGATACACCCATTGGATACTGCTGTTGTATTCCGCTTTGCAATAAAAACCCATTTAGTGGAAAAAAATTAAATTGCAGCCTAGTCTGCATATGTTACAGTGAGATACACCCATTGGATACTATTGTTGTATTCAGCTTATCAATAAAAACCCATTTAGGGGAAAAAAATGTAATTGCGGGCTAGTCTGCATATGTTACTGTGAGATACACCCATTGGATACTGTTGTTCTATTCCGCTTATCAATAAAAACCCATTTAGAGGAAAAAAAATTAATTGCGGGCTAGCCTGCATATGTTACAGTGAGACACACCCATTGGATACTGTTGGTCTTTTTTTTTTCCATAAATGTTTTCTATTCCGCTTATCAATAAAAACCCATTTAGGGGGAAAAAAATTAATTGCGGGCTAGTCTGCATATGTTACAGTGAGATACACCCATTGGATACTGTTGTTCTATTCCGCTTATCAATAAAAACCCATTTAGGGGAAAAAATGTAATTGCGGGCTAGTCTGCATATGTTACAGTGAGATACACCCATTGGATACTGTTGTTCTATTCCGCTTATCAATAAATAAGTCAATAAAGTCAATCAATAAGTCAGTAAATAAGTCTGGCCAGCATGTGCAAGGTGGAGTTCCACCTTGTGGGCACGTCACATATGAGGCGGTGAGCGGGAAAGCCGAAGTTACACTGCAGCGCTGACAAGCGAGCAGCAGCAGGGTGAGAACGCCGAAAGTGCGCACAGATGGTCCACACTTTCTGCAGCAGCTCTGACATATCGGGGTAATTTCTAAGGAACCTCTGCACCACCAAATTCAGCACATGCACCAGGCAAGGGATGTGTGTCAAAATGGCTAGGCCCAGAGCTGCTACGAGATTTCCACCATTATTGCACACCACCAGGCCGGGCTTGAGGCTCACTGGCACCAACCACTCATCGGTCTGCTGTTCCATGCTCCTCCACAACTCCTGCGTGTTGTGTGGTTTTTCCCCCAAACAGGCACGTTTTAAAACTGCCTGCTGTCGTTTACCCCTGGCTGTGCTGAATTTGGTGGTGAAGGTGTTACGCTGACCGGATGAGGAGGCGGTAGAGGAAGCTGAGTAGGAGGAGTTAGGAACAGGAGGCAAACTGAAGCGCACTGCAATCCTCGGTGGTGGAAGGACATGCGCCAAACTGCTATTCGCCTCAGGCCCAGCCGCCACTGCATTTACCCAGTGTGCTGTTAGGGAAATATAACATCCCTGACCGTGCTTACTGGTCCATGTATCCGTAGTTAGGTGGACTTTGTCACAGATGGCGTTGCGCAGTGCACACCTGATTTTTTCACCCACTTGGTTGTGCAGGGAAGGGATGGCTTGCCTGGAAAAGTAGTGGCGGCTGGGCATGACGTACTGTGGGAAAGCCACCGCCATAAGGCTTTTAAAACTCTGCGTCTCCACCAGACGGAATGACAGCATTTCAAAGGCCAGGAATTTTGAAATGCTGGCATTCAGAGCCAGGGATCATGGTTGGGTAGGGGGGTACTTTCTCTTCCGCTCCAGTGCTTGGGAGATAGAAAGCTGAACGCTTCCATGGGACATTGTGGAGATGGTTGTTGGTGACCCAGAGACCTTTCTTGGTTTTTGAGGTGTCTACTCCACTGCAGCTCGTGCTTTGCACTTGGATGCCTGGTCATGCATCTAAGATGCCTGGTCATGCTCAGGTTGAGAAGCTTTATGCCTCGCTTCAGGCTCTGATTGCACAGTGTGCAAACCACTCGTGTCCTGTCATCAGCACATTGTCTGAAGAACTGCCATGCTAGGGAACTCCTTTGAGCTGGCTTTGGTGTGCTCAGTCCCTTGCTGCGTTGGGCAGTAGCAGGCGTAGTGTCTAGGGCACGGCCGCTCTGATTTTGCACCCTGCTCCCTCTTCTGCTGTGCTGGTGGCTCTGTGCGACCACCGCCTCTTCCTCCAAACTACTCAGGTCACCTGCATGACGTTCATTCCATGTGGGGTCGAGGACCTCATCGTCCTCCACATCATCTTCAACGCAGTCTTCACCCCTGCAACCCTTGTCGGTTTCCACAATTCGGAATTCCGCAGCAGTTGGCACCTGTGTTTCGTCATTATCTGAGACGTGCTGAGATGGTCCTCCCATTGCATGTGAACACAGGAGGACCAAGCAAGGAACTGAAGCCACAGAACTCCTATATATATGAGCTAGGCATCCAGCTCCTCCCAGTGGGAAGGAGGAGCCGCAGGGTGGGAGGCTACAAGAAACCCAGAAACCAAGATGGCCGCCAGCACATGTCAAACGAAGGAGAACAGCAAGAAGGTAAGACCATGACAGTACCTCCCCCTCAAGGGCCCCTCCTCCGCGGAGTAAAGAACGGTTTCTGAGGGAAGCGTGCGTGGAAGGCTCGGAGCAAGGCAGGAGCATGGACATCTGCGGAGGGAACCCAGGAACGCTCCTCTGGACCATAACCACGCCAATGAACCAAAAACTGCACCCGACCGCGGACCAGGCATGAGTCCAGGATATTGCTCACCTCATACTCCTCACGATTGCCCACTTGGACCGGACGAGGCCGAGGAACCGAGGAAGTGAAACGATTACACACCAGTGGCTTCAACAGGGAGACATGAAACACGTTGGAGATCCGCATGCCAGGAGGAAGCGCAAGGGCATAGGCTACCGGGTTTACCCTGCGAAGCACTCGGTAGGGACCAACAAAGCGAGGCACCAGCTTGGGAGTGGGCACCCGAAGATTGAGGTTGCGGGTGGACAACCATACACGGTCTCCGGCCTGGTAGGAAGGAGCAGGCGCTCGTCTACGATCAGCCTGGAGTCTCTGGCGCTGCGCAGAGACCTCAAGGGACTTCTGGATCTGTACCCAAGAAGCACGTAGGACGGAAAGGTGATCCTCCACAGCCGGAATATCCTGGGGAGAGAATACCTCCGGTAACACGGCAGGTTGGAACCCATAATTGGCCATGAAGGGAGACGTCCCAGAGGAAGAGTTCACCGCCGTGTTCCTGGCAAACTCAGCCCAAGGCAGGAGGTCAACCCAATTGTCTTGGTGATCGGAGACATAGCAACGAAGGAATTGCTCCAAGGCCTGATTGGATCGTTCTGCGGCCCCATTGGACTGAGGGTGGTAGGCCGAGGAGAAGGAGAGATGAATCCCCAACTGGGAGCAAAAGGCGCGCCAGAACCTGGACACAAACTGACTCCCCCGATCCGACACAATCTCCTTGGGCAAACCGTGCAACCGGAAGACCTCCCTGGCAAAAATCGTGGCCAACTCCTGTGCAGAGGGTAACTTCTTGAGAGGAACACAGTGGCACATTTTGGAAAACCGATCCACAATCATGAGAATGACCGTATGGCCTCGGGATGCAGGGAGGTCCACAATGAAATCCATCCCCAGGTGTGACCATGGGCGCTCCCCGGTGGCTATGGGCTGCAGAAGGCCCAACGGAAGGTGCCGAGGGGACTTACTCTGGGCACAAACGGAGCATGCCGCTACATATGCGGCGATGTCGGAACGTAGGGAAGGCCACCAGAACAGACGTGAAACAGCCCAGGACAGCTGATTCTTTCCAGGATGCCCCGCGGTCTTGGAGTTATGGTAGGTTCGCAACAACCGAGTGCGCAACTCCTCAGGCACAAAACATCTGCCGTTGGGTCTCCCAGAGGGAGCACCAGATTGAGTCGCCAAAATCTGCTCACCCAGGGGAGAGGTCAGGCTGGTGCGAATGGCGGCCAAGATCTGATTCGGAGGTATGAGCGAAGTCGGAATCGACTCCTCCCTGGACAGGTCGGAGTACTGCCGTGATAAGGCATCCGCCCTGATGTTCTTGGAACCGGGTAGGTAGGAGACCACGTAATTAAAACGTGACAAGAACAGAGCCCATCTGGCCTGACGTGGTGTCAATCTCTTGGCCTCAGAAAGGTAGGTCAGATTCTTGTGGTCCGTCAGGATGAGGAGCGGAACCACCAAACCCTCGAGCAAGTGCCTCCATTCTTTAAGAGCCTGCACGATGGCCAATAACTCCCTGTCACCAATCTGATAGTTGCACTCCGCGGAAGACAGTTTCCGGGAGTAAAACCCACAAGGAAGCAGAGGACCCTCTGGTGTTCTACGCTGAGACAGAAGGGCGCCTACTCCCGTCTCAGACGCGTCCACCTCGAGGACAAAGGGCAACCCAGGGTTGGGATGCGACAGGATCGGAGCCGACACAAAGGCGGACTTTAGAGCCTCAAAAGCTCGGATGGCCTCGAGCGGCCAGACCTGGGAATTACTGCCCTTCCTGGTCAGATCCGTGAGAGGCTTGGCTAGCATGGAAAAGTCCCTGATGAACTTCCGATAATAATTGGCGAAGCCCAAAAAGCGCTGCAGGGAGCGAAGACCACTGGGCTGGGGCCACTGTAAGACAGCCAAAACCTTCTCAGGATCCATGGAGAACCCCTCAGCGGAAATGATGTAACCTAAGAAGGTTACCTGGGATCGGTGAAATTCGCATTTCTCAAGCTTACCGAACAGCTTGTTCTCTCGTAACCGTTGCAACACTCGTCTGACATCCAGAATGTGGGTCTCCATGGATTCAGAATATACCAAGATGTCATCCAAATAGACCACCACACACTGCTGCAACAGGTCACGGAAAACATCGTTGATGAATTCCTGAAAGACTGCGGGCGCATTGCACAACCCAAAGGGCATAACCAAGGATTCATAATGACCGGTCCTGGTGTTAAACGCGGTCTTCCACTCATCGCCCGCCTTGATCCTTACGAGGTTATATGCCGCCCTCAGGTCGAGTTTGGTAAAGACCGTGGCCCCTTTAAGGCGATCGAACAGCTCGGAAATCAAGGGTATCGGGTAAGCGTTCTTGATCGTGATGCGATTGAGACCCCTGTAATCGATGCAAGGCCTCAACTCACCGCCCTTCTTTTTCACAAAGAAAAATCCAGCCCCTGCCGGGGACGAGGATTTGCGAATGTGTCCGCGTGAAAGCGCCTCCCTCACGTACTCCTCCATGGCCTCATTCTCCGCTACCGACAGTGGATAGACTTTGCCACGAGGAGGAACGGCACCAGATTGTAACTCTATGGCACAATCGTATGGGCGGTGCGGAGGTAGGGCAACCGCACGCACCTTATCGAATACATCCCGGTACTCCTCATATTCAGGAGGCAACAGAGAGTCCGAGGAAGTACACAGCAACTTGACAGGCCCATGGATGCAACTAGCCCCACACTGCGGTGACCACGAGAGGATCTCGGCCGATCTCCAATCGAAAGTCGGATTATGCTTCTGGAGCCAGGGGTACCCCAAGACCACCGAGTAGTGTGGAGACGAAATAACCTGGAAGCAGACCGACTCTCTGTGAACGGCTCCAATGGCTATCCCCACTGGAAGGGTCTCATGAGTCACGTGTGGCGGCAGAAGGGGTCTGCCGTCTATCGCCTCAAGAGCCAGTGGAGAACCTCGAGCCTGCAGAGGAATGGAATTGGCAGGCAGCGAACACACTATCAATGAACAAACCACCAGCACCAGAGTCCACCAACGCCTGGGTCGTCACCGAGCCCCCGACCCAGGAGAGGACAACAGTGATCAGTGGTTTGTCAACACGGGAAACCGGGGACGAGGAGACTCCACCCAAGATCTGCCCCCGACAGGATCTCAGGTGCGAGCGTTTCCCGGACGGTTCGGACATGCCAACCGAAAATGCCCACCGAGACCACAGTACATGCATCGGCCCTCGCGTCTCCGGAGTACCCTCTCCCCCTCAGACAGGCGAGCAAACCCCAGTTGCATGGGTTCACCCCCAGACAAGCCATCCCCAGGAGGCGTGGGAGGAGAGGGAGGCACGGGTGGGACAGAAAAGGTAGGCGCCAATCTGTTAGGAGGCCTCCGCAGAATCTCCTTAAAGGAAGGTCTCTCCCTGAGTCTGGTGTCAATCAAAATCAGGAAAGAAATAAGGGACTCGAGCTCCACTGGTAGGTCCTTAGCTGCAACCTCATCCTTCAAGGCATCCGAGAGACCATGAGAGAAAGCAGCGACCAGAGCCTCATTATTCCAGCCCACCTCTGCTGCCAGGGTACGAAACTCAATGGCGTATTCAGCTACGGATCGTGAACCCTGTCTGATGGACATAAGGAGCTTCGCAGCAGAGGCAGCACGAGCCGGCACATCGAATACCTTCCGAAGAGAAGCAACAAAACCGGAAAACTCGGCAACCACCGGATTGTTGTTCTCCCATAAAGGGCTGGCCCAGGCCAAGGCCTTGTCCGAGAGCAGCGAGATTAAGAAGCCCACCTTTGATCTCTCAGTAGGAAAGGCATGTGGCAGCAACTCGAAATAAATGCCCACCTGGTTAAGGAAACCTCGGCACTGAGTTGGCTCTCCCCCAAAGCGCTGTGGAAGGGGGGCAGAACCAGACATACCCCGAAACACCACAGGCGCAACAACAGGTGTCGGGGTAGACTCTGGCGCAACAACCGGAGCGGCAGTAGGAGCGGGACCAGGAGCGACAACCGACCCATCGGCAACGGGAGCGAAATGAGCCGTGCGTTCAAGCAGGGTTTGCAATGCCACGGCGAACCGACCCAACAGGTGATCCTGCTGATCGAGTCTGGCAACCAGCGTGGGTAGCGAGGATGGCCCTGTACCGTCAGAATTCATGGCTTGGTCCTAATGTTACGGAACCATGAACCAGACGTACAACAACAGATAAGTGAAAATAAGAAGGCTTTATTGAAAATCAAGCTGTAAAGCAAAAGTCCAAACGGATGGCGAAACCGAAGGAGAGTCTTTGCGAAGCCAGAGGTCAGGAACCAGGAGGGTAGTCAGACGAAGCCAGGATCAGGAACCAGCAGGGTAGTCAGACGAAGCCAGGATCAGGAACCAGCAGGGTAGTCAGACGAAGCCAGGATCAGGAACCAGCAGGGTAGTCAGACGAAGCCAGGATCAGGAACCAGAAGCAGCAGCAGTCTTAGAAGCATGTGAACACAGGAGGACCAAGCAAGGAACTGAAGCCACAGAACTCCTATATATATGAGCTAGGCATCCAGCTCCTCCCAGTGGGAAGGAGGAGCCGCAGGGTGGGAGGCTACAAGAAACCCAGAAACCAAGATGGCCGCCAGCACATGTCAAATGAAGGAGAACAGCAAGAAGGTAAGACCATGACATAGACATACTGAATGACAGGTCTGCCCCCTTCAACTTCTGGGTCTCCAAATTGGGCACATGGCCTGAGCTTGCCCTTCACGCCTAGGAGGTGCTGGCCTGCCCTGCAGCCAGTGTATTATCTGAACGTGTATTTAGCACGGCTGGGGGCGTTATCACAGACAAGCGCAGCTGCCTGTCCAGAGCCAATGTGGACAAGCTCACATTCATTAAAATGAACCAGGCATGGATCCCACAGGACTTGTCCGTACCTTGTGCAGAATAGACATGTATACCGGCCTTACCCAGCCATTGTTGGATTTGATCTTTCTTACTCTTTTGGGGTGTACCCAAATTTAAACATTTTTTTTATTAAAAACCAAAACCAGTGTTTGCTACCTCATCCTCCTCCTCCACTGCCACCGCTGCTTCCACCTACATCGCCATATCCACCGCCATATCCATCGCCATATCCACCGCCACCTCAACATCCTACTCCATATGGTCCTCGTCCTCCTCCTACATCATTCAAGATGATTATTTTTTATTTTTCTGTTTTTTATGTTATTTTAAGTTATTTCGGGTCTCCATTGACTTCAATGGGGTTTGGGATCGGGACAAAGTTCTGGTTAAGTCCGGGTCATGAACCCAGACTTTTTTTCAAGTTCGGTCGAACCCGCCGAACCCGAACATCCAGGTGTTCCCTCAACTCTATTTGTGAGAACAAGCTGGGGTAACGTTTAATTGTAAGTGTGTCTCCTGGGTGCATAGGATAAAGCAGTGGAGATCTGTAGGAATAGAGGCCAGGTGGTTTAGACTTTTTGTGTTCAGAGTCAAAATTTTAGGTCTCCTTAGTGTATGTATAGAACTGCAGTAATAGGAAGGTACTTACAGTTAGTTGAGATGGAGGCATCTGTGGCAGTGGTCCAAATGTAGGATTCTCGAGAATGTGATATTGTGTGAGTTCCAAGGAAAGAGCTTTCGCTAAGAGGTAGTTTGAAAGTGAGTTGCTGTAAACCATAGTGCAGAAAGAGAGAGATGGGTGGATTTAAGTCCAGTCTGCCAAATCACTGGCACTGCAGGGCTTTAACAAGGGGGAAGTATTATCTTAAGCCTCTAATAGGAAGGATCTGATTGAGATCACCGAGGCCTGTGTTTCTGTTTTTGTGATGCATTTTGCCAGGGAGGTGACACCTTCCCTGGAGGTTCAAGGGAGCCCGTAGGAAGTGGAGGATGAAGGATTGTGCCCCAGGAGTGAAAAAGCACCAAGTCATCTTCTATTAAGGTGATAGAATGAGTCACTCCATTCTTTTCTACAGTCAGATTTGTAGGGTTCCCCCACTTATTTTATGATTGCAGAGCGCTTTTGTCGCCTTAGCTCTAGGGTATATTTAGAGAGGTCATCAAACAACTGTATGTCTTCAAACAAAGCAGGTAGCTTCCTTAAGGACCTTGATTTGGCTAAGAGCTGCTCCTAGATTTGAAAAAAGTGGATTCCTATGAGCACATCCCTAGGAACCGCATCAGGCAGATGTGAGGGCCTGGGAAGGCTGCATATGCGATCAATGGTTAATTCCATGAGGGTAACATCAGGAAGCAAAGCAGTAAACATTTCCTTGGCTTAACGCATTAAGTCTCCTGGCAAGCCTGTTTCTGGGACCCTATATAGTTTTAGGTTTTCGGTTATTATAGCGTGACCTATCCACTAGGTCTGCTATCTTAGTCTTCAACCACTTGCGTTTCTCTAGGCTGTCATCATGGGCTTCCACTAAGTCATTAACTGTGATGGTTATGTCCCCCAAAGAGTTCTCAATGTAATGCACTTTTTCACCAAGGGAGTGAATGTCAGCCGAGAACTTTTGTGTATGTAGCACCCTCGTAGGTAGGTGCTAGAGAGTGAGTATAGTTTTTGGCTCTGTCTGCCTATCAGAGGAGCAGCAGGTAAATTCTATTTTGCACTCTGCTTAACAGAGAGCAGGATCTGTGAGTTGAGTCTGCTCAGTGTTCTCAGCGTGTGATTCATGTGGTCGGGGGGAGTGTCCCCACTGGTCGAATGGGGAGGCACATTGGACAGTGGAGGAAACCTGACCAATGGACAGAAAGGCTTTGATACAGCCCCAGTAATTGGCACAGACTGCTATATATCGGTGCATTGTGGGGTGTAGTATAAAAAGCCAGGAGCACATGTGCTCAAGGTCTTTGGCTGGTGAGCAGAGTCCTGGAAGGAGGGTGGCAGCTGCCTCCCCTTCTGCAGTGGTTGGTGAATGATCACAAGCAGTCGGCCTCTTGAGCCAGAAGTGTGGAGGTGAGCCCAGAGGTCCATAAAAGCTGACTAAGAGGAGTTGAGACACTGGAAAAAGCTGAAAAGCAGTATCATGAGTACAGGGGATTGTGTCCAAGGGCCTGACAAGGAAGGGGGCCACTCCGGAGTAAAGTAGTCAGAGGATGGGTGTCCGCTGGTGGATAGAAAGAGGGTACTAGGCAAGTACCCTGAAGATAAGTACTTAAGGAACATTACCTCAGATTCATCTAGTGGCAGGATGAAGCTGTGGCCTTGACGCATTCTCAGATAGACGTCCTTAGCAATGTGAATAGTTCATAGTGTTGGAGTATCCCACTCGTCCCTTCTCCCATCCCCATATACAATAAAACAAGAACAACAACCCCTAGATTGTTCATTGACTGAGCCAGAAAGTAAAGTGTTAGGATTTGGCATGCGGTTGCTATCGGTAACCCAGGGGACCCGAGAAGGTGAGAAAGCCAGCAAGCCTCAAGGGGGCAGTGCTACACATAAGAGAGGCAAAGTCAGCATGCAGTAAAATCAAGAGGAGCCCCATGGCTCACCTTGTGTTCCTGAAGGCTGTCAGCCATCTGCATATGCCTTTAGCAGGGCTTGCACAGAGGGGGCTAGGTGTGGAGTAGTGAGAGGGAGAGGAGCCTATCCCCAGGTGCCAGTAGCATCTGATAGATCATCAGAGAGATCCGTGTAATGTCTGCTCTGTTGCTGTGAGGAAGCAGGGGCTGGGATCACAGTGCCATCTTGACTGCTTCCACGTGAAGGCTGGGAGAAAAACTTGATCAGTTTCTGTGGGCGCCTTCCCTGCTTATGCTTTCAAGACATGACCACTGTGTAGTTGTTAAGGTTAGCCAAGAAAGGAGCTGTGTTATTGCCCAGTGGGTCCCCCAGTCGCTGAAATTCCCCTGTCGGCTCAGGAGCTCTGCATCAGGCATCAATGCATATAGAAAGCTGGACACAACCCCAGCCCCCCCCCCCCCCCCTTAACTTTTCTGTTCAACATGCTTTTCAATATGTATTTACCTTTTCTCATTTCATCTTTGATTAGTTTGTAAAAACTTTTCATTCTGACCATTAAACATATTTTAAAAAATAATACATCAATAAATTTCACAACTAACGGATGCAATAAAATATTTTCTGCTGCAGAGATTACTTAAGAATTTCTCCACACCAATGCATTTTAATTTTTTACCACACATGAAAACCCTGAAAATTCAGACCATTTATGTTCAATGTCTTATGGATTTCTTTGCACGGGTTCAAAAATGTTTCCTTCTGAAGTTCTTCAGATAACAAACTTAATAAACCTTTGTCCTCCTGAATGATATCGGCCCTTTCTTTCCATTAAAAGTCAACTACGTTGACTACAATATGTTATATTGGATGGGAACAGCACTCACATTCCCCATAAGCTTGATAGTTATATTCTTTCTCACTCCATTTATTCCAGTGAGGTCTCTTTCTATACAATACAATCCTTGACTTGTTCTTTGCATGCACACTGGACGACAAACAAAGTCTTAAAGCTTTCTGTGCCTTATATTCTTTTGAAAGCAGAATTTCTACTTTCCCAAATCAATAATTAAATCAAAAGTTGTTTTAACTCTTTCTATTCCTGCTGTGTACAATTTATAATTATAAAACATTAAAAATATACCCTTATCCTGATGGGAAACAGATGAATGAATCTTGTTTCTTGCTCCTTGTGTCCTAAGAAGAGGAGCTATCTTTCCTTCACACTTTTCTATTCTCTTTGTTTTTTTTTAAGTGATCATTTTCTCCTTGCAGAAAAGTGAGTAACTCTGCTAGATGAAATAAATCCTTCTTCAGTTTTTGCACTGAGCAGAAGGTCAGCATATTTCCACAGACAGTCTACCTAGTTGCATTGTTGGTAAAGTTAAAAAAAGACACCAGTCCATGCAGTTCAATCTGTGTGTGTGAGTGTTTATGTCACTATCATTTCCCATATCCCTGTATATTATGTTCACTAAGATGCCCATCAAAAACATGTTTTTAAATTATTGACTCTCCCTGCTGACATAGCCAGCTGTGGAAAGGAGTTCTTCATCCTTATCACTGTAACAGTAATGTACCCCTACACAGTTTAAGGTTAAACCTCTTCATGTACAACTTCATTGAGTGACCATTTGTTTTCTTAAGTGACCTGAGACTAAATAGTTACCTCACAATGCTAAAATCACCATTTAGATATTTGTTTATTGTAATCATATCTCCTCTTTGGTGGCTCTTCTTCAGGGACAGTAAGTTTACTGTTGTAGTCGTTCCCCATAACTGAGGTCCTCCAGCCCCCTTGTTAGCTTTGTTGTCCTTCTCTGGACTCCTTCCAGTTCCAGCATATTCTTTCTGAGGACTGTTGACCAGAACTGGACAGCATAGTCAAGATGTGGCAAAACCAAAGTGGAAGAATTATAGTTTTATATTTTGAGTAGATTCCACCCCTTTTAATGCATGCTTGTAGTTTGCTAGCCTTGCATAATGCAGCTTGCCATTGCATGCTATTGCTTAGCTTGTGATCTACCAGGGCCCCCAGATCCTTTTCAATCCTTGATTCCCCCAGAGGTTCTCTCCCTAGGATATAAATTGCATTAATACATTTTGCACCCAAGTGCATTACTTTATATTTTTCAACATTAACCACTTCAGGTCCGGAAGATTTACCCCCCTTCATGACCAGGCCATTCTTTTGCGATACGACACTGCCTTACTTTAACAATTAAAAAAATAGAAATGCCATAAATCTATCCCATAGTTTGTAGACGCTATAACTTTTGCGCAAACCAATTAAAATAGACTTATTAGGATTTTTTTTTTACCAAAAATATGTAGCAGAAAACATATATGTAAATTGATGAAGAAATTAGATTTTTTTAAATGTTTTCATTGTCAATGTTTTATAACAGTGTTTTTTTATTTTCAAAATAAAGAAATATTCAAACTATACACCTGCTGAGTGGAATTATTGGTTTGTTGCCCCCTCTCAACAAAGGCTATTTCAGTGGTGTCCAACTTACAACTTGCCCCCCCCCGCAGCCTTTCGTCCCCTCACCTCTGTGGACTGCTTTTTAGCCTTTCTTGTTCTCCCTAGTTTTGCAAACCACCTGTCAGCATTTCCTCCCCCCAGCTCTGTTTACTTTACTTCAGCCATTCTCCCCCCCAGCCCCATTGCCCCATGTAGCCTCTCTCCTCCCAGCTCTGTGTACCCCCTACAGCGCCCCTCCCCGCTCTGTCTACCTCACTCCAGCCTATCCGCCTCCAGCTCTGTTTTATTTACTGTGGCCTCTCCCCTCCACAGCCCTGTGCCCCCCCCCCCGCAGCCCTTCTCCCCCCAATACTGTGAGAACCCTGCAGCTTTCCCTCTGTTTACAGTACCGCAGCCTTCCCCCAACTCTGTGGCCCCTTTGCAGCCTTTCCCTCTTAGCTTTCAGCTATGTGAACTACCTTTTAGCCCCCATCCCCAATTCTGTGAGCCCCCCCCCCCCTACAGCCTCCCTTCTCTCATTTTACTGCAGCATTTTTCCCCAAAAGTCCTTTGGCCCACTTGAAGCGCCTCTCCCTCCAGCCCTGTGCTCTTCCCCCTCCATACTTTTTCTATACAGCTATGTCCCAACCCCCCCCCCCCCCAACCCTTTGCTCTGTTGTCCTTATGCACCTTTACTTTACACAATGATGTATGTGCCCCCTGCATTTTCTCCCTCCAGCTCTGTGTTCCCCACATTCTTGATGGGGGCCACGATAGGTGGCATCCTAAAATGCAAGATACCTTGCACCTTACCAACATGTTAAACATTTGGCTTTAGCACATTCAAAATCAATGAGTCAGAACATGTATTAGGATCTGAAATGTTGAGGTCCCTTTGCACACTTTTTTCAGGTCAGTCACTTAGAAACTACTGAAGTCAGAGACAGCTAGCAATTAGCATTTTCCAAACATGGTCAGCAATGATAGCTCCATATGTCTGTCATAATTTGCCCTTTTATAAGAAGGAGTCTTTATTTTAACTGCATGTAATAAATGTTGACTAGTGAGATCATTATGGATTTACAATATGGTAAACAAATTATTCGAATGCAATCAGCTCATATGGGATGGATATATGTGGACCATATGGCCATTTTCCCAAAATTGCTGAACATATTTTATTACCTCATTTGGCATTGAAAGATATGCAGGGATTCAATACAGAAGCTCTAGAGTATAAATTAACAGTTTGTAAAAAAGAAAACATATTCTCAACCAGGTGTTCTTTATATTTATCTAGAGAAATACTTCATATTACCAATAAAATATGTTGACTGTAAATACTGTAGAACATTTAAACAATTTGTAATATATAATTTTGCTGTACTGTATACATTTTGCTAAGCAACTGCATGTAATTATAAGCCACAGCAAATATAATGTGACTTGTGATACGTACAGTATATGCATTCCTCTTCTTTCTTTGTATTATTCTTTATGTAAAGTGCAATAGGGGATAGATACCAAATAGGTCCTTATTACTAATAAGAATATTACAATGAATATGTTTTATATTAAAACATATATTAACACTAGATGCTGCTCAAATAAAGTGTGTAAAAACACTCATACAATTATATAACACATAAAAGGTGCAATCTGTGCAAAAATAACTCTGTGTTACCATAAATTGTTATTGCATCAGACATTTTAACCTCTTGCCAACTGCCGCACGACTATTTACGTCGGCAGTCAGCCCCTCACAGGCAAAGTGACGTAGTACTACGTCGCTAGCCTGTGAGGCTCTAGGGGGTGAGCGCGCGCTGCCGGAGGCGTGCTCCCGCCCCCGCTTGTTCACGGACGGGCGTGTGAGCGGCAGACCTGATGTCCGCCGCTCACTCGTGGTCGTTCGGTACAGCGGGAGAAGGGCAGGCGGCTAATGTAAACAAAGCCGCCTGTCATTCTCATACAGGATCGTATTTCTCTGTAGTTACACACACAGCCACATCCAATAACAGTAAGAAAGTAAGAAGCACACCCCTAGGGACACACTTAACCCCTCCTTAACCCTTTCCCTGCCAGTGTCATTTTTACAGTAACAGTGCATATGTATAGCACTGATTACTGTAGTAATGTCACTGGTAACCCCAAAAGTGTCAAAAATGTCAGTCAAGGGTCCAATCTGTCCGCCGCAATGTCGCAGTCCCGCAAAAAAAATCGCAGATCGCCGCCATTACTCGTTAAAAAAAAAACAACAAAAATGACAAAAATCTTTCCCTTAGTTAGTAAATGCAATAACTTTTGCGCAAACCAATCAAAATACGTTTTTTGCGATTTTTTTTTTACCAAACATATGTAGCAGAAAACAAATTGGCCTAAAATGTTAAAAAATGTTGATTTTTACATTTTTTTGGGGGGAATTTCATATAAAAAAATGTGGAGGGGCGTGACCGGAAGGGAACCGAGGCGGACGTGATTGCCAGGAGCTCCGCCGGTTCCGAGATTTCATCCCTTTCCATCCGCAGTTTTTAACTGCTTTAGGGGAGACATCACCACCCATCAGGCAACCCTATGCCCTGAAAAGACCCTCCCTGGCCAAAAATTCTTGAAATCGGCCCTCCCGGAGCGGATCGGCGGCTGCGGTCTACACGGGTCCTGAAGCCGCGGCCTCGATTTGAGCGGCATCCGGCCGCGATCGCCCAGGAAGCGGCTAAATACGGCCGATTCCTCTGCTTCTTGTGCGGCATCACTACCCTCCGAGCTCCCCCAAGCCCCAGGGGTCCTGCCTGGCCAAAAATTAAGCAAAAAGGACCAACGGGAGCGGATCGGTAATTGCGGCCTAGTAGGGCCCAGAAGCCGCGGATTCACCTAAAGCGGCATCCGGCCGCGGTCCCCCATGAATCAGTAAAGTTCTCAGGGGAAGTGGCTTGGCTTGCAGGAGGGATGACAGCCTAGAATGAGAGCCCCTCAGACGACCCGGTCTCCTCAACCCAAACAGGCAGTCTAAAGGCTAAATATGGGCAGAATCTTAAAAGGAGGACACAGCACTACAACCCCAAAATCCAGACCCGGTACCAGTGGCAAAAACATACCGGATTTCTTCAACCTATCTCGCTCCACTCGAGGCAGCACTGCTTCCAAGATGGCGCGGGCTGCACAACCTGATGATGAGGGAGATTATGAAACGGACTCGCAAGCAGATACCGAGGATACGGTAGGAGACACAGACCACTCTGACCCCCCTCTTACATTCAAGATTATGACGGCCATTGCGGCAGACATTAAAAGCTCATTTAACGCCGCAATCATTGACCTCAAGGCAGACATTAATAGACTATCAGACCAAATGGCTGCTACAGAAAGGGCCGGGAGGCACAGAGACAAAGCCATTAAAAGATTAGAGGATGTCATTATGTCCCATTCTACCCATTTAATCACAATGAATAGACAGTTGGAGGACTTAGATAACAGGGGTCGGAGAAATAATATAAGAGTCAGGGGGATCCCTGAATCGGTGGACAGAGAGCAAACCAAATCTGCATTACGATCGGTGTTCAATGGCCTACTTGAGCGCCCTGCAGAATCACCCATTGAGTTTGAAAGAGCCCACAGGGCCTTACGTCCCAAACCACCGGATGACGCTCCACCTAGGGACATTATTTGCTGTCTCTCCAGCCACCCCCTGAAGGAGGAAATCCTCTCTAAGGCCAGGCAAAATGAGCGCATCCTCTTTAACGAACATACGATTCAACTGTACCCAGACTTATCGCCCATAACGCTGAAAAACAGGCGCGACCTGAAACCGCTGCTAGAGGTTCTAAGAACACAAAACATCCCATACCGATGGAAGTTCCCATTTGCGTTACAAGTCTCACACGGAGGGAAACAGCACTTGCTTCGAGTACCTGCAGACCTACCAGACTTTTGTGCCAGTCTACAACTGGGAGAAGTGGAGGTACCTGATTGGTATGCGGAATTCCTGTTCCCCCATCCACCAGGACCATCAATGGACGAACCGGAGGCATCCACCTCCCGTTCCCCACACCACAAAAAGGGAAAGCAGCACAGGAAAAGGGAATTGAACCCCTTTTTTGGATCATCGCCCAAAACCCCCAGGACCCCTAGATCCAGGGATCAACATTAAGAGTCCTTGGGAATGTGTATACGCTACCTGATTCCTCTCTACTCCATGACATCTTCAGCCCTTGACTGTATGACTATCCCCACTTACACAGCTTTGAAGATATCCTCAAAAACTGCGATTCCACAAGCAGTATACCTCCTTTACCTTAAGCCTTTTTTCTGAATTTTTTTTCTTTTTTACTCTTCCCCTATATGCTATCATAACATAGCCTGTGATAAATCTGTGATCTTCCTTACATATAGGCTATTCCAATCTTGAACGCTAGATGGCGCCAACACATAAGTGTTGCTGTTCTCCAAACTAAAACATCCAAACATGTTTTCTTAGTCCTGAATATGTGTTAACTTCCTGGTCTATATTAGTGAACCCTTACAATATGTAAGCCGCAACCCAGACTTGATACAGGATAGGGGAGTTTGGGGATTTGTTATTGCACTACAGAGATGTGGACTTTCACGACCCTCACCCAAAGGTAACTTTACTGTTTGAAACCTTACCTGACAGACCTACAATTCATACCCATTAGATTTGATCTGAACTGAACTAAGTCAGAGTGCTTTCTGAGAGTGCAACACACGGGTCATCCTAATTCCCCTGCCATAGTACCTTTGGTGTAACACTCCCTGATATCCTAATAAGCAAGTTGCTTGTTACTTCCAATAGACCCATACCTGAAAATATAATGGAGAATAGGATTATAGAGCCCACTCAGCAACTTTGAACCTTGCTAACGGAGTTACAATGTTTTCTGTGTTTTTTTCATTTTGTTTTCCATTTCTTGTTTCTCTGTTTTGATCCACCTGTTGGTGTCACCACTGCATTTATGCCTATTATTGCTCCTTTTGGAGACCGGGATCGCCTCGAGCTCATTACAGTGATAGACCTTATTACATATTAGTATAGAGGTCATCCTCCGGCTCGACCTTCCACTTCCCCAAATAGGATCGTTGAATTATATCTGTTACATTTTAAGCCTTACGCTATATCCTACTTATTGGCGGGTACAACCTGATTGCTTTAAGTCAGTTTGTCCACGCACTACTTTGTGTCTACTCTTTTCTTCACTCTCTTGTTCACTAATTCTACATCTCCCCCCTCCCTTTTCCCTCAGTCCCTCTGCCTTACCACTACCCCCCATCCCTACAGATTACTAACACATTTGTCTCAAATCTCTAGTAAAAAGCCTACAGGTACAATCGAACAACGACTACAGGTGCTCCACTCATGATCAAGATGGTATACTCGAAATTGGGTAAGCACCCCTTTTTAATTTCACATAACGTTAACGGTTTAAATATTCCTGAGAAAAGAAAGAAAATACTATACAAACTAAAAAAACGTAAGCCTCAAATAGTCTTTTTGCAAGAAACCCACTTTAAGGGACAATCCCACCCTGATCTTGCAAATAAATTTTTCCCGAAAGTTTTTTATGCTAACAATGACTTGGCAAAAACCAAAGGCGTGGCAATATTGATCCATAAAGATGCGCCTTTCGTTTTTGAAAAACAACTAACTGACCCGAATGGTAGATACCTTTTCATTTCCGGCACCCTAAACAACAAACCGATTACATTGGCAAACACCTACTTCCCCAATAAGGCCCAAGTTACCTTTTGCAATCAGATGATTGCCGAACTCAAGAGCTTTGCGAAAGGCTGCGTTATCCTGGGAGGAGACTTTAACATACCCCTGAACCCGCTTCAGGATACCTCCTCGGGTAAATCATGCCTCGCATTCTCGGCACTTAAAAGAATTAAACACTCACTGCAGTCATTAACACTAATAGATGCTTGGAGAGCATTACACCCTACAACCAGAGACTACTCCTTCTATTCGTCTACCCACAAACGTTACACCAGGATAGATAAGTTGTTTATATCCCAAAGGGACCTAGCCGATGTGAGGGGGGCGGAAATAGGATTAATCACCATTACCGATCATGCTCCGGTCTCTCTCCACTTCAAAGTGTCACCGACGCATAAATGCAACAGATCTTGGAGGCTCAACGCTTCTCTCCTTCTTGATCAGTCCACTCAGAACCATATACAATCCACCCTTCCCAACTATTTCTCTGACAATTGTTCAGCCGATACCTCACCCCTAACGGTGTGGGAGGCCCATAAACCAGTGGTAAGGGGAGATCTGATCCGAGCGGGTGCACGAAGAAAAAGGGAGAGAGAACTAGTGAGGAATGACCTGATTTCTAAAATAAATGATTTGGAACTGAAACACAAGCAGACACTAGCCAATCGAGTTGAGGAGGAGCTGGTCAAACTCAGAAATGAACTAAGATCTATCCTTGAAACAAACACAAAAAGAATTATTTTTTTCATATATTATGAACATGGGGATAAATCAGGTAAACTTCTTGCTAGAGCGCTTAAAGAAGCACAAACAGCTAATTGCATACTCAACATCAAAAATCACAAAGGCCAACCGGTACACGATCCTAGGGGTATAGCTAATGTCTTTAAGGACTTTTACGCCCGACTCTACAATTTACCACCACAAAATCCCCCGACAGGTATCACTGTACATAGGAAACAAGCTATAATTGATTATCTGTCCCAAAGCGGACTCCCGGTCTTGGATGAGGAAAGCCTTGCCATCCTAGAATCTGATATAACTAGAGAAGAGGTTGAAACCACAATTAAAACACTGAAACCAGGCAAGAGTCCAGGCCCAGACGGCTTCACGGCACAATATTTCAAAACCTTTATCGACACACTGTCCCCACACCTAACTAAAGCTCTTAATGTCATCAAGGAAGGCCACAAACCTTCCAATGAGTTCCTAATGGCACACATAGCAGTCATTCCAAAACCCGACAAAGACGTTACGACATGCTCAAATTACCGACCAATCTCACTCCTGAATACTGACTTAAAGATCCTAGCCAAAATCCTGGCGGACCGGATCAGGCCTCACCTTGAAAAAATCATCGGCCCAGACAAAGTTGGCTTCATGCCCGGTAGAGAGGCCAGGGATAATGTGATTAGATCCTTGAATTTGATCCATGGAGCCAGATCAACCGGGTTTAAGGGCCTCCTGCTATCCACGGATGCAGAGAAGGCCTTTGACCGAGTGTCGTGGGACTTTTTGTTCTCAGCCTGCGAACACATTGGTCTTGGACCAAATATCATGTCATGGATCCATGCGCTATACTCTAAACCTCAGGCTAAGGTGAAGGTCAACGGGGTCTTCTCTGATACGCTAGACCTGTGCAATGGTACGAGACAGGGATGCCCACTTTCACCCCTCCTTTTTATCCTGACCCTAGAGCCATTAATTAGATCCATCAACCTAGATCCCTCAATTCAAGGGATACACATGCAAGGAAAGGAACACAAGGTGTCGGCTTATGCTGATGACCTGCTTCTATACATCGCACAACCACACATTTCGATCCCCAACCTTAATAAACAATTTAACCACTATAAGTTTTTATCAAAATTCAAAATCAACAACTCCAAGTTGGAATCCTTAAATTTGACTCTCCCGAAGCATATGATTGCCCTAACGAAGGCTAACTGCCCGTATAGATGGGAAAATACCTCACTAAAATACCTAGGTATTAAACTCACACCGAGACTTGATTCACTGTTCGAAACCAATTTCTCTCCCCTATTAAACACTCTAGCCAGGGACCTTAAGAAATGGGATAAGGGGAGATTTTCTTGGTTCGGGAGAGCCGCTATAGTAAAGATGGCTATCTTACCGAGACTTCTGTACTTGTTTCACGCTCTCCCGATCCACATACCAAACTCATTTTTCAGACGCCTCACCTCACTCCAGAGAATGTTCATTTGGGCTAATAAACATCCCTGAATCAGTTTCCAATACCTACAGCGCACTAGAGAACATGGAGGCATGGGCATTCCCAACTTCCTGAACTACTACTACGCCACACATCTAACTAGGATGATAGATTGGCACTGCCATGGCTCATCCAAAGCTTGGGTAGATATAGAAAGGAACTGGTCACATTTCCTACCTTGGTCTGATCACTCTATGATCCCCCCAGAGATCAGATCCCACCCCCTGATTGGCACGACTCTGAATATACTCCATAAAACTTTAGCTCGGTCTGAACTCTCCTCCGCTTACGTCTCTCTATAACAATCCTGCCTTCCCACCAGGAATGGCCAATAAAACCTTCCTCACATCGGCTAATAAAGACAAGAATAGACCACTACTTGCACTCCACGTACAAATGGCTATGCACGCCCCCCCAATCCCAAACAGATCCCTACCAATCAATATGGGAGAAAGACCTAGGTCTTCAATTCTCGGCTGCTCAATGGAGGAGGTTGTGCATCTTTTCACACAAATGCTCCCTTAGTACTAGAGCACAGGAGACTGCATATAAAATTCATACAAGGTGGTACAGAACCCCGGTCAAATTGAAACATTGGTACCCTGGACTCACAGATTCTTGCTGGAGATGTGGGAAAGCACAGGGCACATTTCTCCACATCTGGTGGTCTTGCCCCAAACTGATCCCGTTCTGAAGAGCAGTTGCACACTGGACGGAACACATTACTGGGACTGGTCTGCCGTTTGATGCCCCAACCTTCTTACTGCACATAAACCAAATGACTTACAAAGCCTATAAGCAGTCTCTCACCCGACACCTATTAAACATGGCCAAGAGTTTAATCCCATTGAAATGGAACTCCCTTGAAATCCCCCAAATTCGGGACTGGATAGGGAAAATAGACCAAATTTACGAGATGGAAAAATCCATAGCTCTGAAAATGGAACGCCACGAGTCATTCCGTAAACTTTGGGCTAACTGGACACTCTTCTCTGTTTCTCAGGAATATGAGACTCTGAAATCAACCACATAAAGAGCTAAACCCCTGACACTACACACCACAAGGGTACCTGCAGCACCACTCTGGAAATAGCAACCCTTTTTACCACCTCCCATATCCCCACGCCATCCCTCCCCCCCTCTCTCCTTCTTCCCCCCCCCCTTACTTTCTTCTCTTCACTTCTCTTTTTCTCTTTCTTTTTCCTTTCAATTTGTCACCTTTCTACTCCTATCCTAAGGTGACCACTCATAGATCTACAACTGTTGCATTTACGATTAATGATAATTACTTAATAATGTTACGTATTCACACTTCTCTCTAAGTTTTGACCAGATCTACATATTTACCGACTGCAATTTGACAGGCTACTTTGGCAATTTACCTGCAACATAAGACCCATAATTGCGGAATACACTGTATTTTTATTCTTTCTTATCCTCTTTGCTGTAGAAGTGTGAGACAATATATTTTGATATGTTACAGTCTTTACTGAACTTTTATGTTTTATTGTTCATTCTTTATTACCTTAATAAAGCACTTTTTTGTGAAAAATATTGTTATTTTTGCAAAATTGTCGCTCTTTTTTTTAATATATAGCGCATGATCAAAAAATCGCGGAGGTGATCAAATACCACCAAAAGAAAGCTCTGTTTGTGGGAAAAAAAGGACGTCAATTTAATTTGGGTACAGCGTCGCACGACCATGCAATTGTCCGTTAAAGTCACACAGTGCCGAATCGCAAAATAGGCCCTGGTCAGGAAGGGGGTAAAATCTTAAGTGGTTAACATAAATGTGTGAATGAGTTGTGAATTTTATACTGTACCATTATATAAATAGTCATTGTTGATAAACATTAACAACCAGTCAAGATATATACAATGCTACAGTGAACTAACTTTGAAAGTATTTTAAAGTCTTTTTTTTTTTTTAAAAGTCTCTGAACAAACAGTCTTTAAGCATTCCTTTATCCTTCAAATCACCACTTCATGAGCACACTCCAAAACCGTGTTGTCCCACACCAGTGCTCTCCTCGGTCACTCACCAGAATTGATGGCCTTTGGGTTGTCAAGGTTTTAATATATATTAAACAGTAATCCACTACATCTGTAGCATTTTGTCTTCATGGCATTCTGGGAAAAATGAAGTTTGCTGAGAAGGTGGATCATAGGAATATATAAATATAAAGCACTTTCAGACCTTGACATCCTAAAAGTCATCAATTCTGGTGAGTGACATGGGAGAGCACTGGTGTGGGGAAACACAGTTCTAGAGTGTGTTCCTAAAGTGGTGATTTGGAAGATAAAGGAGAACTTAGAGACTGCTTGTACAGACACATTTTGAAAGATATTTTCACATACATATCTTGTATAAGTTCACTGTAACTTTGTATAGATTTTGGTTTGTTGCTAATATTTGTTTTTAGTACAAGTTTTACAACGTATTCACACATACACTATACACACATACACTATATTATCAAAGGTATTGGGACGCCTGCCTTTACACGCACACAGGGCCAGATTAACATAGGGGCTATTGGAGCTGCAGCTCCAGGCCCCTACCTTAATATAGGCCCCGGGTTGGCCATATTCACTGTTACCGCTCTTCTGTCACTTGTAAACACAGAAGTCTGGCTTCTATGCTCGCTTCCCCAGGCAGCTCCCTCAGAACCTCCCCACACAGCACGAAGGCCGGACAGGGAGGGACAGTTGCAGATGCATGGATGTGTTTATGGGCTTCACAGACAGCATCCCATGTTGAATTAGGCATGCATGGCTGCACCCTTCCTCCTCTGGGTGCATGCCAAGGCACGGCCCTTAAGGCCTTTCAAAATCCTCAGCACCAAGCCCATGATGCTCTTAATCCGGCCCTGCACGCACATGAACTTTAATGGAATCCTAGTCTTAGTCCGTAGGGTTCAATATTGAGTTGGCCTACCCTTTGCAGCTATAACAGCTTCAACTCTTCTGGTAAGGCTGCCCACAAGGTTTAGGAGTGTGTCTATAGGAATGTTTGCACATTTGTGAGGTCAGGCACAAATTTGGACGAGTAGGCCTGGCTCACAGTCTCCAATCTAATTTATCCTAAAGGTGTTCTATCAGGTTGAGTTTAGGACAGGTTGAGGTGCAGACCAGTCAAGTTTCTCCACCCAAAACTCGCTTATCCACGTCTTTATGGACCTTTGAAGATTTGTTGTCTCTTGACAGTTACATAGTTAGTCTGGTTGAAAAAAGACACAAGTCTATCTAGTTCAACAAATAAATACAGTCTTGAAAGTCAATGGCTCACTTAAGGCCCTATCTATCAATGTTTTCATACACAATTCATCCAAGTTTCACATGGGATTCACTTTGTTTTCACAAAATATTTAGTTAGAAAATGGAATAAATTTGGGGTGACTGTTGTGTGATTCGTGGGTAAAAATATTCCTAAATAGACCTCTTAGATGCACACCAGCAAAGTCAATTCTGATCATAATATATGCCAAAGCCAGAAGATCAACAGTATACATATATGATTAGGTTTATTAGTGTCATGTACCTTGTGGCATAGCCTGACGAGTAGAGAGAGGCCTGTCGTACAGCACTGGCTCAAGGACCACTGATGTTGTGATGGTGGCCACGAGAGTGCAGCGAGGTATGAGTGCCTATTCAATCTTTCACCGGTCACAGATTTGAATAGCAGGTGTGTCACCAGAGTGGGCTGGGTAGGCAGCAGGCTGATAGCAGCTGCCAGAAGACTGACAGCACCCAGCAGGTTAAGAGCCAGCAGGAAGCAGGCAGTATGCAGAGCAGGACAGACGAACAACTGGATGCATTGTCAGACATACCAAGTCAGGAACAGACGATCATATACAGTCATGGACAGCAGGCAGAGAATGATCTGAATACAGACAGAGGTAAACAACACAAGACAGATGAGCAGGAGGTAGGGTGGAGTCTAAAGACAAGCCAAGGTCAGGGCAGGTAGTGTTCAAGCGTGGTCAAGACAAGCCAGGTCAATCACAGAAGTCAAACACAGGAGCATATACAGAAAAAACAGGTAACAGCTGCAGTTCAGACAGAACCAGATAGTACTGTTACAGTTTAAATAGCCCCATTGGTGCCATTGTTAGCGGCGGGTGCGCACGTGCGCGCGTCTATGCACAGCTAAGCGAACAGATACTAGATGCATGGTTACACTTTATAATATGTCATTGACAGATACACATTTCCACATCAGAAAAACATGTACTTTTTGGCCATGGAGGAGGGTGGAAAATAATTTGAGAAGCAGCTTTTCTTAAAGCAATGGTCTCCAAACTGTGGCAAGCAAGCAAAGCGACACATCCGGCCCTTGGGGTACTACTCCTCAAACTGACACCAATAATCGTTTTCATCCACAGATTCTGAGGCATTTTCTTCTCCCACTGGCAAAAGTCTAGCCCCCAACCCCCCCCACCCTCAACCAACACCATGAAGGACAGTAAACTGGCCCTTTGCTCTTGTAAAAGCCCTTTGCTTTTGTTCTTGGCCAGGCTTTGTAAGGGCAAGTCTTGAAGGGCTATGGACTTATGAACTTTGCCCCATACAACTTTTAACCTCTTCCCACAGGCCTATAGACAAATAACAGCAGGGCGGTGGATTTCTGTTTAGGACAGGACATCATATGACATCCTGTGAGAAAACGCAGATCAAACAGGACCACGCAGCGACATGATCTGTCACCTATGACTGTTCAGAGTACCGGCTTGTTGCTGGTACCATGTGACAAAACACAGCAGGTCACATGACAGTTGTACACAATGGATGGCTTCCTTTCATGCCATCCATTGTGTACAATTGTGTTGCTAGCTGTGATTGGTCACTTTGATCACTAGTTACAGACAGGGCCAATCACTGCCCATCTGTACCATGTGATTAGCTTTGACCAATCAAAGCTAATCACAGCCAAACAGACTGAATGAATCTGTTTCATTCAGTAAAATGCTTGCTATAAGCAAACATAATGAGTAAAAAAAAATAAAAATAAATCCTAGACACTTCTCCAGAGTAGCACAATGTTACTATGGTAATATTATATTGCTCTGTTCTCAGTGGGGATGATTTACTAAAGTTAAATCCACTGTGCACTGCACTGTGCACTGCAGTGCACATTTGTAGTGAGCAGTGGATATGCCTTTGGTAAATAAACCCCAGTGTGTTAAAATAAAAAATCCCCAAAAAATAAAAAAAATGTTATAAAAAATACAAATATATATATTTTTTCATACTGTCACCAGTCAGTGTCCCTGATCACAACCATACCAGTTATATGATCACTGTTCCGCACTGGTGACAGTATGTAAAAAAAAAAAAAAAAGTACATTTTTTTTTAAATTTTATTATTTTTGAAAAAAGTATGACAAAAAAATTAAAATTTCAAAAACCTGCCATGCCTCTTACTAAATACCTTGGCTGTCTATTTTCCAAAAAGGGCTAATTTGGGAGGGTGGGGGGGGGGGGGTATTTCTACTGTACATCAGGATTGATCAATTTTCAGATAAAAACTATAATTTGTGGACTCACACAGATTAAGTAATATACACTGATATGGGTTATTTTTACCAACGAAATGTAGCAGAATACATTTTGGGCTAAATTTATGAAGAACAATTATTTATTTGCAAAATTTTATAACAGAAACGAAGAAAAACGCATTTGTTTTCAACATTTTCAGTAGTTTTTTGTTTAGTTAGCAAAAAATAAAAAACCCAGTGGTGATTAAATACCACCAAAATAAAGCTCTATTTGTGTGAACAAAATGATAAAAACTTAGTTAGGGTACAGTGTTGTATGACCGTTGCCGTTCGAAATGTGACAGCACTGAAAGCTGAAAATTGGCCTGGACAGGAAGGGGGTAAAAGTATTGAAGTGGTTAATAAATCATTTGAGTGTCAGTATCATTTGTTAAAGATTGTTCATGCCCCTCTCTGTGTAATATTGATTAAATGTAATGATAGCACATTAGAGAATTTAATGAAGATTTGTTTACTGAATTTGATACGATGAAAAGACAATTGCAAGTTAAGAGCATGCAGCTTTCAATGGACATCTTTGGCTGGAAGTTGACTTGACTGAAGTTCAGGTGTCAAATCCAATGGGAGCCAATGCCATAGTTAATGGGAACCGAATGTTAAAACAAAACAATGCCCACTTACTTGGCTGATAGGAAAGGATTTTCAAACAAATGGCACAAGGAGGGACTGAGCACTGCACTGATAAACATGTACCAAAAAAAAAAAATAGAACTTTTGTTTAGCAAGGAACACTGCATTTAATAATGAGTACAGTGAAACATTAAAAATTAAAAATTCCTTTAAATAACATTCCTGGGGATGTCCTTAATCTGCATGTGAAGTGGAACACCTGTACAATGTATACAACCTACTGCAGCAAAACAGGTTAAATTGCTGGTAATTGACAGCTTACTTCTGTCTGCAAAGTGGCTGGGGATTCCTTCAAATTAAAGTATGCCAGACCCTTAATCTATATGAAGGTCTGGTATAGATGTTCATGGGGACCCCACAGACAAAAAGAAAATGGCATGGAACTCCCCCCAAAAATACATAGCAGGATATATATATATATATATATATATATATATATATATATATATATATATATATATATATATATTATATATATATATATATATATATATCAAAGGGAACACCATGCAAAAAAAAAAAAAGTTGTGGTGCCCCCCCAAAAAAAATCTATATCCAATCCATATGCGAGCATGCAGCCTAGATGCCCAGGAAAAGGAGGGGCAAGTGTGCACCCCCTTCCTTAACCATACCAGGTTACATGCCCTCAACGTTGGGTGTAACTCCTGGCAAAGCACCTTGTGCCCACGTTGATGAGGACAAGTGAATCTTCCACACAACCCTGGCTGAAAGTTGTGAGGGTTTACATGTGGGGGGGGGGATTAAAATCTGGAAGCCCCTTTTGTGAATGAGTAATGCGTACATATTATCCCTACTTATTCACAAAAAAATAAAAACAGTAGAGCTTGAACCATACACAGCGCAATTATGTATCACACTAATGTTGTAAAAACACACAATACTGCAGCTAGTAATATATGCGTTCCCACATATACTATAAAAAAACAAGATGTAACACTGTATTAGTGCAGTGTAGTATTACATATATACACAATTCCTTCAATACAAGGGATAAATATTAAAGTGAATCACCATTAACAAATATCTATAAATCAAGTGAATCCTTGAAAAAAAATATTCTGTACGAATTACTGTGATAAATATAAAATAAATCACCAATAATTAATATAAATAAAGTAAGCCCTTCAAAATTAGAAATATTCTGTGAAATTTTGTGTTCTTTTTTTGTGAACAATTGTCCTTTATTCCATCGATAAGTATATTGTGCAATCCTCATATTCAAGTATATGCGTATTCCACCAAATACTGTGCAATCCCCTTCACCAAAATAAATACAGTATATATTTTCCCCTCTAGTAATTGACCTAAAAATATTTTAGCCTAAATTGCGCTTTTCCACTTTAATCAAAGTTGGTATAGCCACGATCACTCTCCAACACAGGATCTACACTAGATTCCATATCCATCCTCCTGAGCCTTATGGAATTTTCTCCCCTGAAGATCAGAAAAAATTAACCACCACAGTGTATAATCGTTTCCCATCAATATTTATTAAAAATAAGAATCGCATTAAAGCGTGCACATATGGTGCACTATAGTAAAAAGGCTGATTCCCCCTTACGAAAACAATTCCTCAGTCACTCACAAGATGGTGGCTTACATTGCATACTTCTGACTGTGTTGTTTGACGTCATCACTCGCCACTCCCTACCCACTAAGTCACCAATCACGTGACTTTATCAGGCTCTTTTGTTTTGCCTACTCATTTACACTTGCTTCGACTTTAACACACACACATTAAAGCGCCTACCACTTCAACATTTTTTATCTGTTTTTGATGCTTCCATATTGCTTCTATGATGTTTCGATGATGCTTCGTGGTGGTGCTTCAATTATCCTTTTTGAAGCTTTAATGAAGCTTCACAAATGCCTTGTGTGTGTTGAGTTTCTATTTTTTTAAAGGGACCCAGTAGAACCCCAGCTCAGTTGTATCCTCACTCAACATATCCCCAGCTCATTAGTACCCCTGTTCTGCAGATGCCCAAATTATTAGTGCCCTCATTCAGCAGATTCCCTGCTCAGTAGTACCCCCAGCTCTGCTGATGCCCCACTCACTAGTAACCCCCAGCTATGCTGATTCCCTGCTCAGTAGTAACTCCCATCTCTGTTTATCCCTCACTCAGTAGTAACCCCCAGCTCTGCTGATCCTCTGGTTTGCTGATCCTCCTTACTCTCTGGTCCCTGCTCACCGTCCCCTATAGTGCTCCCTCACTGCACACCATGTGTGACATTAAAAAGGGGGGTTATATACCAGCGCTATGGAGTTTCAGTACAAAATCAATTTTTTTGTGGTGTAAGCTGCCTCCAACCTACCTCTGAGGTAGTAGAGTTAGAAAAATGCAAGAAATGTTGGACCCGGCGCTACCACTTTAAATAGTATTGTGCAAATATGTGCTGTAAAAGTGCATGTGTTGCAATCAACAAAGTGAAAAGTGCTACGTGCCGTTTAAAACCAACAATAGGTGTTGACCTGGGCTGTGCTTATTGTGCCATATTTAAAATGTCATATACCATACATTTATAAAAAGTGCCAAGTGCTGATAAAACCAAGTGCCACGTGTTGTGATCCGTGCTAAAACAATATATGGCGCCGGCGGATGTTCCACCAAGAAAAGCACCGCTGCTTACCGCACTCTTAAGCCTTTGACTCGACACTTCTTGGTCACTACAACAAAGAATAAACCTCCATTACGTAGCATTTGTTGTATAAAGCAAAAATATTTAGCATCCACTCACAGTTTGGGGAGTTCACGATCAGCTTGAATGGTGTTCGCCGGGTCGCTTCCGCGTTCCACTGGCTCAAAACACCAAAACCGGAAGTGACGTATTGACGTACACAAACCACGCCCTACGCGTTTCGTCATACGACGTCATCTGTGTTGTAGTGACCAAGAAGTGTCGAGTCAAAGGCTTAAGAGTGCGGTAAGCAGCGGTGCTTTTCTTGGTGGAACATCCGCCGGCGCCATATATTGTTTTAGCACGGATCACAACACGTGGCACTTGGTTTTATCAGCACTTGGCACTTTTTATAAATGTATGGTATATGACATTTTAAATATGGCACAATAAGCACAGCCCAGGTCAACACCTATTGTTGGTTTTAAACGGCACGTAGCATTTTTCACTTTGTTGATTGCAACACATGCACTTTTACAGCACATATTTGCACAATACTATTTAAAGTGGTAGCGCCGGGTCCAACATTTCTTGCATGTGTGACATTGCTATGTTTCTCCTGCTTCAGTCCCCCAGCTCTGCTGATCCTCTGCCGCTCAGTCCTCTCTCTCTCTGGTCACTGTTTACCTTCTGTTATAGCGTTCTTATGTTGCATACAACTCTAGTTCTAGTTGCTCTGCTCCAGTCTGGACCCCACTCACCTTCCTGCTGCTCTATCCTGCACACCAGATGTGACATCTGCACCAGACACTCATAGAATATTTACATATAGTGCCGTCTAGCTAGGTACTAGTGTACATAGTTGTTAGGGTATATAAATTGGACTGGCTGAGACCCAGGCCTGGGTTGAATCTGGGCCAGGGCTGAGTGACTAAGGGAGGCTCTATGTCTAATCAAGCAGCACCTCTGGCAACTCCCCCTGCTCTCTGAAACCTTGGATAAGCTTCCAGAAGTAGAGGGCAGAGTCTAGAAGTCTTGTGTCATGGCTGGCTGGAGTGCTGGCCCTTGAGGTTGCCCCCTAGTCTGGGGGGGGGTTACTTGGGACTAGGGATGATCGAACTTTTGAAAAGTTCGGTTCGACCAGAACACCCGAACTTCACGAAAGTTCGGCCCGGATTTAGAACCCCATTGAAATCAATGGGACCCGAACTTCTGTAATCAAAAAACACCATTTTTAAGCCCTAAAACCCAATAAATGCCCCTAAAAAGTGCCTAGGGTTCTGGGTCATGCCCCATTAACTATTAATCACACAAAAAAAAGTTCTTAAAAATTGTCATTTTTGATAAAAAAGCCAATTATTGAAAAATTAAAAAAAAAAAAAAAAAGAGATTTTTTTGATTTTTACTTTGGATTTAGTATCTGGGGGGTCTAAAAGGTGTGCATGTGAAGTTTCAGCTCTGTAGCATGTCCAGAACCATGAAAAAAAAAAAGATAATTTTTCAGTAGAACAGGGATGTGGTTCGGGAGCCTCCTTTAACTTTAACACCTATATGATCTTTTTTTCTGGTTCTGGACATGCTACAGAGCTGAAACTTCACAGGTACACCTTTTAGACCCCCCAGACACAAAATCACACAAAAAAAGTTCTTAAAAATTGTCATTTTTGATAAAAAAGCCAATTATTGAAAAATTAAAAAAAAAAAAAAAAGAGATTTTTTTATTTTTACTTTGGATTTAGTATCTGGGGGGTCTAAAAAGTGTACATGTGAAGTTTCAGGTCTGTAGCATGTCCAGAACCAGAAAAAAAAAGATCGTTTGTATTAGAAAACTTTAAGCACAGGAATATGGCTTCTCTGCTGTAACACCTTGCCGGTTTAATAGCAGGCATTTTTTTGGGTTCTTTGCAGTCAGGAAAAACATCTGAACTTGTGTATAGTAGTACTGTGCACAAGTTCTGATGTTTTGCCTGCCTCCAAAATTCCCCAAAAAATACCAGCAAAAACACACCTGGGCATTTTTTTTTTTGACGCTAACGTTTTTTTTTGGCATTTTTTGGGGTTCTTTTGAGGCAGGCAAAACATCTGAACATGTGTATAGGGGGGATATATAGACATATATGTCTGAATATATACCCCTAGACATATATAGGTGTGATAGTAGCAGAAATATATTACTGTAAATGATTTCATTAGCGCAAGCATTTATTTCTGCTACTATCACACCTATATATGTCTAGGAGTATATATTCAGACATATATGTCTATATATACCCCCTATACACATATTCAGATGTCATGTCTGACATCAAACATGTCCTCAAAAAAGCACTGGCAGTGGCAGCCCCTGCAGCATTAAAAAATGCTTGCTGGTGAGAAGCCACATACCTGTCCCGAAGCAGAGAAATGATCATTTCTCTATAGCGGTCACCCTGCTATGGAAGGGTTTTGTCACCCTGCCATAGCAGTCACTGTCAGTTAACCCTACACTACACTACGGTCCCCTGACACTTAACACTTTCCCTACAGAAACTAAATTTTTGAAGCTAACTTAAGTGTAAAGGAGCACTCTAACTACACTAGATATCCCTTTCCTCACACTAAAAATAGCTAAATGACACTTTTAAAGTAAAATTAACAGAACTGCTTCCACTCTCTTCCATGTCCAGTATAACAATGCTGGGAATATGGCGGGGGCGATCTTATATACTGGGGGGCGTATTCACTAATGATTGGTCTAGGGACCCCCTAGTCACTCCAATCACATTCCTAGCATTCTCCTGCCCCCTCAATTGGCTTTTGCTAATGGTTCTGGTCCAATCACGGGCTTTTAAAGCCCATTTCCTGAAGCATTGCATTTTGGGCGGTTCTGGTTGCCGAATTCCGAACTTTTTGGGCAAAAAGTTCTAAATTCGGCCGAACCTCGAACACCCAATGTTCGGGCCGAACCGATGGTGGACCCGAACCGTTCGATCATCCCTACTTGGGACCTGGGGCTGGGGGGGCTGGAAGGACCCTCTACAAAACATGGAGGAATCCTTCCTGGAGGACTGGGAGCAAGTGAGAGGACAACGGGAGCAGGTCAGCACGTCCGGGAGATCTCCTGAGTGTCAGTCTGGAGCCTGGTGTGTCACTCTGGAGGAGTTGGGTTGTGTCAGTCAGGAGGACTGCTGAGAAGTAAACAGGAGGGCTAGGGAAAGTGGCTGCTACAGCCAGGAAGTGCAGTAAATGTGTTAGTGGTGTCATTCTGCGTTCCACAAGTGTGGGGGCTGCGAGTCCCTGCCTGTAATGGGCCAGTGTACAAACTTTTACAGAGTGACACTGCTAAAAAGCAAGTGAAGTGCTGGAGGAAGGAAAGGAGCTGTATATAGGACTGTATATACTAGGAGTTGTCCCTGAAGTTTGCTTTGAAGTCAAGTGGGCATACCATAATACCCCTATCCCCATCCAAGTTCAATACCTTCAATAAAACAGAAAACAAAAAACAAAAACAAAGTGCTGGACAGTTTTCTGACTCAGGGAGACTGTTAAAATCTGGTGTGCATGGCTGTGCAGGGTGGGGGATCCCAGTTTATTTGTGGCTCCTTATTGGGGTGCTCTACATACGCATTAACCAGAAGTGACTGCTGATGAGGTTTTTCCAGACCACTTGTTGGTTTACCAGTGTATCCTGCAATATCTACTTGAAATACATGCAAAACAAAGCAAAGCTATATAAAAGCCTCTCAAAAGCTGCAGGCACTTTAGGCGAGCTTTGTCATAGACTTCTATAAAGGCTTTGAAGACTCTTTGAAGCACCAAGAAAATGACATGGGAAATAAGTGACGCAAAGCAAACACAATGTGTAAACAGGACTGTAAGCTTACCATTTTATTTAGTGACAGGTTCTTTGATTGGCATTCAGAGTCCTTTAAAAAAGTGTCATATTTTGCCATATTATGAAGCAAGCCCTTAGGCTGCACAGTCATATTTATATTCCCTGCATATCAGCTGTGACAGCTAACTAGGGCTAAAACTATGCAAATTTAAGATATTAGTACATTATCTATCTGACTGAATATCTAATTATGTGACTTGAATTGGGCTTTATAAAACCGTTGTATATCAGTATATATTTATATATCTTCTCATCAAAAATTATCATTATTACCTGCACTTATAAAGGTTTGGGAAAATTGGACTATATCTTTAAATAAGAGCAGTGCCTCCAATAAATCACATTGTTTAAGAATATAAGTTAATGCTGAATTTTTTCACCTCCAAACTCAATGCGTTTCATTTAAAAGTGGATTACATCAGGAGCCATTTAGAGGTGGCACCTCACAATGTTCTATACACTTATAATAATCTTAACTCTTTCCTATTTAATGCTCCTACTATTAACTCTTACAATACCAGCAGAGTAAGTCAATAGATGAAACATTATAAACAAAATGTGCAGTGCTAAACGTGAATAACAATACTGATGTTGATGATGAACCTAATAAGGTAAATTAGATTAATTGAAACAATAGTGGGAATATATAAAACAAATTTGTAATAGCTCAAAAGTGAAAAAATTAAAACATTTCCAAAAAATAATAAAAAGGATGAAAAGTTTTTATTGCCACAGTGAACATGAAACCAAAATTCTTCAAAATTGTGCTGCAAATGGTGGATAGAGACCAAAAAGTTTTGACACAGTCCACCACCAATCGTTTAAAGAGGCTTACCAGAGTGAGTGGACCCAACTTGACATAAGCTGTCACGGGGTAACGTGGCAGAGCCTGACGTAAGAGGAGTGGCTTACCGGGTAACTGGCGTGGCACAGGTTCACCAGAGGCGCGGAGTCTAAGTGTTAGCCGGTTTTCACCAGGGCCCCAGATGGTGGGGATGGATTTGGCTGCTTGCTAACACCAGGTCGCGGTCCCCCGGATTCCCTGGGAGAGCCAGGAACAGGTCCAGGACCAATAGCCGGTAGCAGGTAAACAGATCAGGACGAGACAGGAGGATAGTCAGGACAAGCCAAGGTCAGGGCGGGCAGCAGGTAATCAGAATCCAAAGACAAGCCGGGTCAGGTAAACAGGAACAATCGGAATCCAAAGACAAGCCGGGTCAGGTAAACAGGAACAGCAGATATAACAGGCACAGGATACAGGAGAGCTGAAGACAACACAGCAAAGTGCAGTGCTGCTGGGCTGTTTAAATAAGGCAGCCTGTTTGCCAATTATTGCAATTAGTCTGCTCTAGGTTAACCCTTTAGGTTGCAGACTCATGACAGCACATCAGTGTGCTCAGGAAGCGCTGCGCAGGGTATTGAGTCTCTGACATAAGGCCAGTGGGTCGACTCAAATGTTGGTATATGTACACCTAGAGTACCGGGGAAAATGTTGAATGGCACCTCACATCAGTCTCCTTCACAATTCCTTGTATCAATCAGGATAAAGGTAGATGTATACTCTCCCACAGTGGATTAAATGTTACGGAAAGAAACAAAAATGCTCCATATAGTGTAAAACCATAAAGGAGAGGTATTTATTAAAATTTCAGAACACATACAGTTAGGTAGAATAAAAAGTGCTTATCAAAATAGATCTGTATACAGCTTTAATCCGCAGTAGCATGGACAGGACCCGACCCAATGCATTTCGTCTGCTTAGACATCATCTGGGGTGTGCTATTGTTGATGCCACTGCGACTTAAATAGAATACATGATACAATCAAGAGCTACAGCCTGTGACTCCGTTTGTCTCTGGGAAGGAATTCACTTCCTGTATTATTCCAGGATGGCGCCGATGCGTGCCATCCAAGCCTCATTCTCACTCTGAGGTTTGAATAAGTGATTGGGTAAAGAAAAGAGATTTGTGTGAGACCTATATTATAAGGTCCTGCAGGTTGTAAATAGTAAGGCCTTATCATTAGTACAGGGCTTGTATGCGACCATAAATAGTCTAATACCGAGACTGGATCGAGTTCACACCAAGCCTCGCTTCAGGCATAGGTGGACGGAGACAGGCTGAGGAAACAGGAAGGAACGATGTCCCATATACCAGGCCTCATTATTACCAATATCGCACCAAGCCTCATTTTGATGGATGAAACATATATGTGTGACTTAAGATATTATACCATTTCCGGTTTGCTGTTGGATCCCTGATGTCTGGGCATTTTTTAATGCTGTAGATGCCATATGGGATAATAACAGTGCTAGTAAGATTTTAGTAAACCATTTAAATTTTAGGTCACCCTGCACAAATTGTGCTGTAATGTACTTTTAAAGTGTAATTTTGATTTTACTCATTTGTTGAGCCAAATAATAAGCAATATTACACTATCAAGTCCCCTTCCTTAAGCCTAGTACACACAATCAGAAAATCAGATGAGAAATACTGCATTTGAAGCAATCATATGATAATCTGATCGTTAGTACAGAGGTTTCTAGAGCCGATCACGACAGTTCATCTGAAATTAAGTGGAGGGACAAACATAAAAATTGTCTTTGTACGATACCAGATCGTACGATTTTTCTTCGTAAACTAATTTTAATCAGTACAGTTTTCGTCTAAAAATATAATAAACATACAATGCAACACATTACATCACTTTTGACTTTTTATTCTGTTGTACGAGGATTTTCGTAACTATAGTAACCTCTTCATTTTTGATATGGAGACAAGCATGCAAAAAAAAAAAAACTGACAATCATTTATTCGATCATATCGTTGTGTGTACCAGGCTTTACATGCTTTTCTGATTCAAACTGGGGTCATACTGAATACCTTTGGAGCTGTGCAGTTGAGGTGGGGGCTACATAGAAGCTTCAGTGCTGGATCCAGGATCATACTGTACTGTGACCTTCTATTTACCATATGGAGCTTTGAAGTGTGAGTCACATTAGGAAGAGTAGTATTGAAGCTAGGAAGAGTACTATTAAAGCCATGAGGAGGATTCTTAGGAAATTCACAATAATTGGAGGTCACATGTTACACATTTTAAACTCTATTCTAGTTGGGTGTCTCATATGTTTATATATTGAAACGCATGTACTAGGACATTGTTGTGGCTGCACGAGACGTCATGCCTCTCTGGACCAGTGATTGTTTCAAGTATTGTTTGAAAAGTTTGCTACACTGCCTGGGAATGTTTATGTACTCAAGTACTTATTCATTGTACAAATGTGATTGATGTTAACATGCCATTGATGTTAACATGCTGTATACTGGAGAGTGAAAAACACTGCAGAACTCCAGCCAAGCAGCATGGGTGGGACCTCTTTGTGATAACATTGTCATTTTCAGACTAATTTGACTCTGTAAGGGGGGGTATCGATGCCGGTAAGAGTCCATTTCTCATGGTTGGTGAAGGTTCATGCGTTGATTGCAAGATTTGATTGAACACCATATTTTGTAATTGACACAGTGGTGATTTTGGCATTCATTTGGGAATATTATCTCATTTTTTATTATACACATAAAGTGGATTTTATGATTTGAATTCGGACTTAATTATTTTTGTTTTCACAATATCACATTTAGCGCAGCAAACAATTTATTATTGTTATTTATTGTTGCACATTTGGATGCACCTATTTTAATAGTGAATGAGTAGCATTTTTTTTTCATAATATTATCTCAAACAACACTGATAATTTGTATCTCCTGAGTGTCCACTGCAGACTGATAATTTGTATGTTGTTTAATTATTTATTCCATTGCTGACATAGCACTTTGCAGTGTGAGTTGGAAATTTTTGACTTCATGTGATTATATTTAATAAATATTTGCTACACTATTGGAAATCTCTCTACTATTCTTTTTTTCTGAATGGTCACACAGAGCAGGGGCTCGGCTCAGCTGATCCTACAGCAAACTGCTTGCTGTGAGGGCACTTGGCAGGAAGAAGGGGCCAGGAGTGCTTGTAAGGGACCCGAGAAGAGGAGGATCTGGGATGCTCTGTGCAAAACCACTGCACAGAGCAGGTAAGTATAACATGTTTGTTTTTTTTTTTAAACAAAAAAAAAAAAACAAGACTTTAACCACTTCAATACCGGGCACTTTCACCCCCTTCCTGCCCAGGCCAATTTTCCCCTTTTAGCGCTGTTGCATTTTGAATGACAATTGCGCAGTCATGCAACACTGTACCTACACCAAATTTATGTCATTTTCCCCCCACAAATAGAGCTTTCTTTTGGTGGTATTTGATCACCTCTGGGTTTTTTTCTTTTTTGCTAAACAAATAAAAAAAGACCAAAAAGTTTGAAAAAAAAAAAGTTTTTTTGTTTATGTTATACAATTTTGTAAATAAATTAGTTTTTCCTGCACTGATGAGCACTGATGAGACTGCACTGACAGGAACTGATGAGGAGGCACTGATGGGGTGGCACTGATGGGGTGGCACTGATGGGGTGGCACTGATAGGCGGCACTGATAGGCGGCACTGATAGGCACTGATATGTGGCACTGATAGGTAGCACAGATATGCAGCATTGGTGGGCACTGATAGGCGGCACTGATAGGCACTGATAGGCGGCATTGATGGGCACTGATAGGTGGCACTGATGGGCACTGATAGGTGGCACTGATGGGCACTCATGGGCACTGATAGGCAGCACTGGTGGGCACTGATGGGCACTGATGGGCACTGATAGGTGGCACTGATCGGCACTGATGGGCGGCACTGATGGGCACTAATGGGCACTGATAGGCGGCACTGGTGGGCAATAATGGGCACTGGTGGGCGACACTGAAAGATGGCAATGATGGGCACTGGCAGGCAGCACTGATGGGGAGGGCAATGGGGGGCTCTCTGAGCCCTGATTGCCATCCCTGGTGGCCATAGTGGGCATCCCTGGGGTCATGGGTGGGCATCCCTGGTGGTTCTAGTGGCACCCCCCCCCCCCCGAGGGTCTGCACTGGTAATCAATGATCTGATTACCAGTGCCGACCCCCCGCTGTCAGGGGAGCCGCCAATCGGCGCTCCTTTACTCGTGCCTGTCAGGCACGAACTAAGGAAAGCCGATCAACGGCTGTTCCTGTTTACTATGTGACCAGCCGTGATTGGACATGGCTGGTCACATGGTAAAGAGCTATGTCAGTAGGCTCTTTACCGAGATCGGAGATGCAGGGTGTCAGGCTGACACCTCGCATCACCGATCGCCGCTCTGCGTGCCCCCGGGGGGTGCGCAGAGCTGTATTATCCTGCCGCCGTCATATGACGTCCGGTCAGGATAATACAACCACATTCCCACCGTCAATCTGTTATAGGGCGGGAAGTGGTTAATATAACTTTAATGACTGTGTTTTTTCTGTTTTTTTTTGTTTTACCCTTTATGAATTGTGTTTCACTGCAGTTGATTAGCATTGTATTTGTATGTTTTTAATGCTGTGCTTGTTTTTGTTTTACGTTTTTATTGCAATCTTATTAGCACAGCAACTGATACAATGTTCAGGTACAAAAGCTTAGCACTGCACTTTTAAATATATCTAGGTTTTCTTTAAGGTCCCATTCACATATGGGCAATTTAGAATTGTGAGTAGAATCACTGAGATTCTGCCTGTGATTCCAAACCACAGCAAAATGCACAAGGTGCGTTGATCTTGAATGGTACCCCAAACATGGTGCAATTTCGCTGCAACTATTGTGCAGCAAAATGTGAGTGTAAAATCGCTCCTGGCTCAGGGCCACAATTTGGTCCCTAAGCTTCTCTGGAGTGGCAACGGCATGTTCTCAATAAGCGATATGTGTACGGGGCCTGAATATGAAATGTGTAAACTCACACTGAAAAGTGTTTGAAAAATCTCTGTTTTGAAGAAAAAGGCATTATTTTCATACTGTGTTGTTCACAGCAAACAATCAGTGTTTAATTTTTTTTTTTTACTAACATACCCATAGAATTAAGTAAGTATTTTTTCTTTCTCTTTCTTTTCTATAGCAACTAATCAGTGATTTTGCCTCTCTTACCTTGGGGTCAATTCACTAAAGGATTCTATATGCGATATGAACTAATTTTTTGGAAATAACTCGTGAGATAAATAAGAGTCGATTCATCAAAGTAAAACATCGAATGTGAGGTAAATACTGCACATTTGTTAAAAATGTGAGGTAAATACTGGCAAAAAAAATGGAGTTAAATCATTAAAGCCAATTCACAAAAACCCATTTGTTGTTTATCACCTGGCAGTAGGGAGTTGGTATTTTAGCAATGTACAAAATAACAATTAAGGGAACTCTGCACTGGCCGGTAAGTTAAAAGTATACAATGTATCAGAGTAAAAATATTCTGTCCTGAGCTCAGAAATAAAAAATAGAAAACAGAACAAAGGTCAGACTGTGCAGACCCAAAAGAGGAGTAACCATTCAAATTTGTTAAAACATTATGTATTTATTTAAGTATCAAATATTAAAAGAACATTGATGTCAACATGAACATCTATGATAAAAAAGAATAGAGTACAAAAGCCACATTGAGCAGTTTCCTGCTAAAAGTTGTGTAGCAAGAAAGTGAGCACTGAGATGTGGGTCCTCACGTGCCAACGCATTTCGCCACTGCTTTATCAGGGCCTATGAAGACCACACAGTACTCATCTATGAAGGAAAACAATGGCATTTATGATCATTTTTAGACACACATGTCCTTTAATTACATAAATTGTATATCACAGTACAATCTATTACAGCCGTATGTGAGCATGCAAGACCCACCTTAGTGATGACCCACATATGCATAACTGCTCCCTGGGCGGGGCAATAGGACGATTCCACCAGGAGAGAAATAGGGTATAAGATATTTCTAAAACAATATATATAATAGTGATCAGCATTTTAACCTTGTGGCTACACATAGGGGCTAAATAGAATGAGGCACTTACTGTAGGATAATATTGAGGTCTATTGACGTCCAGGGCTTAATACCATTTTAATTCTTCCAAGTCTACATTCAGCAGATGGATATTAAATCAGCATGATGCGAAATCTTCAAGGCAAAAAATAATTATAGCAGCTCAACAAAGGGAGATTGACCTGTGAAAAAAATCACACTAGAATGTTTCCACAGTTTTATAATATTTATGTGTGCATTTACTACCTTCCTCTGGTGCTGTGTTAGCATGTAAGAAAAATGAAAATGAAAATGAAAAAACAATGCCAAACATAACGCTACATTTTAAGTGATAATAAATATTGCAAAACATAAATATTTAACGCATTTGGTAAATAATGCATGTTTTTTAGTAAATTGACTACTTTTGAGATAAATACCTCATTAGTTATTTTTATTTAAAATGTATTGGGTATTTATCACTAAGAATTGACCCCACATTTCTTATAGTTACCAAATAGCATTTTCCTTAAAAAGTCGCACAGGGCACTCTATTTTTTAAGTTTAGCATTATATATAGTGTTCACTGCAAGTTGATCATTATTATTTTCTAGATATCCTTAGGCTGTGTTCATTTTTTTTTTTTTTTTTGGATGCACTCAGCAATGAACAAAGATGATATTATCCAGTTTTGCTGAACTATAGCATAGCGTAATCAAAAGCTACCTATTTTCTGACAGGGTCATACTTGCATCATCAAGTTTGTAAAAGAAAGGTTGCAATGCCATTATAATCATGAGTCCCAGGCTACAGCTCAGACCATTGAAATTATAGTCTGTTAATAGCCGCAAGTTCTGTGTAAATTAAAGTAAAATTATGAATAATAACATGCAATTATCTAGAGAGTTCGCTGTTAGGTTTGATATCAGTATATGCATGCATAAATATATTATATATATATATATATATATATATATATATATATATATATATATATATATATATATATACACGTATATTATGTAAGCAGTCTGAGACTGGAGATAAAATCACCCTTACACTTAATAAAAAATTGTAGCATAATGAGGAAATCTGCATCAGTGCATCTATTATTATAAAAAGGTGAAACCTGGCGCACAACGGGGGAAGGGGTGTCCAAAAACTTCACAGACTTCACTAGTGGACATAAAAACATGTGCTAATGCAATAGAAACAGCAACACAATGGTGGCTGTATTAAAAGTCCATATAAAGTCCATATGCATAAATCTCGAACCACCACACTCCGTAGGCTGCTCTGATGACAAGTAGAAGGGGCTTGTGGCGAGCTGAAAGGAGAACACAGGCGCCACACTAAGTGCAGTATATCAAGAATTGTTATGAGTTAGCCAATGAAAAGGTACTCACAAGCGTGTGTTTAAAAACAGCATGACAAACATCATAATGAGGATAATGATTCCCGGTGTCCTGATTCAGGATGGCACGAGCGGTCTCAGAGCGTTGGGTTGTAGCTGATGAACGAACAGTACTTCCCAACTGCGGGGACACAACACTGACCGTCCTGACGTCACTTCCGGGATACGTGATGGCGCCGGCATATGGACGAACGGTACTTCCCAACTGCGGGGACACAACACTGACCGTCCTGACGTCACTTCCGGGATACGTGATGGCGCCGGCGCCATCATGTATCCCGGAAGTGACGTCAGGACGGTCAGTGTTGTGTCCCCGCAGTTGGGAAGTACCGTTCGTCCATCGGCTACAACCCAACGCTCTGAGACCGCTCGTGCCATCCTGAATCAGGACACCGGGAATCATTATCCTCATTATGATGTTTGTCATGCTGTTTTTAAACACACGCTTGTGAGTACCTTTTCATTGGCTAACTCATAATAAATCTTGATATACTGCACTTATTGTGGCGCCTGTGTTCTCCTTTCATCTATTTTTATAACATCTATATCTTATCTAAAGAGAGGTGATATAGTTCACTATTCAGTTTTTGCTTTAATGCCTGAAACTGTTCTATTAGGAACGTTTAGGTGCCATTGACATGGGTGCAGATAGCCATACAAAGTGAAAAATAAAAGTCTCTCTCAGACCAAGTGTGACAGGCATTTGCATACAGCTGCCTGTACAAATCAATGACAGGCTGTGGCTGTACACAGGTAACCACACATCTAGGCGCTTACTTACATACCGTACAAGATGAGCATCCCTGGACACAACTCAATGTTTAGGGGCACACATCTGTCCTTGTACATAAGTAAATGCTTGGATTTCTGGTTATCATCAGCGTACAGCTTCAGCCTGTCATTTATTTGTACAAGCAGCTGAACGCAAACACCTGTCTGCACCTATGGGAATGGGCCATAAAGAGTAAGTCAAGTCAAAATCAAAAAAGCAAATGCAATGTATCTCTGCAATACATGGATATTTTCTGATATTTTATCCCTTTAACCCTTTTACAGCTTCAAGTATTCTGGGAAAGCTGTCCACAAGGTTTAGGAGTGTGTCTATGGAAATGTTTGACCAGAAGAGCATTTCTGAGGTCAGGCACTGATGTTGGACCAGAAGGCCTGGCTTGCAGGCTCCGCTCAAATTAATCCCAAAGGTGTTCTATCGGGTTGAGGTCAGGACTCTGTGCAGGCCAGTCAAGCTCCTACACCCAAAATTCGCTCATCCATGTGTTTATGGATCTTGCTTTGTGCACTTCTGTGTAGTCATGTTGGAATAGGAAGTCCCCAAACTGTTCCTACAAAGTTGGGAGCATGAAATTGTCCAAAATGTCTTGGTATGCTGACGCCTTAAGAGTTCTCTGCCCTGGAACTAAGGGGGCCAAGCCCAACCCCTGAAAAACAACCCCCACACCATAATCCCCTCTCCATCAAATGATTTGGACCAGTGCACAAAGCAAGGTCCAGGAAGACATAAATGAGCTTGTTTGGTGTAAAAGAACTTGACGAGTCCTGCCCTCAACCCGATAGAACACCTTTGGGATGAATAGGAGTGGAGCAGCGAGCAAGGCCTTCTCATCCAACATCAGTGCCTGACATCACAAATGCATTTCTGGAAGAATGGTCGAACGTTCCCATAGACACACTCCTAAACATTGTGGACAGCCTTTCCAGGAGAGTTGAAGATGTTATAGCAGCAAAGGGTTGGCCAACGCAATACTAAACCGCACGGACTAAGACTGGGATGCCATTTAAGTTCATATGCATGTAAAGGCAGGTGTCCTGATACTTTTGACAACATAGTGTATGTAAGCACACGTCAAGGTCACTTACATGCAAAATCATTGTTTGCATTACACAAGCTGAGAGCACTAACTATTCATGGTTAAAGCAATTGTAAAGTCTGTTTTTTTTTCCTATAAAAATAACAAACATGTTGTACTAGTGGTTTTGCACAGAGCAGCCCAGATCCTCCTCTTCTCAGGTCCCTCTTTTGCTCTCTTGGCCCCTCCCTCCTGTTCAGTGCTCCCACAGCAAGCAGCTGAGTCCATTCAGACACAGAGCCCTGACCCGGCCCCGCCCCTCTTTCCCCTGATTGGCTAGCTGACTTTGATTGACAGCAGCAGCAGCCAATGGCGCTGCCAATCAGGAGGGAGAATCTCGAATGGCTGAGACACTCGTGGACATTGCTGGACAGAGAGGGACCTCAGGTAAGTATTAGGGTGGCTGAGGGGGGGGGGGGTTGCTGCACACAGAAGGCTTTTTATTTTAATGCATAGAATGCATTAAGGTAAAAAAAACCTTCAGCCTTTACAACTTCTTTAACTCTAACCTGATGATCTTTAAGAGTTTTTAACATGCTGCCTATGGAAAATTTGGGTCACTAAAGTTCTTCTTTGTTTCACCGATACATACAATTTTAAGGCTTGACATGTTGGTTATCTATTTGTTCCACCTTATATTATATAAACCCAAAATTGTGTTTAATATTTAATTTGTGTGCACCTGAGTTGAAATAAGGTTACCTATCAGCTGAAATGATGGGAACTATGTCCAGACATGCTCTGAAGTGTGAACATGATGTCTGTATGAAATGTGTGAAATAAATCAGGCAGGAGCACATTGGGAAAATTGTTTCTGTGGCAAAGCTGGCTTGGAATGAGTTGATTTGATGGAAAGATAGAGGTGTATCAGCTAAGATGGTGTGCTGAATGGGCACTTAGAATGACTTCAGTGCTAAATGTATGTGTATGGCCATAAACTGCCGTGTGAGTAAGTGTTACCTCACCAGATTTGGAGGCTCAAACTCAAGTTTCTATTAAAAGGCATCAAGATCATATATCTCAGTTCCAGTTCACATTTTTGCAGTTTTTATTATATTTATTCGGTACATAATATGTCAAAATACATATAAACCAAATACGATTCTGTAGGCATAGAATATAGAGTATTTTAAAGTGTTCTTTCCCATGTGGCAAATCAAGAAAGTACAGTATATTCTCAAATAGTTTATCAGATAGCAGAGAATGCCCTTTTTCAACTCAACGCTGTCATATTACAGCCCTACTGCCCTTATTCTTCCACAAAACCCCAACTAATGCCATGTTCTGAAAGGTCTTCCAGTGAGAAAAATGTATGGTAACAATGTATGGTATTGTTTTACTTGACTGCCATCACTATATGCACACCCCTTATGATAGTCAGTGTAAATTTTCCTTTTATATTGATGGTCAGTGGAAATTACCCTGCTACATTGACAGCCAGTGTAGAATCCCTTCATTACACCAGTGGTCAGTGTAAATGTCCCTCTTACACTGGTAATTGGTAAACATCTATCCATTACATTGGTGGTCCATGAAAATCCTCCTGCTCCATTAATTGTCACTGGTCAGTGTAAAAGTTCCCCTTGCATTGGTGGTCACTGTAGAAGAGCTTTTACATTCATGGTCAGTCTCCACTTACATTTAAAGTGTTACGTAACCTAGGACCCTGCATTCACTAGTATATCTTATCTCCCACAGTACATCATACATGGAAATGCAATAGTTTTAGTAGATATAAACAGCTTAATACCTTTTTTCATCAGCAGTTAGAGCAGTCTTGTGACTTTTATTAGTGTCTGGTTAAAGCTTGTAGGAGGAGCTTTCATTCTGCTCTTGAAGGGAAAAGGGGAGGTATATGGCGCTGCCTGTGAATCACTTACTACCAATAGGCATGGACCTAGATAAAGTGCAATAGTGCAATATCCTTAAAAACTAATAAATTATATAAGGCCCCTTTCACACATCAGTTCAGTCACGTCAAAATGTATCAGTTTTTCATCCGTTTTTCATCCATTTTTCATCCGTTTTTCATCAGTTGTCATCCATTTTTCGTCAGTTGTTATCCGTTTTTCATCTGTTTTTCATCCGTTTTTCGTCAGTTGTTATCCGTTTTTCATCCGTTTTCCGTCAGTTATCTGTTTTTCATCCGTTGTCATCAGTTTTTCATCCGTTGTCATCCGTTTTTCGTCCGATCCGTTTTTTTGACGGATGAAAAATAGGGCATTCATACGTTCAAAAAAATGGACATTGATGGAAGCAGATGAAAACGGATGTTAACTGATGATCTTCCGTTGTCATCCGTTTTTACATAGAGATACATTGATGTCCGTTTTTCATCCGTCAACGGATGGATGAAAAACGGACAAACGGACAGCATGTGTGAAAGGGGCCTAACTCTTTAAAAATGAATGAAATGTGAAAGTATTAATATTGTGAGAATAAATAATGTTGTGCTGTGCAAATAATGGGTGAAAGTGCTCTGTTGTCAACCAGGTATCAAAACCTGATATCTTCAGTAACCAGGTTTGGTGCGATACTATAAATCGCTGTGAGAGTAGTGCAATTATATAAATCAATAATAATGTATAACTTTGTGCAATGATACTGTAAAAGGTAAGTGTGAATAGTGCTGCTAGGTGAATAAATATGAATATAAGTGACACCGCTAAAAACATAAATAAAATAATAAATAAAAGTACAAAGGTGTATATAAATCCTATTCCTAGGTTTAGCTAAGTAGAAAATGATCTGAGAGATACGCAGTATAAAAATCAGCAGGGAACCACATATGAATAATAGATAACATTAAAAAGTAGCAGAAATTAGTATCAAAAATATCCCAACATTGTTGTATTAAAAATATATAAGTATATAGTCCAAAAAGTCCAATCAATTTCTTTCAAGTATATCACAAAATTTAAGGTGCAAGGGAATATCCAAAAGTGACTTCAGTGCCAAGCAATGCTTCAAGTTGCCCTTCACTTAGAGTCTGCCATGGAACGAGAGCCAGGCCAAATCCCAAAACTTTAAAGGGATTCTCTCTAGATTAACCACTTACCGCCCGCCCGCCGTCATATGACGGCGGGACGGTGCGGCTATTATCCTGGGCGGACGTCATATGACGTGACCCAGTAAATGCACGGCAGGCGCGCGATCGCGGGCGCGCCGCCGTGCACTGCCGGTGTCGGCGTGTCCCCGGGACACAGCCGGTCACCGGCAGGGGGGAAACAGCCAATAGGCATGGCTGTTTCCCACGTGATCGGCTGTGTTCCAATGACACAGCCGATCACAATGGAGGCGGCCGGGAGATGACCGCGCATGCGCGATCGGGAGCGCGCAGCGCGGTCATGTCGGTGGCACTGTGTTCCGTAGGAACACAGCTGTCACCGGCGGTAGTAAACAGTCACTGACAGTGACTGTTTACTAAGTGATCGGCTGTGAATCCATTCACAGCCGATCACAAAATGTAAACACAGAGCAGTAACTCACTGTTACTAGCTCTTCTCTCCTCATACAGCTTCCAGTATGAGGGGAGAAGAGCTAGAAATAGTGAGTTACTGCTCTGTACACATGTAAAAAGTAAAATCACACTAAAATCACAGTAATAAAGGTCCCCACACAGTCCCCAGCCCCCCCCAATGTCACCTGTCACCCAACAGTCACCTCATCAGTGCCCAGAAATTGACACCCATAACGTTCACATGTGAGCGCAGCGATCGCGGGCAAAATCACCGCGATTCTGCCCGCGATCCGGAAATCATTGCAAATTGCGGGACGCCTGTGCGTTGCCCGTGATTTGCAATAGCACCCCAAACGCTGTGCGATGTTGCCGCCATTTCCGCCTGCCAAATCGCAGTAACATCGCGCAAACATCGCATGACGCCCAAAAAAGTACAAGAGTTTCTTTGGGGCGTCATGCGTTGTTTGCGTGATGTTACCGCGATTCGGCAGGCGGAAATCGCAGCAACATCGCACAGCGGGCAACGCACAGGCGTCCCGCCATTTGCAATGATTTCTGGATCGCGGGCAGAATCGCAGTGATTCTGCCCGTGATCGCTACGCTCACATGTGAATGTAGCCTAAAGTTCACCGGTCACCAGAGACTGCCATCAGTACCGCCGTGCACCATCGCCCGTCACCTGTCACCCATCAGTGACCATCGCCCCGTCACCTGTCACCCCATCAATCACCGTCACCTGTCACCCCATCAGTCATCGTCATCTGTCACCCCATCAGTCATCGTAACCTGTCACCCCATCAGTCACCGTCACCTGTCACCCCATCAGTCATCGTCACCTGTCACCCCATCAGTCACCGTCATCTGTCACCCTATCAATCATCGTCACTTGACACCCCATCAGTGATCGTCACTTGTCACCCCATCAATCATCGTCACATGTCACCCGGTCAGTGATTGTCATCTGTCACCTCATCAATCATCATCACCTGTCACCCCATCAGTCATCATCACCTGTCACCCCATCCGTCATCGTCACCTGTCACCCCATCAGTCATCGTCACCTGTCACCCCATCAGTCATCGTCACCTGTTTGCCATATACATGCAATCACTTACTGACCGCCTAACGACTATATGCGTCGGCCATTAAAAGCTAAATACTGGGGTTATGGCAGAAGATAGCCCCCATAACCCCGGTATTTTTTGAAACGGCGGGCGGTCGGCTTTCAGATAAGGGTGGTCCCAGTGGCGGATTCGCCGCGGAATTACCCTTACGGTGCAGGGGAAGAGGTGCCCCCCCCCCTCCTGCCGCGTCCCAGACGTTTTCCCAGCTTACCGGACCCGCCGGCAGCGGGGAAAACTATCCGGTCCCGGATCCTCAGAGACAGGAAGTCGAGTGAGGGCAAGATGGCCCTCACTCAACTCTATGGTCTTGGAGGACCGGAGCTACGTCAAAAGATGTTGCCTAGCAACCGGTTTAAAGGGCCGCTTTTTTTTTTTGCTTTTTTTTTTTTCCTCTTTCAACAATTTTTTTTTTTTTTTTCTTTTTTAGTGTAGTTGTGAGGTGTGAGGTCTTTTTGACCCCAGATCTCACAATAAAGAGGACCTGTCATGCCTATTTCTATTACAAGGGATGTTTACATTCCTTGTAATAGGAATAAAAATTATCAAAACATTTTTTTTTTTTAAACTGTGTAAAAATAAAAAAATAATAAATAAAATAAATAGGAAAAAAAAAAAAAAAAAAAAATTAAAGCGCCCTGTCCCCGTTAGCTCGCGCGCAGAAGCAAACGCATACGCAAGTCCCGCCCACATATGTAAACGGTGTTCAAACCATACATGTGAGGTATCGCCGCGATCGTTAGAGCGAGAGCAATAATTTAAGCCCTAGACCTCTTCTGTAACTCTAAGCTAGTAACCTGCAGAAATTTTTAAAATGTTGCCTATGGGGATTTTTAAGTACCAATGTTTGGCGCCATTCTGTGAGCATGCGCAATTTTGAAGCATGACATGTTGGGTATCTAATTACTCGGCGTAACATTATCGTTCACATTATGGAAAAAAAATTTGCTAAATTTACTGTTTTCTTATTTTTTAGATCAAAAAAGTGATTTTTTTTCAAAAAAATCGCATTTGGACGACTGCTGCGCAAATATGGTGTGATAAAAAATATTGCAACGATCTCCATTTTATTCTCTAGGGTCTCTGCTAAAAAAAAATATATAATGTTTGGGGGTTCCAAGTAGTTTTCTAGCAAAAAAATGATTTTAGCTTGTAAACACCAAGTGTCAAAAATAGGCCCAGTCTTAAAGTGGATAAATGGACAACTTTGTGTAAAGCGCTACTTGGATGTTAAGCCTATGTATGTGGCCAGGCTGTGAAAAAGTGTTACACATGTGGTATCGCCATACTCAGGAGGAATAGCAGAATGTATTTTGGGGTGCAATTTTTGCTATGTACATGCTATGTGTTAGAAATATTGCATAAATGGACAGCTTTGTGTAAAAAAAAATGTGTTTTCATTTTCTTTCCACATTTTCCAAAAACTTGTGGAAAAAAATGACATATTCAAAAGACTCATTATGCCTCAAAAATTATACGTTGGGGTGTTTGCTTTCCAAAATGGGGTCATTTTATAGGGGTTTCCATTGTCCTGGTGCTCCAGGGCCTTCAAAAGTACGATAGGTTGTCAGGAAATTATATGTGAAATTTGTGCTCCTAGAATGCCGGACGGTGCTGGTTGGATGTTAGGCCTCTGTATGTGGCCAGGCTGTGAAAAAGTCTCACACATGTGGTATCGCCATACTCAGAAGGAGTAGTAGAATGTGTTTTGGGGTGTAGTTGCAAGTATACATGTGCTGTGTGAGAGAAATAACCTGTTAATACGGCAATTTGTAAAAAAAAATTAAAATAAAAAAAAAAATCTTCATTTTGCAAAGCATTGTGGGAAAAAATTACAACTTCAAAAAACTCACCATGCCCCTTATTAAATACCTTGGAATGTCTACTTTCCAAAAAGGGGTCATTTGGGGGGTATTTGTACTTTCCTGACTTTTTAGTGTCTCAAGAAATGAGATAGGCCTTCAGTACATCAGGTGTGATCAAGTGTGATCAATTTTCAATGATTCACACCATAGCTTGTGGACTCTATAACTTTCACAAAGACCAAATAATATACACTTACTTGGGTTATTTTTACCAAAGATAAGTAGCAGTATAAATTTTGGCCAAAATTTGTGAAGAAAAATTACTAATTTGCAAAATTTTATGACAGAAACAAAGAAAAATGCGTTTTTTCACAATATTTTCAGTCTTTTTTTATTTATAGCACAAAAAATAAAAAACCCAGTAGTGATTAAATACCATCAAAAGAAAGCTCTATTTGTGTGAAAAAAAGGACACAATTTTTGAATGGGTACAGTGTTGCATGACTGAGTAATTCTCAGTCAAAGTGTGAGAGCGCTGAAAGCTGAAAATCGGTCTGGGCAGGAAGGGGGTGAAAGTGCACTGTAGGTAAGTGGTTAATCAAATACAGACCCTCCCTCATAACAGGGCCTGGGCTAACCCTCAAGGCCAGTGGCTCGCTAAAGGCAGACTCAACAACCCTTCTCTCCAGGGCCTTCCTAGGAAAAGACTTAATTTCCTCCACCATCACTCGCCACTGCCGAAGCATTTTCTGGTATGGGACAACGTAAGCCAGGAACTTACCATGTTGGACCCTCAGACTTTCACTGACCTACCATTCTCACAGTTTGGCAGAAAAAGCCTAAACCAGGCCTGAAAAATACTAACCCACTCAGGCGGTTCCTCTGCCAGCATGTTACCAAAATGATGTTTCAAAAACATTGGAGAAGAGAATACCACTGGGTTGACCATACCTAGGCCACCCATCCACCTGGGAAGGTAGGTTACAGACCTCTTAATGAGGTTCAGTTTGTTCCCCCAATTTTGATCTGTGTAAATGCCTCTGTAGCTCACAGACCAAATTGGTCCTGCAGTTTGTTCCCAGGTTCTGAACCCTTAATGAAGCAAGCAGCCTGGCATAGGGTACAGGTGCATTAAATCCTACTCAGTCCTCAGACAGTAATCAGGCAGATTCTTTTTTTTTTTTTTTGAACATGTGACCTGACCACCAGCAGAGGACTAGAAGCTCCTCCTGCTTATGTTTCCCTGCAGACATTCTGTTAAAGATCTGGGTCATGTGTGTGGGTGTATATAGGTAAGGAAAAAGGTGCTTAGATGTTTTTTTTAATTGAAATAATTACAGTGCCATCATCAACATACAGAAACAGAAGGGGCAATGTAAATTAAACAGTGTGTGTTTAATATCACTTTAAGAGCATTTCCAGGCTGGGTCAATCTCCAGTAGGCAAATAACCCTGCTAGTGTCTGCTCTCCTCTCTTCCTTATATACAACTCTAAGCCCACTGCCGGTCACTCTTCTCGATCAGAGATTTGCTGAGTCTGTAAACAAGGTCAGCTCAGACTCTGCCCTATCCTGCTTACTATTAAGGATGGGCCAAACACCGCCCTGTTCGGTTTGCACCAGAACATCTCCAACAGGGGAAATGTTCTAGCGAACATGCAAATTCTATTAACCACTTAAGCCCCGGAAGATTTTACCCCCTTCCTGACCAGGGGGTTTTTTGTGATTTTTTTACTGCATGACTTTAACTGACAATTTTTGGTGGTATTTGATCACCTGTGCGATTTTTTGATCATGCCCTATAAACAAAAAAAGAGCGTCAATTTTGCAAACATAACAATATTTTTCAAATTTTTTTATATGAAATTCCCCAAAAAAAATGTAAAAATCAAAATTTTTTAACATTTTCGGCCAATTTGTTTTATGCTACATATGTTTGGTAAAAAAAATCGCAAAAAGCGTATTTTGATTGGTTTGCGCAAAAGTTATCGCGTTTACTAACAAAGGGAAAGATTTTTGTCATTTTTGGTGTTTTTTTTTTTTTTAACGAGTAATGGTCTGCGACATTGTGGTGGACAGATCGGACCCTTGACTGACATTTTTGACACTTTTGGGGTTACCAGTGACATTTCTGCAGTAATCAGTGCTATACATATGCACTGTTACTGTAAAAATGACACTGGCAGGGAAGGGGTTAACTGTATTGGAGAGGGAGGGGTTAAGTGTGTCCTAGGGGCGTGTTTCTAACTGTGATGGGACATGGCTACTAGTGTAAAAACAGAGATCAACGGTCCTACATAGTAGAACCGTCTGATCTCCATTTTTACACAGGGGAGAATGACAGGCGGCTTGTGTACATTATCCGCTTGCCTTCCTCCCTTCCCGGCGAACGATCGAGAGTGACCCGATGTCCGCCGGTCACATGCACTGACTTCTTAGGGAACGAGCCGGGGCGGGCGCGCGCCTCAGCGGGCGCGCGCTTGCCCGCTATTGGCTCACAAGCCGGTGACAGGCTAGTGACGTACCGGTATGTCACTTTGCCTGGCCGGGGCTGACTGCCGCAGTATATGTACTTGCGGCAGTCGGCAAGTGGTTAAAGTCGATGGGACACAAACATGAAAAATCAAAAGTCCTCATTTTAAAGACTTATATGCAAGTTATTGTCATGGGACCTAGGTACTGCCCTTGGGGACAACTATAAAAAAAATAGTGATTTAATGATGCTTGAAGTGAAAAATGAAAAATGAAAAATGAAAAAAATCCTTTAAATATTGTGCCTGGGGGGGTTCCCCTTAATGTGCTTTCAAAGTGGCGCATCTGTATGATGTATGTAGCCAGCTGCAGCAAAACTGATTTCTAAAGGAAAAAATGTCATATAAACTTGCTCGTGGCTGTACAGATGAAAAAAAAAATGAAAAAACCGGCGTGGGGTCCCCCCTAAAATCCATACCAGACCCTTATCCGAGCATGCAGCCTGGCAGGTCAGGGAAGAGGGAGGACGAGTGAGCGCCCCCTCCCCAAACCATACCAGGCCACATGCCCTCAACATTGGGGGGGTGGGTGCTTTGGGGCAGGGGGGCTTCGCCCCCCCACACCCCAAAGCAACATGGGGACAAGGGCCTCTTCCCGAAGCCCTTGTCCCCATATTAAAGTAGTGAGTGTACAGCTTGTATAACAGTGTAAATTTGCTGTCCCCTCAAAATAACTCAACATACAGCCATTAATGTCTAAACCGCTGGCAACAAAATTGAGTAGACCCCTAAGATAAAATTTCCAAGTTGGGCCCAATTAGCCATTTTCCCTCCCCAATGTCATGTGATTTGTTAGTGTTACAAGTCTCAGGTGTGAATGGGGAGCAGGTGTGTTGAATTTGGTGTTATCGCTCTCACTATCCCATACTGGTCACTGGAAGTTTAACATGGTAACTCAGGACAAAGAACTCCCTGAGGATCTGAAAAAAAGAATTGTTGCTCTACATAAGGATGGCCTAGGCTATAAGAAGATTGCCAAGACCCTGAAACTGAGCTGCAGCACAGTGGCCAAGACCACACAGCTGTTTAACAGGATAGGTTCGCATTTTGTTGCATGGTACTAATATCGAATTCAACAATGGGTACTAAACGTATGATTTTTTTCATACGATTCTGGAAAAGCTTCCTGTTTTTTGTAGCTACATATCAGAAGTGATGTCATATATGTGTGACCCCTTTATCATGATTGCTGTATTTCAAAAGTACCGATTGAATGTTGAGAGACGTTGTGATAGCCTGAAAACTATTTTCTGGTCATATGTTTCGTGGTTCCAACATTGTTCACGTTCTCCCATCTCCTTCCGGGTTATTTTCGTGTTTCCGATCATGTGTGGTCTTTGTCTATCGATTTTTAGCGAACGCATACTGTACTGAATAAATGATTGTCGTTCGCTAGGCTATCATACGAGAAACATTTTCATGTTTGTCCCTTCGGATATTGTTGGACGAACTGTTGTAATCGGCTGTTGAAAGCAGGGTACTAATGATCAGATTATCATGCGATCTATCTGAAAAATTTCTTTCTTCTGATTATCTGATTGTGTGTATGAGGCATAAGACTCCTGCAGCCAGCAGAGCTCAGACACCAACTGCTACTCGCCACTGAGGGCAGAATAAGTAAGAATAAATGGTCTTATCCGTGGCCACTTGGATTTTATGTCTCTCCGGTTGGGAGTCCACTGGACTGGATCAGGGTCACAGGCAACCAGCTTTTGTGGTTTAATAGACTTTAATAGAGAAGCTGCAGAAAAGCATGTAATGCATTTTTACCGTGATTTAGCTTCAAATGTGCTGCAAATTTCATTTTGTGTTTTTTAATGTGCCCAATAACAAGATTGCTCAAAAAAAAAAACAATAAAAAAAAACCCAAAGTGAAAATTGCGTCAGAAAACGGGACAAAATTGCTGTAAAAAAACCCCACGAAAAGCACTGCAGAAACGCTGAAAAGCAAAATGCATAGGTTTTAATGGAGCCTTTTGAAAATCGGACGAAAAATACCACTTTGTATGCGATCATTAGATAATCGGATCGTTAGTACACAGCTTTTGAGAGCCAATCAAGACAGTTCATCTGATATTATCCGATCAGACAAGCACCAAAATTTTTCTCGTACCATGCCAGGTCGTACAATTTTCGTTTAATCATTACAGTTGTCATTCGGAAATACAATACAAATACACTACAACACATTACATCACTTCCAATTTTTTATTCTGTCATATGATAATTTTCGTAGCTTTAGTAACCTCTTCCTTTTTGATTAGTGACTAGCATGTAAAAAAAATGGAAGATCTGTCATCTACTCCATTCACACCGGGGCGTTCTGAGACGTGGGACAATTCAGAATCACGGCAAAACGCAAAACATGTTTGCAATGCTATCATTTATCAATAGCACCCTAAACGTAGTGTGAAAATTCTGCAAACAAGATGGTGTGATGCGTGTAGCTGAAAAGAAGTTCCAAAATTTTGTCTGTGCAATTTTGCTGTGATTTTCTGTGGGACAATCGCGGCAAAATTGCACCGTGTTTGGGGTGCCTTTGAGAAACAATGGCATCACAAATGCGTTGCGCATTTATCCACGTGAATGGAACCCTAGGTAATGGGTGTTTGCTGATCCTCCTCAGTGATACCTACCATTGGGATCCTGGGCCCACAGGTGGGACAGTAGAACCCAGGAAACACAGCAGGGTGTCGCTCAATCACTTCCATGTGATAGCCAGGCTTGTCAGATCTACAATCACTCCTGGTTGCTGACTTATGCAATACATTTGTGGCAGCCAAAAGGTTTAAAAGGAAGCACTAAAGAGACGTTTTTTTTACAACAAGCAGCAGGCTTCTGGTAATAGAGATGCAGACCATTACACATAAAGTGTTTAGAGCTGTATCCAAAGAAAATAAATAGTAAACTTCAACTTTAAAAATGTATTCATCACACATCACAACATCATTCAGTCTTTCTTTCATTTCTTTCAGTTTTCTTTTATTTACTGACACTAGCTCATTTGGAATTCTATTGCATCTGCTCTCAATCACCTGATTCACCACTCTTTCAATCAACCAATTTGTAAGAGACTCACTTGATACCATTGATGCATTTCTGCACTTGTCTGTCAGCTTTATATCATACGTCCAAACACAGAGGAACCATGTCAGAGATCCCTTTCATCAGCTCTTTTATGTTAGACTCTTGATGGGTCCCTGCTTTTGCTCCCTTCATAACCACATAAAGCAGAATGCTTGATATCTATGGCAAAAAGCAATAGAAGGTAACTTCACAGTGCAAATAGTGAAAAATACATTATGACATACAATGTGTGATAATATACATAGTTTAACAGAAAAAAGTCCTGTACAAATAGAGCAACAAGACAACTCCAAAAGCTCTAAAGTGCTTATTCCCATCCTGACCCTTTTTTTTCGCTATTGATCCATTCTTTTTTCTGACAACCTTACTGACTTACTGAGGTTCAGGAGGTAGAGGAGCAGCATTAGATCTCAGGATCTAAATTTGGATTCAGGGTGTACTTTTTAGCCAACCAGGGCGTGGCATTTTTGAATGAAATCTTGGACTAATTATTATCTATAGGTAGAGAGAGCTTAGCAAATTTGGTTCAACGGATATTTGCTAAACATTTGGGCAGTGCTACCCCTCCAGGAGTCACCTGTCAATTTGGGCTCTGCGTTCTGCACTTCGACTCCAAGAACAACCTCAGCCCTCTGAAACATCTGGTCAAACTAAAATCACTGCAGGCACTTATAAGAACACGTGTAGATGCCTCCAACCTGGGTATGATTCAGTACTAGGAAATAGACACAAGACCATTTAAGGGGTAAATTAACTCAATGTACTGTTAAGAAATAGAATAAATGGTGGTTTGAGCATAAATGCGCACACAGAAGGTATGTTCAAACACAATCTGCTAAAAAGTATTTTAAAATATGTTCAGTAGTACCACTAGACTGGAATTAACACATAAATCAGCGAAGTCGGCAATAAACAGCTCGCATGAGCATTAACAGCAATGTAAACTATAATACTTTATCTGGTATAGAATGAACTCTAGGAAAATGCTACGTTGAATTATAATGTCCCTTGAGAGGTACCTCTTAGGATAATCAATTGTTAAAGGTCTCTGTGTAGCAGCTGTAAAGGGGCAAGCTCTAGTCCTAACTCTTCAACCGGCTAGCACTAGTCCTAGTTGTACCATTGGTTCTTGGTACACAAATATGAATAGTCCCAGGCAGTGCTAGGACAAGGTCATATGGTGCCCAGGGCGAAGATGGCAAAGGTTAAGCGTTCTTACAGAGTGCCAAAATATGCCCGGTATAGTATAGAAGTGGTTAACTGTCCTAGGAACCTCTTATGGCAAATGGACCCACTGTCCAGGAAACAAATACACAGATGGTCCCCAAAATACAAAAGTCTCGCTCATAGTAGTCTAAAAATCTTTAAAAAATGTATTTAATGTATACAATATTGCACTTATAGCAAGAAGAACATGTCATTTCATTAGGATCAAAACAAGCCAGCTGGCTAATCGCAGCTACCTGTCCTTCCGGGATTCGAGAAGCGCGGTGACGTCAGCTGACGGAGTGATGTGCTGATGTCACCCCAGTACCGGTCACATTGGTACTTTGTGTTTGGTGTTTGACTCAATTTGTATTATGCAGCATGAGGGGGTTAATGTATTGCGCTGGTCACTGATACGTTAATGACCAGTGGCAGTTAATTAAACCCTTTGTGCTGCATTAGTGGCACAAGTGTCAGAGTTACTGATGTATCAGGGACAATACATTAACCCCCTCATGCTGCATGTTACAGAAATTAAATGATAGAGAGGGAGAGAGAGAGAGGTGGAGGGAGAGAGAGGGTGGAGAAAGGGGAGGGGGAGAGAGGGGAGGGGGAGAGAGGGGAGGGGGGGGAGAGAGGGGAGGGAGAGAGAGAAGAAGAGAGAGGGAGGGAGAGAGGGGAGAGAGAGGGGAGAGAGAGGGAGAGAGGGAGGGAGAGAGAGAGAGGGAGGGAGAGAGAGAGAGAGAGGGAGGGAGAGAGAGAGAGGGAGGGAGAGAGAGAGGGAGGGAGAGAGAGGGAGAGAGAGAGAGAGGGAGGGAGAGAGGGAGGGAGAGAGAGAGGGAGAGAGAGAGAGGGAGAGAGAGAGAGGGAGGGAGAGAGAGAGAGAGGGAGGGAGGAGAGAGAGAGGTGGAGGGAGAGAGAGGGGGAGGGAGAGAGAGGGGGGAGAGAGAGGGGGGAGAGAGAGGGGGAGAGAGAGGGGGAGAGAGGGAGGGGGGAGAGAGGGAGGGGGGAGAGAGGGAGGGGGGAGAGGGGAGGGGGGGAGAGAGAGGGAGGGAGAGAGAGAGAGAGAGAGGGAGGGAGAGAGAGAGAGGGAGGGAGAGAGAGAGAGAGAGAGGGAGGGAGGAGAGAGAGAGGTGGAGAGAGAGGGGGAGGGAGAGAGAGGGGGAGAGAGAGGGGGGAGAGAGGGGAGGGGGAGAGAGGGGAGGGGGAGAGAGGGAGGGGGAGAGAGGGA